>NC_089756.1:43173761-43288761 GCF_040412425.1 Macrobrachium rosenbergii | reverse complement strand
GCAACTATTTTCAAACGAAAAGTAGATTTATGACAGACAATTCTGAATAAACGATCATATAAACGATTACCCCTAAGCATCTGAAACCACTTTTTGCAGATTATAAAGTGGAAAGAAGAAGCCGAGCTTTTAAGTGAAATTGACAGACAAAATGAATTTATAGAATTAATTGATTATTTTTCCATTATTATTTGGGTCTCACAAATACATGATCATAAAAAGAATAGATATCTAAGGAGTTTAAAAACACCTATTATTTTGAATTGCATTTTGACATGCATTTTTCAAAAATAAGCAAATTTCATATTAAAAACCTTAAAACCACGTTGAGAGAATTTTAACAGTAAAACGACACTCACACACACACACACACACACACAACACACACACGCGCGCGCACACACACAAACAGTAATTCAGAAGTTACTAGACTGACGTTTACTCTTACTTTCGTATGCAATTTCTGTCTATTTTATTTCTGAATCTTATTCAGCCTGCCTATTGCTTGAATGACCTTTTTTGGTCTTTTACTAAATATAAACTCAAGAGAACCCGTTCCAGATACTATTCCCAAATATTTGAAAGATTCAACCTCAAAATTTTCTCCATCCGATGTTATTTCGTTCCTATGTGAATGCTCTGTCCTCATTACTCCTGTTTTTCTAGCTATATGATACATTCTACTAATCAATTGATGTGAATAATGTAAATAATGTGGTATTTGCTGTTTAACGCAGAATCACCTGTGTATTCTAAGTCTTTCAAATTTCTTTATTTCTTATGAAATCCATGGGATGGGAAAATAGCAAAGGTGAAATAACATTATTTTGAAGCACCCTACTATTCACTGCAAATCCACTTGACAAGACTCCATCAACATCAGCTTTGCACCAGCTTCGTTCATAGATAATTCCAGTTATCTTTATGATTAAGGTAAGTACCACAGTAACGTAAAATTGGTCTATGGACGATGTAAAATGCCCTCTCCTCATCAACTAAAGCAATCAGAAGGGATTTTTAAATTCACCTGCACAACATGCCTTTATTAAAACTAGCTTTCATGTATAAGTATTATCATTTTTCTCTAGCTTATTAAGAATAAGCATACTGAATATTTTCATCACAACCGACTTATGAGAAGGACTTCATAGTCACCATATTTCAATCACATCACATTTCTTTGGTATCAATTACTTCCAAGTGCAAAACAGTCTGGTTAGTATACGAGGTCTCATTTAGTCGACGGCCGAAATCACCTCTGTACTGATTCTTTCATACACACACACACACACACACACACACACACACACACACACACACACACACACACACACACACACACACACACACACACACACACACATATATATATATATATATATATATATATATATATATATATATATATATATATATATATGCTCTCTAGTAAACAACCAAAAATATCATCAACCAGTGATTCCTTACCTCTCCTCTCTCTCTCTCTCTCTCTCCTACTCTCTCTCTCTCTCTCTCTCTCTCTCTCTCTCTCTCTCTCTCTCTCCCCACGGACCTCTCAATATCTGAGAGGGCCAATTTACGTGACACTAGTGAGTGTAACTGTCACCTCGGGTAGTTAATTCTAGAAATATTTCACACCTATTCCAATAAATTTCTCCAGGAGCACTTCTGAGAAAAAAATGGTATATATGCAAGACTTCCTACATGTGAATCTACACACAGACCCCTTGCTGGTACTCAGTCTCTTTACTCTAGGATATGCAGGATGACTACTAACTGTCTATGGTATGTACAGTACAGTGAATCGTATCCTTTGAATGTATTATTTTCATTATATCCTAGCAACTTGACAACAGTTTCACCGTTCATTGTTGAGTGTTTCTTACCAAACTGACCTTGCTTATATCGTTATAAATTATCATCACAAGGTAAGTTTTACACAAGATAAGTCTTTTTTTATACCTTCATCTTCTTGAAGAAACTGTTACTAAAGTGTTGAGAAATGTGTCTCATAAATTTTCGTAGTCTCGAAACTATGCTGAATAAAATTTAAGGCACAAGGTAAATATGGGTGTCGGCAATCACAAATACTATTCATTTACCTTACCCTAATGCCAGTAAACCTGGATAAATGTTATGAAATAAGATTGAGTCTCGATCATTTGTTTAGCTGTAACTCCAAGAATTTTGGAGCTCTTGCCAAGAACATTTCTAGGTCTGTAGCAGGAATGGCACTTCCTCCTGGCAGAACAGCATGAATGCCCTGGGAAACAGAACTACGATGTTCCATTAAACAAGTAAGTCTGTGTAACTGTAATAGCCACAATGCCCTCTTAACTTCTCGAATTATTCACACCTTTTTGGATACACTTGTTACTACAAAGCCTTAGATCCAAATGGAAGAAACTTGAAGTAATTCTGATGTCCGGTAGCGGGAATCGAAACCGCGTCCCGAGTAATCATCACAACGAGGTCACTTTGCCGACTTTGCGGTCAGGTCGACAACGTGACCCCTCTGTGATTACTTGGGATGCGGTTTCGATGCCCGCTACCGGAAATCAGAATTACTTCATGTTTCTTCCGTTTGGATCTAAGGCTTTTTAGTGACAAGCGTATCCAAAAAGTGTGAAGGATTCGAAAAGTTAAAAGGGCATTGTGGATATTACAATTATCTCCGTATCTGGTAAAAAGTGACCAGTAGATTCTAAGTAGTCTGTAATCTTGGTCTGGACGTTGGTCGCTAGCGGGTAGGTGTGGTTCCCGACACCCTCAGAAGACGGTAGGTAGCCAGTGCCCTTGCTATGACAAATCTCAGCGTACTCTATCACCTGCATTTCATCCTTGCAATACCCCACCACGCATGGGCCATCCTTCAGATCCTCCGTTCTCTCCTCCACCACTTCTCCCTCCTCCGCCTTCTCCTCCTCCTCCTCCTCCTCCCCCCTCATGAGACACGACTCCAGCGACGACCTCTTTAATTCGACGCTGACGGTGAAGAGGAATGGCTTTGCCCACGACTCAGTCGTACGTTTAAAGGGTGAATCAGGAGCGCCTTGAGTAAACATTCGCATTTAATGGGTCCCAAAGATAGCTCATAAGATGAAGAAGGACTAGACGACCGGAGGTGATATTTCACGCCCCGGTTGTGTACGACTCCTGGAGGATAAAACTTGAGAGGAGGAAGCGCATACCGAGGAGGGTAGGAAAGAGAGAAAAAATTATAAGGATAAATTGTCAAATGAGGAGTTTAGTGCCTGGCTTTGCCTCTCCTCATTCACATCCCCCCCCGCCCCCTTTACCCCTGTTGCTCATCCTCTCCCCCTTCCCAATTGAAATGCCCGGCGCCCCACACCCCCACATTTCCTACAAGTCGAGAATTATTACGAACACTTTCCGAATTTTCTCTTGTTTTACCATTATTTCTTAGACGGGGCAACGCGCTTTATAACTTCATTATCCTTGTGCAATAAGAATCTCTGTATTAACTTCCTTCTTTACACACACATGCGTTTACTCACTCTCTCTCTCTCTCTCTCTCTCTCGAGTAATAATAATGCAGATGGGGTTCGTGACGCTTTATCATAACTGAGGGAAATACTAGCTTAATCTGGTCTTACGGAAAAGTGCGACACCTTGTAACTGGGTCCTCGAATTTATTCTTTCATTCATTACGCTGGCGGTGGTTTCATTTTCGGAGGGAACACATGCATACGCATACACGTATATAAACCTAATTATTTTTCCAACTTAAGCCGGTTTTCCTAACAAAGGGTGGCAACAGAGAAAAAGAACACAGCAGTCGCTGCCATTCATACACTGACCACCAAATAGTGGATGACCCCCTGTGCATAAAACTTAAAAACATTCAGCCACTACATACACTTACACAGAAGGGCCATTAGCAGCGAATCGAATCACCCTACACAAGTTGCGCTCTGGACATCAAGCCCCATCCGTTTCAATACCTCTTTTACGCATTTACCTAGTATTCTATCTCTTCCTGTCCTTCTTAATTATACACTTTTTTTTTTTTTAAACCAACATGTCCTTCTTTCTTTTCACAGGACCAGACACTCAAAACCCTTTGGTTCATACTTTCAACTATATTAATTTTTTTTTCTACCACAACTACGTAACTTCACATTTATCATGTTTCCCGTTTCCTTTACGCTACAAGCTGATGAAAAAAAAAAAAACGCCATTAACATTTTTTTCCTTTATTTCAGCTTCAACATCCACAGTCCACTTCCAAAATGGAGAGTTGGATCAAAAACCCTTTCATAAATTGCAACCTAGCCTTCCATGGAGAATCCATGTCTCTTTCCTAGTTTTTTTTTCACGTAAATTATGCTATCTTCCTTGCTCTATCTATTCTGTGAGTCACCGCTTCTCTTATCCTAGCACCATCTGCTATTTTTTCAGACCTATACAAATTAACTGTGCATTCTTACACCAACCATATAGACAATCAGCGTTTCATTTTCTGAGCATCCTTTTAACTTTATAACCTTTGTCTTGCTCAAGTTTACTTTTGACTTTCTCTAGCAAATAATTCCAAACTTTTCCACTAGTTCCTGTAGTTTCTCTACACCACCATCAATCAGTACTGTATTGGTCGCATATATCATCCATTCTACACTCCAATCATGACTCATTTTCTTAACCCAAAAACTTTGCACCTAATCTACTGTACTTTGGCGGGTCGTATCACTCCACCCATAAAACTATTAGGCTGCCAACGAAACATACACACCCTTGTCTCAGACCCACTTTTATGGCTCTAAACGATTTATCTTTTATTACATACATCCTCAACACCCTCTACGTTGCCTTTCTATCGATTCCATCATTAGCTTTTTTTTGGCCCATTTACGTCACATGCAGCTTTTTCCTTTACCTTCAAAATTCTCACGTAGCTGTTTCAAAACTCTTGCTGAACAGCAGCAGTGCGATGCATGTGAGTTATCGTATGCAGTCAGACGATATGAACCTGCAAAAGGCTGTTTTTGGCCTCTGCATCAAAAGTACCCTTTTGGTAGTCTCAAAAACGGGATAATTTGATGATCACTATGGTGGTTAAATGACCAAATCTAAATAGTTTTGTTGATAATGCATCTCCTTCAGCGCTTTTCTGAAAATTTTTTACTTGCAATTTTTTGAAGCTGCATTTCCTGCATGGCACTTTTGGCTTAGAGAGTTTCCCAACCAGTGTAATAGCTGTGATATATAGAAAAAGGATTTCATTACTAATATGATTGTTGCAACCAGTATCATAATACAGTTAAGATTCCTTTGTAATAAGTATTATAATCATTATTCATTATAACCAAAATTATTATTATCAGAATACTTTCCTCATTATTATAGTATTATTATCATTAGTAGTATCAGTAGTAGTAGTAGTAGTAGTAGTATTAATAGTACAGTAATACTGTTGTACTTCAGCCGTGGCAAAACCCACGTCAATTCTACAAAACACGTGAGCAAGAAGTTAGGTAAATTGGCACAACAGCAATAACGACCATTTCCAAGCAGGATAATCCTTGGAGGTCCCGTTAGGTAATCCACTTTTCAAAGACCCGCCGATGCGCCATTAAGCACAAAGACCCTCTTTTGTTAAGAGAGGGATATCTGCGCTTCCCTTAACTACCTCTCGGAAGTAAGCGGAGTCTGTCCCCGTAATCTCAGACGGTGTCATTAACTCTCAACGTCTACAGAGAGGGGAACGGAAGGTACTGAGGCGAGAGCACTTCGTGTCAATCTCTCGAAACTTTATCCAGGGCAATCCACAGAACTAAGAGGAAGAAGAAGAGGAGGATGAGGAGGAAGAGGATTTGGAGGAGAGGAAGAGATTGAAACGGAAAGAGGTAAGAAGTGGCTAACATCGAGGACAATTTGCCGCTGATCATTTTCAGCGCTTAGTCGGCGTGGTCTGCCTGGCACTAATCAGAATGCAGGGGTTTATTTGTAATGAAATTGCTTTTGCATCCAGTGCCCGTTTGAATTCTGGACAGAGAGAGAGAGAGAGAGAGAGAGAGAGAGAGAGAGAGAGAGAGAGAGAGAGAGAGAGATTTCTGTATTTTCTCTTAATGCGAAATTTAGATGAGAGAGGGAAAGGGGTGGGGGAAAGAAATATAAAAAAACTCGGAAAATGATGCAAAATGTCCTTGAATAAGAGAGAAGAAAATAAAAGCATCACGACATAAGGGTTTCCAGAGATGGCAAACCTCCGCCGAGGATGAGCAGTCCAAACATCCCTCTGCCTATTTTGTCCCTAATTCAGATCCAGATCTCTCCCAGAATCTAATAACTCGTTGCCATTAGTCGAGACACAAACTGAGAAATCCCGGCAACACACAAACATGCAGACACACAAACAAATGAACAAACCGGACCAAAAGTATAACCTCCTTGTAAAAGGTACATCTGAGCGTTTGTGTCCATTTATCAAGCTAAACGCTGAGATGCACAACCATTAGAATTGACTGGGCGAAGGCCGAGGCAGTAATCCATGTTAATGACTTTACCCGGAGAAACATCCCTGAAACTTATTTAATTACTTGTTACCGAAAGAAGATATTTGAGCATGGGCCTTTGTCTGTTTGCCATTGGCCCGGTACTACCTTCTTTACTTAAAGCCGATTTATTTGAGGTCATAGAAGCTGACCTCATAGGTATACCATGCCTGGCATAAATTGAATGTACTGGTGTTTTAATTTCATTAATTCTGAAGATTTTTAAGAAAAAATACAAGCTCCGATACAGTTTTTCATTTTTGTTTTAATGGATGGATAATTATATGTGTGTGTATGTGTACGAAAACTGCTAGTTACATTAACTTAATGTATTTAGATAAAACAGGTACAATGCATTGCACTCTTATCGTCTTTATTCCAAGGTATTTCATTTAATACATTTTCACCAGAAAACTCCGAACCTCAGTTTGAAAATGAAAAAAAAAATTCTTCCTCCAATAGAGATTCTGACCTCGGTTTAAAGAAAAAAAAAATCCGGTCACTAAAATTCCCAAAATATCATGAAGGATAAGATTTATTTGATCTTATACGTACATGTTATGTCTGTCGAACTGACAACTTGCACTGGAACAGCCTCACCCTCACTCTGCTAATGTGATATATGGCGAAGCTAATGTATGAAGGAAATATATGAGATCTATGATGGGCACCCTGTTATTTTTTTTTCTACGTTTACTAATAAAAATAATGTTGAATTCATTCATTCTGTTATTTTTTTATACATTTTCCAATTAAAATAATCTCGAATTCATACACCCTGTTATTTTTTTATACATTTTCCTATAAAAATAATCTCGATTTCACACATCCTGTTATTTTTTATACATTTTCCAACAAAAATTATCTGGAATTCATACACCCTGTTATTTTTTTTAAACATTTTCATATAAAAATAATCTCGAATTCATACATCCCAGTATTTTTTATACATTTTCCTATAAAAATAATCTCGAATTCATACACCCTGTTATTTTTTTATACATTTTCCAGTAACAATAATCTCGAATTCATACATCCTGTTATTTTTTATACATTTTCCAATAAAAATGATCTCGAATTCATACACCCTGTTATTTTTTATACATTTCCAATAAAAATTATCTCGAATTCATACAACCTGTTATTTTTTACACACTTTCCAATAAAAATTATTTCGAATTCATACACCCTGTTATTTTTTACAGACGTTCCAATAAAAATGATCTCGAATTCATACACCCTGTTATTTTTTTTTTATACATTCACCAATAAAAATTATCTCGAATTCATACACCCTGTTATTTTTTATACGCTTTATAATAAAAATTATCTCGAATTCATAGACTCTGTTATCTCTTTGTTCATTTACATTTTCTAATAAAAATGATCTCGAATTCATACACCCTGTTATCTTTTTATTCGTTCACATTTTCCAATAAAAATGATATCGAATTCATACTTGCGAAATAAAAGTCTCATACTCGACTGCCCATCTTGAAATTATGGCCATCTCTC
This sequence comes from Macrobrachium rosenbergii, assembly GCF_040412425.1. Classification (NCBI taxonomy): domain Eukaryota; kingdom Metazoa; phylum Arthropoda; class Malacostraca; order Decapoda; family Palaemonidae; genus Macrobrachium; species Macrobrachium rosenbergii. Next base: position 43,280,731 of record NC_089756.1, on the reverse strand, counting down.
ACTCTCAGCCATAAAAACACTATACGCCATGTGGGAAATGGTAGATCTGACGCCGGCTACAACAATTATAACGATAACAAAATTAAATCCGATTTAAATTTCATAATGTGATAACCATTAAATCTCTCCTGGGGTGGAACGTATCCATAAAATTTATAATCATTACAGACTGTAACATAATATTGCTTGGTAATTTCCATACCATTGGGTTTACTATCACTGATACAACATATTTCGGAAAGCCAGACCAGACTAATTGTCGATTTTGTCGATATATATATATATATATATATATATATATATATATATATATATATATATATATATATATATATATATATATATATATATATATATATATATATATATATACATATATATATATATATATATATATATATATATATATATATATATATATATATATATGTGTGTATATATACATGTATAGAAATATCAATCATTACCAAAAATTATTGAGTACCTGCTTGTCTATAAGTGTACATACATACACATATATACATACATACATACACAGCACACACACACACACACACATATATATATATAGAATGAGAGAGAGAGATACATTATATACTTATAATATATATATATATATATATATATATATATATATATATATATAAATAATATTAAATATATATATGTATATATATATAAATGTGTATATATATATATATATATATATATATATATATATATATATATATATATATATATATATAAACCTATAATTTACACTCCGTGAATGACTATTCTTGTGAGATCTAACAAAACCAAAACAAAGCCAGAAATCAACAAGAAACATCTGAAATACATAAACGAAAAAACACTTAAAATAAATAAATAAATAAATAAATAAATAAACAAATAAATAACGAGAATAAAAGAGCAGACCATACACGGGCCCCCTAAATGGCTAATACAAGAGATTTGGCCCCGACTGTGATATATACCGGCATTAACGGTGCCATAGCTAACGAGGAATGGTCGCGGCCGAGTCATTCGAATACAAAAATATATATATCGAGTAGTATCTGGTCTTTATCAAAGGCACCTGTTAATTAGGGTAAATTACGATGACAAATTGCATGACGGGGGAGGGGGAGCGGGGACAGGGAACATCATGAGAATGTCGGGCATAAAAGGAATTAAACCGTAAATTACATTGATTAGGGGAGAGTTCGGGTTTGACGTTAACTGGGGATGAAAGCACCGGTTTGTTTTGGTGGATCCGGCTTGATCAGAGGCGATGGTTGGCGGTGGTTTTAGCCAGTTTGGGTAGGCCCCCAATCTCCTACACCACCCACCCCTATCCCCTTCCCCTTTGTGTTTCCTTCCTTTGCTTTTTTTTGGGGGGGGGACAGAAAGTTCTTATGCCAATACTTTTGTAAGGATTAACCCTGAGTATTGTTCCACACTTCCCTCTATATTTGGAGAAATAAATGACATTTTCACTCCCCCGTTTTGTATTTTCTTTTCCTCCTGAAAGCATCATGTCACAGCTTCGTCGTCGAACTTTACCGCGAGTGATTTTTAGTTATTTTAGTTTCCGTCTACTTTGTTTAGACAAAAATTAATTCTGTTTATTCGTCACGTGGAATCTTGGTTATAAGTCTATCTACTTGTAATATCTTGTCTTTTAAGTTCTGATAATTTTATGCTTATTTATTGCCTTTCCCTTAAAGAAAGGGATAAAATTAAGTAAGGAGCTATGCACTACTGTGATTTGCATATTTTATGAGTTGATTTTCATCTCATAAGATATGTATTGGATATAATCATGTAATTAAACATTCATATTCACACAAAACTCATCAAACACAAATAATCCATTGGAAATAATTATATAATTACAGATTCATATTTACCCAAAACTATATATAATAACTGTGTGGGTGAGAGAGCAGCTCTACGGTCACGTTTATAGGTGAGCTGGTAATGGGTTTCAGTGTCTGCTGGTGTCATGAAAAGGCGGCGGGGCTAACAGTCTCATCCCTCAAGACTAGTTAAGAGACCGGTGTATGGTATATATACATATATAAATAGAAATCGTAATTCGCAAAAAAAATTCACTCTTCCTCATTTTTCACGTACTTTTTCTTCAAGACAGTGTTTTCTGTATTTGCACAAGCAGTAGAAGGGTTTATTAACATTGCAGTAGAAGGGTTTATTAATAGTAGTATTATTTTATTCTCTTTTAACATTTCTCCTTTATCCCTAAAGTTTCTGAGTCGTTCTATTTTAGACTGCACTTCTTGAAACCTATTTTTAGTCTCGATCTTTTTTCGTCAAGTTTGCATCAAAAGACTGTTCTCGTATCTAAACAAAACAGAATACTTCTGTCATTTCTGTAATTGCAACCTCAGGCTTTCAACATCATTTTGGGGCTTTCAGAATGTTTCAAATGTTTCAAATCTGTCTTGAAATGGCCACGTAATTCAGACCTAAATCTGGTTCTAAAAAAAAATTGACGGTCCATTTCCATGCCGTAAATATTTTTCTTTGCGTCAGATTTTCAAGCTTTACATTTCCATTTTTTGTTCCTGTTTAAAACACTGATCTGATATTTTGGGATACTTCTTTTGTTGTCTTCCTTCTGACACAATTCCTTAGGGGACTGGATCTATTCTTTCTTTCCCTTTGTCTTTCCTCTAGGTCTTTGGTTAGTGAGGCATTTAATATTTTGCATCCGTTAAGTCTCCACAAAAAACAATGGCAAAGTCTCTTAATCAGCGTCGAAACCGTATCATTGAAAATTCTTATTTATATTTATTCAGAAAGAAATAATCGTGCCGCTCACAAACAGACACACACACATACATATTTAACATTGCTGCCATAGTGAGGAAGGTTTATGAGAGAAAATAAACTATAATCCTGCTTGGTCTCACAGAAGTTAAAGGGTTGGATTTGATTGTACCGTCTGCAGGTTCCTATGAAAAAGTTCTTAGTTCATTTGCTGCTTGGGAATTCAAGGAATTTAGTGGAAAAAGTGTCTGTAATAAAAAAAAAATGATTATGAAAATGAGAAGTTGAGAGGTTATTACATGGCCACTGTATTTTCATAGTCCAGGTCAAGCAGACGATTGAATTCCCTGTATTTCAGTTTTCGGCAAAACACCTAACATTGGCAATGCATAAATGAACAGTACTCGACTGATTTTTAACATTCATTTCTAGTGACAGCTAAAATGTAATCAATAATATTAAAGAAACTAGAAATAATGGGTTCACTGACTGGTCTTATTATAATGTATATATATAATTATACAAATATTTTATATAATACATATTCCAATTTCCTTGTAGGAGTGGCCTCAAAGTGAAAATGTTAACAGTCACTCCTACATTCCTCTCTAAAGGAGAAGCTCTTATGCAGAAAAGTTTAACCTGTACAGCGGCTTAACCGTAACACATCAACTATGCCCGTTACAACACGCATAATGTGCCCATCATCTCCATGTTGAGCGTTATCTCGCCAAACATGAACATCTACAAGCCTTTCGTTTTAATACGTTTTCCACTCCGTGCAGCCAACATGTTCTCGGTGTACCTTTCTTCCTTCCTCCAACACTTTTCAATGATACATTCTTTTCAATATTCTACCCAACCCCATTTTTCCCACACGACCAAACCACCTCCAAAAACTCAGTTTCTCTCGATAGTTTCCGCCTTTTTCCTGTCATTTGCGTTCAAAATCAACACTTCTTTCACGAGAGAGAGCTGTCTTATCAACTGCTTCATAAATTCTGACTGTTACGTCCATAGGCAAGCCTTTTATTTTTTAGCTAAACCATCTACGTGACTCCTATTGCCTTCATAGCTTAGTCTATCCTGTGACTCACATCTTTCTCTTCTTACCCTAACCCAATGTTTCGAACTGAAAGAAAATTTCAAATGAGATAGATTCTAAGGAATACCATAAGGGCATATGAATAAAATGACTGACAACGCGATACTGGCGATGGCGGACTTAACAAGAATAGTGAGATTCTGACATTTTTTTTTTCTGAATGACAATGGTAGGATGAAGACTCGATAGATGATAAGAGAATAGCAGTAGTGGATTCCCATTCTACGAAAAATGTTGCATTAATCAGTGAAACAAATGCAACGATATATTACGAACAAGATCATGAAAAGGCCGCAAAATCTATGATGAAATTTGTGAAGTGGAAGCGAGCGTTGCAAGTACAAAGGAATTATTGGTAGGTTCAGATTTAGCCAGCCCTATTTAAGGCCAGGGAGTAAAAGGCTTGGTATGGACCTCCAGACTCTGACAAGCCAACAAGGCCTGGTATGGACCTCCAGACACTGAAAAGCCAACAGAGACAAGGAACTGTTGAGTTAAGAGTTTTTCCGGATAAGTAGGTTGTCCTTTTTTGCAAGAAAGAAATGCATGATGGCTGTAAACGCTCTGAAAATGTGAACATGGCAGAGAAAATACGGTCTTACTGCAAAAAAGATTAAAATGATAGAGAGGACTTCCTAAACTCTCACTGAAGACATTAAAATGGACACTAGCGTTAGATACTGACTAGTGTATCAAACGTTCACATAACCACTGGGCAGAAACCCCTCCCCCAACAAGAAGAAGAAGAAAAAAAAAGAATTAGCCAACTAAATCAACCAACGGATTTTTCAGATATCAGCCAATTTGAACAGTAAAACTCACCCTCGATTAGACAGCGAAACTGTGAGGAAAAAACACATGTTCCCCAAAAATTTAATATACCTTTGGGTGCATCTAATGATTGATTAACACCGAAGACACTGAAATATTCTAACACTTACCTGGGTTTGATTTCACATCGCAGCCGGATTGCTACCAGGGGCACAGATGAAACACCAGCACCTTTTGAATCCTTACCACCGAAGATGCTATAAAATAAAATAAAAAATAGTGAATGACAAGAGCTTAAATGCTGTCGCTTCATTAAGAAAATACATAAATGAAACTGAGATTTCAAACTTTACAGTTAACTATGTAATCAATATGTCATTTCATGTGCTTAGTAGGAAACGATAAAATAAGAAACAAAATAGCTCTAAGGAAAGGATGAATATTTTCTAATAAAATCAATTTTTTATTTGATATAACTGTGTGCACAATCATCATAATAATAATAACAACTCCTCTTCTTCATCCCACCTTAATCCTTAGTCAGTGTAGTGTAATAACAACAACTATAATTATAATTACAAAGTATCGGGTTCTGTTATTTACTGTAATTGCACCCCACCATACAGGATGTTTATAAAAATATATAGAGAGTAACAAACAAAATAACATGTCCGGTTTCATACTAACATCGGAGGAAAAAGGTCCTGTTCCACCCCCCATCCCCGCGACTAATCTAACCATCGAATTGAATATAGTATTTAGGCCTAAAGCCAAGCACTGGGATCAATGAGGTCATTCAGCGCAGAAATGGAAATTGACACTAAAAGGCTTGAAAGGTGTAACAGGAAGAAAACCTCGCAGTTGCACTATGAATCAGCTGTTAGGAGAGAGCGGAAATTAAGATGGAAGGTACAGTAAAATGAACGAAAGGGGTTGCAGCTAGGTTCCTAAGGAAGGCACGCTGCAAAGAACCTTAAGTAATGCCTACAGTGCACCGCATGAGGTGCACTGAAGGCACTAACCCTACAAAGCTAATCTAACCATCATTTACCAGAAAATAATAATAATTGACCCAAACGTAAAACGGAGTCAAAGAGCAACCGGATAAGACAAACATTATTAAAAAACCAACTCAACACAAATTACGAGAAAATTACGATACATATTTCTGAACAATTTCCTCCCGTCCAAAAAGAAACGGGAGAATTTTTCGTCTTTTGATCTGAAACATAATCACCTTTTAAGAGCGATATATCATTCTCGCGCGGTGATTAGCGCTGTGTATAAGATATTTGTGGAACCACTTCATTATACCCATTCCCACAGGGACCCCGTATTCTAAGCGCTCTTGGGTGTTGTATTAAATTATATACTAGCTCTCTCTCTCTCTCTCTCTCTCTCTCTCTCTCTCTCTCTCTCTCTCTCTCTCTCTCTCGTTTGAAAATTGTTCATTTTTCTTTCTTCATCAATGATGAGAGTTTTGGTAGAGGGCACTTGGAGACGGGCATAGGTGCCGAAATATGCCAGAGAGAGAGAGAGAGAGAGAGAGAGAGAGAGAGAGAGAGAGAGAGAGAGAGACCTAACAAACCCAACTGAAAAGGGCAAATTAAAGAATTTGAAGAAAGAAATAAAAGAGGAATAACACCATCTCTATTCGGAGAGAGAGAGATGGGGTAGGAGAATGATGGTGGTGTTGGTTCAACGAGGGGGTTTATGCCAGGAGGGGGGAGGGAGGGAGGGAGCGAGGGGGGGAGAAGAGGTGTGAGGGGTGGGCGAGGAGGAGGAGGAGGAGGTATTGTTCCAATAGGAATGTCGTTGGAATGAGTCAGTAGCGGGAAGCTGTCCTATAATTCTTGGGTGCGCTGGGCATTTCGGTTGTCCTACTTCGTATTTATCGCCCCCCACACATTGTTTGGGGCGTAATGATAGCGAAAAGGTTTATGTGGACGCCTCTGTGTGTGCGTGTATGTGTGTGTGTGAGTGGGTGGGTTGCAGGGTCTGTTTTGCCACTTCTATAACCTACAGCTAATCTCCCTTTCATTCCCTCACATCCCATTCCGCTGCATTACACATCTATTCTCTGAGGAATGCCCCTCTTTAAAAAAATCTCTAGGAAAATTGTCATTTCTGTAAGTCCGTTGGTTTGAAGAGCCCAATGGTCCACACCATGCATCGTAATCCATTTCGAACATTATAGCACCTACTTAATTTAAACCAAACAGCAAAAAAAAAAAAAAAAAAAAGGCGAAAGAATGTATTACACACTTTACTGGAGTAATTCGTTCAGCCTTCGAAACCCTAGGAAAATTTTCCAGTCTCAGAATCCATTCTAAGTAGCTTAGATGGAAATGAAATCAGATAAACACCGTTTCCATTGAGGTTTATTGCTTCAATGTATTGTGGGCGCATCTAAGCCCTCATACAATATTAGATGTATAAAGATTTTGATAAGCAGTCCTGGACCGAAAGCCTAGAAATTACTTTCCATATACCTTCGGATATACCAAGGTTGTAGACAAATGGAAAATCAGTTAAGGACAATGAGCAAGTGTAAGTAATTTTCCGCATTTTGAAAAATAATTCTCAAGCACTGGTAGAAATTTTTATTGAACCAAAGTATATTTCTCCTTTAGACCGTTCAGATCAAATTCTTTAATTTCACAAATATAAAAAAATACACCATCAATCATTCGTTAGACAAGTGATTATTGAACAGGACAACACGAACTGAAAACTGAACTTTGGCCTCCGTTAAGGAGAATGGTCCAGAATTTCTCCGGTAAAACATTCTTTCAAAAAATGGAGTTATTTTGGACATGGTCTTATCGTATACAGCTGTCAAAACGTATTGCCTGATGGCTCCGTACACAACAAGGACGTAATATTAAAAATTGTAAAAAAAAAGTTTGAGGCAGAAAAGTCTTTCATGAGTTGCTCCGTTAGAGGCATATAATGCGTCTCACCTAAAGGGCAAAAGTCACTCAAGAAAATGAAAATAACACATACATGGTATAAATGCTATATCATTCATGAAATCGAACGCTTTCTGGACATTAGGTCCCTTCTTTGCCAGTAATTTTGCCACATCATCCATCTAGCCCTTTTTTGGCCTGCTCTTAGCCTTCCTCATACCACCTCCGAATTATTGATTCTAAAAATCAACCTACCGTCCTCCATTCTTTTTGTATAATCAGTCTTGAAACACACGATCTGCTCTCCAACAACGCTTACCTTTCTACCACTTCTGTGCATTTCCGCATGTATCACTTTCAGTTTTCCTTTAGCCATAAAAAAATCCTTTCCTTTGTATTTAACTTCTATACCTCACTTCCATAAAGTTGGCCCAATAATCCTTTCATACAATCAAACCATAGTTCCCACAGACTTAATTCTATTCCACATCTTTTGCACACACCCAGGTGCCTTACTTTCTGTACCTATTCTGTGTCTCGTCTCTTCCCTGTGCCTTCCATAATGCGTTATGTTCATTCTCGGATATCCGTACAAATCAGCTGCTTCCAATCTTCCACCGTCCATTTCAGCAGTCGTTGCTCCATCGTTCTTGTCTCCATTAACCTTCTAAAGTTAAACTTGCAAACATTTATTCTTGAATCCCTATGCAAATCCACCGTCTCTAACGTATCCTTAATAACATATATTGTTTCTTTTCTTGGTTTTCATTAACCCTTACGACCTTACTCTTGCTGTCATTTACTGTCAAATTTTTCCTCTTCAAACGCTTCCAAACCTCTCACTAGTTTCTGCAACGCAACTTTCTTTTACTCTTCCGCTCATGAAGAGCGAGTGGAAAAAATTATGTTTGCAGATAACACAGTTGATTTGGGAAAGCAAACAGAAACTGTGGAAACTGGTAAAAGAGTTTGAAAGGAATGTTTGCAAGATGAGAAATTCAAAGGTCAATGTGAGCAAGAGCAATGTTGTGTGGTGAAAAGAAAACTAAGAAAATGGAGCTATAAATTTCAATATGGAAGGTAGAAAAAAAAAAGGGGTTCATTCATCCAGGTGTTTCGAAAAACATGTACAGGATAAAGGTTGACTGTGAGAAATTAATTACTGAATAGGTAAAAGCATGAAAGGCAGCAGGGCGTATGCAAAAGATCTGGGAGAGGAAGGTCAATGAAGGACAAAATTGATATGTATGAAGGGGTTATTGATCCGACTTGCCTTATGGAACTGATCTACGAAAGTTGAACGTAAATGATAGAAAAGGCTTGAAACTATTGAGATAACCTAGGAACTGCTCTATGAAGCTTGAACTTAAATGACAGAAGCTTGAAGGTATTGAAATAACCTAGGAACTGATCCATGAAAGTTGAACTTAAATGAGAGAAAAAGCTTGAAACTATTGAGATAACCTAGGAACTGATCTATGAAGGTTGAACTTAAATGACAGAAGCTTGAAGTTATTGAAATAACCTAGGAACTGATCCATGAAAGTTGAACTTAAATGAGAGAAAAAGCTTGAAACTATTGGAATAACCTATCTGAGAAGAAGTGAAAAGGAGAAAAATATGGAGACTACATACAAATGGCAAAAAGATTAGTCTAGGCAATAAGTTGGATCGCAGCGTACTGAGATGTGTTAGCTATAAGGAAAGACCGTAGATGATGAAATGGTGAAAAATTTAGTGTATAATTCTAAATTGTTGGTAGAAATTGAGAAAAGAAAACCTAGGAAGTGTTGGATGAATGGAGCTGACGAGGCATTAGAACAGTGTAGATTTAGTAACTAGAGGTGAGAGCGTACGTGTAAGAATGAGATGAATGGCAAAGTGTGTGTAGGGTGTCTCGGCATAATGTCAATGACTTCCTTAATTTAGCAGTGAAAACATGGCAGTGACATTGAGCTTTGTCTTGCTCTTCTCTGAGGCCTTCCCCTTTTATGGAAATGGCTTAATTCTGCATGCATTATAAACACACACACACACACACACACACACATATATATATATATATATATATATATAAATATATGTAATATTTATATATCTATATACACACATATATATATATAAATATATATATATATATAAATATATATATTTATATATGTATATACACATATATATATATATATATATATATATATATATATATATATATATACATATATATACATACATAACTGTACAACTTATTCCCTAAGGAAGGGATGATGCTAAAAGGTACAACCTCCTAGAGTTTAAGTGAGTCTCTAGAGGTGAGGTTTCTGGCCCAAGTCCTACTACATGCCGGTGTGTGTATATATATATATATACATGCTGATGTGTGTATAATATATATATATATATATATATATATATATATATATATATATATATATATATATACACACACATATATATATATGTACAAACATATATACTGTGTATATGTGTGTGTGTGTGCGGCTACGATAAATGCTTTCACGATGAACAGTTATACTTTGGAATTAAAGCTGTCACCATTAGTTGTGGTAAATTGTTTTTTGTTATGCTTTCCCTCAGGTATCGAGAATGTCGGGAAAGTTTGAAACTCCAAGACACTGAAATCCAATGAATTATTTAAAAGTCCGACAGCTGCTGTTTCGATTGCTCTCTCGAGCGTTGTCACCGCTTACCCACTCCCAAGGTGAAAGTTTTATCAAAGCACGTGGACAGTTCTGAAATTACATTTAACAAATGATTGGTTGATAAGGCCACTGCATCAAATATCGAGCTCTCTTCATTATTATTTAGTCATTCTTGTTTCTCTCGTTCTCTTGCTCCATGTCGAATGCTCCAGTATCGATGTGCTCAGGGGAATCAAACAACTGGAGGCTTCGGCGAGAAAGCTGAAGCATCCTCAGTTATTATAAAGTTGAATCTCGGCAAACTGCTAACAATTTTGGACTCCTTGATTAAAGCCGTTTTATTTCAGACGTTTAGTTATGATCTGTAAAGTACAGAAAGCGAATACTTGATTTCTGAGGTATGGTAGTGAAGCCTAAATAGCTGGGTTAGAGGGATTCCAAGTTTTATACTGAAGCAGGTAAATTTATATATAAAGTAATGGTCATCAGTTCCTTCTGGAATGAGTTGAATTATTCTTCATTACTGGGAATGGCACCAGTTTAGGGCTGTAGAACAACCTCAGTGACACTTTCATAGTTATAATAGGGATTAAGACTTCCAAGAATAATTTTTTAATGCCTTCATTACTTCCATGACGACAACAGCGTATGCTAGATTATAGCAGAAGGGGTTGGTCATTTTTAGCATTTGTCTGAATGACAAAATAACTTCTCCGTTTTGATAAGGATGCACACTCAAGGTGTGCAAATCCTAATATCCTTTAACTGGTTAAAGTTATCAGATCCCGCCTACTTCGTCGTTGATAGACTTCCAGCTACTGTAATCAGTGACTGCCCTGTTCATTGGCTGACACGGTCTAAAGTCTATAGGACTAACTGCAGTCTAACTTACACTACCAAGTATTTTCAGATGGAATTTTCTACATCTCTATCATCCGTAATAGTTAATACAGTTCCTCGTTGGACGAATCGGTAGAGTTCTCGTCTAGCACCCTGCTAGACCCGAGTTCGAGTCTCCGACCGGCCAATGAAGAATTAGAGGAATTTATTTCTGGTGATAGAAATTCATTTCTCACTATAATGTGGTTCGGACTCCACAATAAGCTGTAGGTCTCGTTGCTAGGTAACCAATTGGTTCTTAGCCACGTATAATAAGTCTAATCCTTCGGGCCAGCCCTAGGAGAGCTGTTAATCAGCTCAGTTGTCTGCTTAAACTAAGGTATGCTTACTTTTTTTATGGATATAATACGATGAACTTATATAGATGGCAGGTTTCGGATACCTAGCAAAGACCGCGGGTAAAGCCACACACACCTTAGCAATCAGAACTCTGAGAAGACAGCCAATTGCTACTTCATCTATTTAGTAAGAGCTCGCACTTGTGTGAAAAAAGGGCCCTTCCCTTCAGCATTTTCTTAAGAATATGTTTAGGAGTGGTCAGTGGGGCAGCATCTACTGTAATTTTTAGACCTGATCCACGATTATGGCGACTGTCTTAGCAAGTGAGGAAGGTAACTGGAAAACAAGTGTTTAAATTCATGGTTCTTTTCTTACATTCTGTCTCAAAGATCAACTTTTAGCAACTTTACAGAGTACTGAAAGGATCGACATATCCCAGTAATTGTTGCAATCAGCCCTTCCACTAATCTTTGGCACAGCCGCAATATCATAGGATTTTTTTTTCTAATTTTCTGCACTAACTTTAATTTGTTTACTGTTCATCTTCTCTAGGAAACTGTTGTTTTCCTTTATCGTTTTTACCTTTCAAAGAATTGCATAATATAAATATGGCTCCCCAATCCCAAGCATGGTGAGAATCCTTTGTTCAGAGAGGCTATGCTGGCATGGGGTTGTAGACATATTACCCTTTTGTACTGAACCCATTTTTATTTACTGGCAAAATATTGCAACCTTTCTTACAATTTCTCTGTTGACCACCAGTTCTTCTTTTCCTTATTTTTCTTTGTCTTCAAAGTTTCTCAGAATTATCAGACAGATAAACTTTGACAATATTCTTCTTTGTAGACATACTCAAAGTTCTTATCTAATCAATCCATCTCCTTTGTTATTAACGGTACTACATCAACCACTTTCCCAATTTCTAAAGGTGTCTTTATGTATCCAACCAATTCATGAGCTCATGACTCCACTCTTCACCAATCATCTGCCTTTCCTTTGTCTTTTCCAGAAGCTAGCTCTTAATTTTGTTAATTCTAGTGACACTATTAATGTAGACCTGGATATTACCTGATTGGGTAGATTTATAGATTTGCAGTCTAGCTTAAAACCTTCTGCATAAGGAAACATTAGCAGTTACCACTAACAGACTCCAGCACCAAAAAGGGATGGTTTTCAAAAAAACCTTTGTGATTTCGTTAGATAAATCTTTGTCTATTAAAGTGCTCCCAAAAAATTTCCTTCCCATTTTAAAATAGATCCAATCAGGTCTATTCATAGTTCGATCTTGGAAGTATGCGGTATTTCGTGTCTTGCAAGGGTCACATCTTGGTCTGTCTAAATCGACCTCCAAAAGGCAAAATGAGTTTATAGGTAACCGGATGTCCCTCTCTATGCATTTCTAATTCCATCTCATCAGTGACACTGCTCTTGCTTCACTTTCAATACTCAGCTGCAAGGTCACCAATCTTTTTATTCAGTAAATAGTTTGGGCGTGGCTCTCGAAGTCATTATTCTTTAAATTGTTCTGCCATCGCTTCTGCAACTTTTTCACTCCAATCACCTCTAGAATGCAGAGCTCGAACTCCCGATTATCATAAGCAATTTACGCTTTCTCTTCTTACAAAAGTGGGTTTGTCATAACTTATAACGACCAAGTCCATCATTAGCCTATACTTACAATAATCAAACTCGATTTGTGGCAGCCTCCATCATCGTCTTCAGCTCTTCACCTTAGAGGGTCTCTCAATTCTAAAAGGGATCCTTCACTTTTGGAACTTAAAAACATTTCCTGCAATCGTCGAATCATCATAAGATATTTACCTTAGTGCTAACTGTATGGCTGACAAAACAACGGTTAAAAAATCGCCGGCATCGTTTGCTTTACTTGTATGAAGAGGTAACTTCGCAATCATTTCTTTTCGAAACCCGCCTTAAACTAACCTTGGAAAACCAAGAACTGAAACAATAATGCTGAACACACGAAATACATTCTCAGTTTTAAGAGATACTTATCGTAATCTTGCTTTGGTGCGCTTCTTTTCAAAGAGAAAGCTACCTGGTCAATACATCACTTTCCATGTTGGGTGATTTTAAGTAAAAATCTCTATATCAATAATGATTTTTAAGTCATAGCTCGCCAGAAATTAAACGAAGTACGCTGAACCACTCCTTTACATATCTCACATATAAGAGGTTGCAAACGTTTTTATCAACAGCTTTCTTTGCTTCGCGAAAAATCTGCCTGTAGTTTAGGTACTTTAGGACAACCTTCCATCATGCAATTAAAAATGTAAGTAGGGCTGGCAGCTTCTGAAGTCAGACCCTCCATGGGGAAAAAGCGTATGGTATATGTGAAATAATAGGGTTACCTATACCGTTAAAAAATTAAGGTAATAGAAGAGAAGGCCGAAATGACAAGTCGTCATGCATGTAGCAGCCCGATGGTGACCTTATGGGCCACTGCTGGACGACAGCAAGTCTGAGCGTGCGATTTATTTTTTCTTTTTGACTAAAAGACTATCCTTATTAGACATAAAAAATATATGGATGCACACAATGTATATATATATATATATATATTTTTATATATATATATATATATATATATATATATATATATATATATATATATATATATATATATATATATAATATGTCGATGCACACTTTTTTCTTACACTATATATATATATATATATATATATATATATATATATATATATATATATATATATATATTATATATATATATATATATATATATATATATATATATATATATATATATATATATATATGAGGGGTAACAGGAAAAATGGTTGCAAAAAGTTGTATGTATTAGAAACTTACATTTTACCATGATGACCTGCGGTAATATGACCAGTAGAGCCATCTGTCTGTTTGATTTTGTTTCAATGTTTTGTTTTTTAGTAGAGCCATCTACTGACTGGTTAAGGAAATATATAATGTCTGACATACTTTTCCTTTAAAATTTACTTAATAATATAGTCAGCCTAAGATAAGACAGTTAATTTCAAGGTTATAACTTTTTCAGACGTCACTCGTTTGCAGTCTTTTGTAGCCTGCAAAACACTGCGAGTTCCAGCCTTGTTCCCCCTGATGGTGAGGTCTTTGATGAGTAGCAAACGTAGGTAAAAAGAAAAAACCTTCATAACTGGGATTCGGTAATGAGAGAATTAGTGAAGGAAAAGAAATTATATTATTTGAGGTGCAACTGCATGACAGAAGAGAAGATCATGTATAGTCAAGAAAAAGAGGGCGTATAGGGTAGTCAAGAGGAAAGTGAGAAAGAAAAAGAAGGCACGCTATAAAAACTTAGGGGAGAAAGTGAACAAGAATATTAGAGGAAAATAAGAAAATGTTTTACAGAGCAGTAGACGCCGAGAAAAGGGTTAATAAACACTATGATGTCAAAGCAAGAGCTGAAAATAAAAGATGCTGACTGAAGTGTGTGCAGACATGGGTCGATGGATCAAGTGTTTTGAAGATTTATTTGAAGTGGAAAATGGAAGACAGGCGGAACTGAATGATGCAAAAGCAGAAAGAGTTAGTGTAAGACCAAAGGGCAGGCACAGGGACCCACAGGGTCACTTATTGTCGTAATGAAATGTGAAAGTACTTGATTAACGACATGAATAGTAGGATGTCAAAAAAATGATTAATTATAAAATACTTTCTAGAGGTAGAAAAAAATAACATGAATATTTTAAAATTGTAAACCAGTAACGATGGTTAAAAACTAAAATATGCAAAACAAATTTCTTTAAAAATCTTACAACTTTGTAGGTAACAACACCATCCCTCGAAATCGTGGTGGAAGTTTGAAAATGCAACCGAAGGTGATTGTTGAGGAGGTAAGGAGGGAATTTAAAATTTTTACAATGAAAAGACACCAAGAGTTGGTGGAATTACAAGTGGGATACATCTGTACGGCGGAGATACCATGATTGAGTGGATGATCGCAGTTTCTAAGTTATGTCCGGATGAACGAACTCTCCCAAAGGAACGTGTGGAAGAAACAATTGTTCCATTGTATCAAGGTAAAGGTGAAAGGGACAACTGTAACAATTGTAAGAGCATAACATTATTTTGTATACCAGGAAAGTTAGGCTATATGGTAAGATTCTGACCGAGAGGGTACGACAGATGACAGATGGGTTGATAAGGAGGAACAATGTGGGTTTCGACAGTGAGATATTTCAGAGTAGAAGGAAGAAAGCTGATCACAAAACTGATTGAGGGGCAATGTGGAGGATGTTGTAGAAGTATGCTATGCTAAGTTGTTGAGGTAGATTAAGCGAGCTTTGATCTGGCACGAGCTCTTGCTCTAGGGCAGCCTGAAGCACACGTTAGAATATGTGAATTGGGAAGCAACTGGTCTGGTGTAAAAGTAGGTCTGAGACAAGGGTGTGTTTTGCATCCTAGCTGTTTAATACCTATATGGGTGGAGCTTCGAAAGAAATCAGAGAGAGGAAATTAATATATAGTCACAACACTGAATGGAGTTTGGGATGTTTGATTTTTGCAAACGATAGAGCACCAATGGTGAAACTGAAGTGAAACTGCTACTGGAATGTATGAAGGGACTGTTAAGTCAACTCTCATTTACGGAAGTGAAGTGTGGATGTAGAGTGCAAGTAAAATCAAAAAGGTTGAAACTGCTCAGAGTAATGGTAGGTGTATGTATATATGATGTATGAAGAAATGAAAGGGTGAAAAAAGTGTAGATACATAGAATAAGTGGTCATAAGTAAGCTTCTCTGAAAGGATGGATAAAATTATTTTCGGATGATTTGGTCACATAGAGAGAATGGAGGACACTAGGTTGGTGAAAAGTGTATAACTCGGAAAAGTTGAAGAGGAGTGAAGACCTAAGAGTGCTAGATAGATGGAATGAAGGAGGTATTGGAAAAGAATGTTTATAGGAAGGACAACAGCAGAAGCAAAATGCAGGAGAATGGTGCAGTTTACGAAAGGGGATTCGACGCACTGCTATGAGCTTTCTGTGAGTTTGCTTTATGTTGATTTTTTTCTCTGGAGATGTCCACTGTTATAAGAAATTGCGTAATATTGAATACACACAAACACACATACACACACATATATATATATATATATGTGTGTGTGTGTGTGTACATTTATGAATGTGTACATAAAAACATCAAAGGAGAAGTGTGAACATTTTTTTAATATACGTTACCATGCAGAAGGGGTAAATCCAAGGTCCTTTATATTTAAAGAACCTTGGGTAAATCTATACAGGATGTATAATACGTGAATTAAGGTGGTGGCTAATTGAAATTGCAACACATTAACACAGATAGATATATATATATATATATATATATATATATATATATATATATATATATATATATATATATATATAATACGCTTTTCAGATCCTAGACGTCAGTGTAATAACTGGTGATTTTATTTCACAGATTTTATACTTGCGTAAATGGAAGCTCCATTTCCACGTCGTAGACTCCTTTACTTCAATGCCATATAGGTAACAAAAATGTTAACAAGCACGTCAATGAATTTCGAATCGATTATGTCAGAGGTTTTTCCTTACTATGGCTTTCATACGTCTGGCCACGGGGTGGCTAAGGTGCGACGTTAAGGAGTACGACATTTTTCACAGCAACGCCAAGCCGCCACTGCCTACGTCATGTTTACGTGAAGACGGGTATATTTACGAGAGATTTAATTAACGTTTTACGTCACTGACATAATATCCTTACTAGATCAATAGCTGTTATGAATGTCAATCACATGAAGTCAACAACATACTCAGTCAAATGTTAATTCACGATAAACGATGAAATAAATGCGTAAGAGTCACATGGGAATGTTAAGGTCGCTAAATTTTGTCTACGTGAAATGATTATTGACGGGACGAGTTGCGACGCGGCCACCACAAGCTACAGCAGTCGCATGTGTATACGAGCCTGTGATTCCCTGTGTTGTGACGAGATCGTTATAATATCTTCCCGGAATTGCATGTGCGGAGACCGTTTCCACCACTGAGATTTCTCAGTCGATCGTTAAGATGGACGGCCACGAGACCGAGGAAGAAAATCTACAGAAGCGGTACCGGTCTCGCAATTTCACGAAATACGAAAAGGATGTCTTCTACTCCGTGTTCAACCAATACGTGAGCATCATCGGCGATAAGAATTCGTCGGCCCATACCATCAGGTAGGATTTGGATATTATTTGGGTGTCACAGTCAACGAGACAGTACTGTGTACGCTAATTGTATCCTAAAGATGTGTGCTACGATGGCCCGGCTACTTTGTAGTAAAAGGGGAGGCAGTGTCTGAGACGGTGTTCGACGGATCCATTCATCCGTCGGATGATGTTCCCCAACGCCCGTGAGTCCTGCCCCGTGGGGAGAGGTAGGCGGCCTGTGAGAGCACGTGTGACGGTGGTCCAATTTGAGTGTCTGCGCTCTTGCAAAGCATTAACAGGCCTAAACTTTCTCACACACACACGTGTGTGTGTGTGTGTGTGTGTGTGTGTGTGTGTGTGTGTGTGTGTGTGTGTGTGTGTGTGTGTGTGTGTGGACTGTGTGTATGTGTTTTTGGACAAGTATGTGTTTTTGGACAAAGTACTGTAGTATAACAACATTTATTTTTTGTATCAAATCTGATACCATGCCATAAGCCTAATCATATTCTTTGCCGGATTAATTCTGAAAACTTGCCATCCATCCAAAAGCTGACTTGATTTACCACGTATCCTTTACCCCATGTTATTATTTAGTTTCAAATAACCCTAACTTTAATCTTTTATATATCGCAACTACTGTGACTAGACTTTTATAATAATATATTATCTATGATACAAACAAACCTCCAGCTTGTTGCAAAAAGTCTTAGCTGCTCACTGGGGAAGATTCCGTGCTGTTATCTACAAGGTGTTCATAGTAAAGTACATCTTTAATGGCGCCTTTTTCCATAAATAAAACATGCTGCAGCTGAGGTTTCCCTTCCTGATCTGGGATAGGACAGAATACCTGGTCAGGTAAACCGAGAAAAAGTCCTTGTAAGGAAGGCTGGTCAGAAGGGGAATAAGTAGGTCTGTAGATGATATTCGAAGTAAAACACACATACAGTACATACATATGTACATACATACATGTACAGTATATACATGCATACATACACCTTGCTCATCGTTAGAGGGATGGCGGTAGAAGTTGTTTTCCTTTGGGATAAGTTTGCTAGCTGCACGACCTGACCTCTAATGTTCACGGTGCATTTGTCCCGACGACTTCTGAACTATCTTGGTGGTCACACAACTATTGCTGGCTATCTCCTACAGCTATGTAACATCTGGTTTAGTCTGTACGTGGATGGAGAACGTCGAGGAGCACCAAGAGCCGTCAGCGTGCAAGTCTTGTGAATATCCACTGGGCTGGGCGTGCGACTAGCAATCTCATCGAAATTCATGACTACTTGGAAACAGGAGGATAACACCTTTTGTCTCAAGAGTATATAATATGAAAAGAAAATATTTATCATGAAAAGAAGTGGTCAGAGATGGAAGAGGAAGTTTAGAAGATTTACAAAAGCATGCTTAATAGAATACATCATATATCTAGAGAGATGGATTTCACGATAACTGCAAAGAAAAATAGACGTAATGCGCATAGAGTATGCACAAACGGATGAAATAACACAAGACAGAAGTCGGATGAATGAGGCTGAATCTTTCAAATATATTTAAGAAGTCGGTATTTCCAATACAGGTTCCTTTAAGTTGGAATTTAGTGAAAGACTAAAACAGACAACTCAAACAATGGACAGGATATCAAACAGGATGAAGTTGCATACGAAATTAAGATTATGCAAAGTCTAGTACGATCAGTATTGCTATACGGAGATGAATCACAGCATGACAATGAAACTATAAATGGAAGATGTTTTAGATATGAGAATATTAGGAGTCTGATTGCGGGACGGGGTTAAAAATAATAAAATAAAGGAAATTACGGAAGTTCCATATGTAGATGAGATAATGACAATGGGAATATGGAGATGACTTGGAAATGTCCTTCACAACACCCACAGAAGAACAGTAAATTAATTATTCCAGCTAGGCTCTTGTGGGCACCAGAAGAGCTGGAAGACTTACATCTACTTGAAGGAATGAGTGGAGATTTGTGGAAGATAAAGAACAGGAAAGACGTGAGTGGCGGACCTGTATAGAGGTCCTTTGCGTCACAAGGCGTTGGAGACAATATTACATGATGATGTATGTATGTGATATATATATATATATATATATATATATATATATATATATATATATATATATATATATATATATATATATATATATATATATATATATATATATACTATTTTTACGACACTACTTTACGACAATCATTGTAGTGGATGGCTGTTCTCCTGTAGTTTGTAGTTACGGTACATTTGCCCTGAATTAAATCTTTACGTCATCATTATTTCTGTTGATATTTTACATTAGCAGCACAGTCGTCCAAATCATTATAACTAACGTTACGCTCAGGTTCATTATTATTTCACATACAACCAAAACTAAATGCGAAAGGTTACCTAACAAAATCTCCGCATGCCACAGCTTATGGAAAGTGTTTAGAGGCATTCGGGGGGAATGAGCTTTTGATTGTTGATTATTTATGTATTCGCTTCATGGCACGGACTGAATCAAAGCCATTTTTAAAGGGGAAGCGAGAACACCCACACTGGTTTTACCGATTCTTTTTGCAGCGTATCATGTACGCGTGTTAGGTAGGTACTTCATTAAAGATGAACTAATGGTCAAATGGAATGTCCTTCCGCGTTCCTGTGTATCGGAAGCTGCCGCTTTCCTGAAGGAAGTCGTGTGCCTTCCGGAAGTAGGGTAAATGAAAGGTCGTTTATGGTGTCGATAATTATAATTGATGTTATCAAATATATCGAATAAGAAGGCACGCTCTCATTGTACACTAATTCTAAAAACTGTATGTGTGAATTTTGATTCACTGATCAAAATGTGTGGATTTATTCACAAATTTGAAGGGTCGTTAGAACAAAGCATGATTCTTTTTTACTGCTCAAAATCTGACGAGCTAGCAGCCAAATGCCTTTAACTCGCCCAGAATGGAAGAGGACTTTATTACTTAGTTTGATTTGTCAGTTGATATCGACGCCCTCATGACAAAGAAAGGACCCCTGATAACTGTAGATAGAAGCTCCTACTATACAAAGTCATGGAGGTTGTGAGAGGCTGACATGCGCAAGTCATTCAAAAAGTTCTCGGCCTAATACGGAAGAGCAGCATCGAAAACTTGTGGTTTGACTGCATACCACGACCACTTTGATGGCTATACAGAAGACCTATATTGTTTGCCTTTATTGCACTGCACGTGAAGCCCTTTGAAAGCCAATAAGCGCAAACAAAGTCTCGAAATCAAAAAGCAAATGGCCTCCAAATAGATAAAAGAAAGCCATGAAAGTTCTTAAATATCTGCAAGATATTTAATAACTGCACTATTTATGTGGATGGACCTTGGGGGAGATGGAAAAACGGCACATTGTCATGCAGTAACTGATGTGGTTAAGAAACAGTATACATAGTCACACCGTTCTGGCCAAATGTAGGAGCAAGTGTTTTCATAACCGCACAGTCCATTTAGCACAGCTGCATTGTAAGTGGTATGGGTAAAAGCTAGCGGTACGGCCTCAAACCCACATGGTACAATGTCGTTAAATTGCGACTGGTGTAGTCGACTCAAACAGTACTGACTAAAAGTGACAGTGCGTTGCCACATAGATACAGTGTGACTGGTCTAGTGAAAAGTTAATGGTAGGTGTTCACATAACAAAATCCTTTGTCACATAGCAACAATTTACACTGTCTCCATAAAGGATAGGTACAGGTCACATAACCACATCGTGAATAATATGATGAAAAGGCAATACAACATCACAAAGCTACACTGTTACCAGCGTGGAACAAACAGAATACGAAGTTCCGCTGTGATAATGACTGCTTTGGTGGAAAGGTAGTACAAGACCTCACAACCACATCATGATTGATCTGAGAAAAGACTGTACATTATAATTATTATTATTATTATTATTATTATTATTATTATTATTATTATTATTATTATTATTATTCAGAAGATGAAACTTATTCATATGGAACAAGCACACAGGGGCCATTGACTTGAAATTCAAGCTTCCAAAGAATGTGGTGTTCTTTAGGAAGAAGTAAGAGGAGGTAAAGGGAAATACAAAAGGAGGAGATCCCACATATTTGAAAATAAAAAATAAATTAATAAATAGATAAAAATGTAATAAAATGCAAGGAGAATAGTATTAGGGTGGTAATGCATTGCATCTTCTCTTGAACTTCTGAAGTTCCAATTGCACGACCACTTCGTGAGTGACGTGTTGATGGCAAAGGAATCTGATGGTGAGACAGTGAAGGTCACATAGTGACATAGTCAATATTACGAAAGAGATAACCACATTCTGACAGATATAATGATAGCCAGAGTCACACAATCACAGTGTCCGATTCGGTAGCACGTGTGACTAAGTTCGTGTTCTTTCCTCCTTCAGTACCTGTGAAATCTGCAGGCTGACAGGAATCATATCGGAGTTGCTTAGACTCATTCCGTGAAATTGCAGGCATGAATATTACAAACTCACGGGAAGGAAGTTTGCGTATAGAGACAGCTTCGTCATCATTATTGCTATTTCTCATTAAATAAAAAATAAGCTGCAAAGAATTCGTTATAGTTACCGTGAATGACTATCTTACCCCTTGCTAAAGGAATAAGGTTTTTAATGAAGACCTAAGGAATAGGCAATTAGATGCCGATATTTCACCAAGGCCTAAAGGAATAAAGGAGGTAGGCCTAACCTGACCAAAATATTATTCCTGCTAATTAAAAGGGGGGAAGATTTTAGGCATAATTAAAAAACAGTTACTAGAATTAAGGTTAAAGGAGTAAGATGAACAGCATACTTAACTGTTGTCTTGGCAAAATAAAAATGATCCTTAAATATTGCGCGTTGATTTATTCCGTTATAAACAACTCACTCCGGTGCTGGAACTTTGTGTTATGAAATTTCGAAGAATGACGCATTATTATTTGATAATTAACCCCAAGTGGTACTGATGCAATCAGCCAAAAATGGTTATTTATGCCATTTTTCTTTTTCTCCGTTTAAACCCAACAGGTGTCCAGGCTTAGGTAAATGAGGTTAGTTCCATTCTAAGCGGTTTCCCACTCATTTTTTCATTATAATCTACAGGTGACGGATAGTCACATTTTTTGTATGACTGTGTGTTGCCTATTAAATAAAGTTACATATTTTTCGATAAATCGATTTGCACTATCACACTTATTATTTTAGCTGTGTGGCTCTGTGAATTTGCCATATCATCGGAATTATTTAAAATTAAATTTTTACGAAAGTCATTTTTATGTTGTAATCCAGACGTTATGATAGCCCATATTAAAGTATGGTGGCGTTATTGAAAATTAACAGTATATTTTTACATATTGTTTGTTGGAGCGATCAATTAAAAATTCCAGTTACTTTATATCATGAATTATTACAATCTTTCAGGACCGACAAATTTATCTCGGAATTGATGAGTTCTGCCTCATTGACGTGCTGCTTGTTCTGAGCAGTTTCTCCCGCTGTTCAAGGTGCTTGTTCGTCCTTATAATGAGTAGTATTTCCTTATTGAAAGCAGCTTTACCTGCTACATCGCTGAAATGCTCCAAACACCAAACGTTGATTGAGGGTGTCACCTGTTTTATTACTTTTTACGATTACTGCGTGTGACGTTGTTCTTGAAGTCCTCGCAAGAATCTTCTTGATTCGTATTACACTCGCTCTGCACGGTTGGGGGAAGTCTTTAGTGAGTCATCTGGACCCTTTCGATTACTTTTCCTCAGTTCTACGAATTTCTAGCATGGTTTTTTCTTTATTCTTAAATGGGTGCGATGCTCCTTTCCTTCAACATGGTAGCAGATATAATTATCTTTCTCCTTGTAAATCTGATAAATATGCACACACACACACACACACACACACACACACACACATATATATATATATATATATAACACGCATACATGTATATATATAAATATGTATATACATACATACATATACATATACATATTCACACGATAGATTTGTCACCTATACTCGAATGGCTATTTTATTCTCATAGATATGAAGCCATAAATACCTCTTAATATCGAATTCGTCTTACCTTAGGAATAATTATGCCAAAGGATTATGCCAGGATTCGAAACTATGACTTTTTGGTTTGACACAGAGGTATACAGTCGACTTATCCAGTTGTTATCAAGTGATATGTGTTGACTCTGCTGTACATATTCCTGTCGAATTCAGTCAGTGCACTTACGATTGAACCCATCTCCTGACGAGGGCAGATGCACTCATCAAATATAATTCCATTTGGATACAAGTTATTTCCAAGGTAAATGAAATTCGGTATTACTTTGTGTTTATGGTTTAATACACACACACACGCACACACACACACACACACATAACACACACACACACACACACACACATGTATAAACAGTCTAGTATATATACTTTATATATATCTACTATATATATATATATATATTTGTATATATAAATATATTTATATATATATATATATATATATATATATATATATATATATATATATATATATATATATATATATATATATATATATATATGTATATATATTATGTATATATACAAGTATATATATTGTGTATATATATACATATATATATATATATATATATATATATATATATATATATATATATATATATATATATATATATATATAGACATTTTAATCCTATTGCTCTCTATCATTTCCTCTCACGAATAAAAAAAAAATGAATGATCTTCGCAGACGTTACTGCAGTTGTTACTGCCTTCTCTCAGGCACACGAAACACATGAAAATATTTCACACTGTAGCGTAATGCCACATGATCATTTTTCTTAGCGCTGGATATCTCCTCTACGTCTTAACGCCTAACTTGGCTCGACGTGCTAGCCACCTCTGTTTATAGTTCAATTATCTTTACGTCTGTTAGACACGCCATTTCCAGAGGCAAGGTGTCATGGGGGTTTCACCTGAGTACCTTGTTGTACTTTGTTTCGTGAATTTATTCGCGCTTTAGTGAGGCTTGTCTGTCATCGTACATAAGGGTCCGACTTTTATATTTTATTTTTATTTTTTTATTGGAAGGTTATGGGTATGGACAACTGACTTTTATTTTAAGCTTAGAACTAAATTAAGAAAAAAGAAAATGAAGGAAAAAAGATCACGGTATCTTCCTGAAAGAAGTAGAAGTGTAATGTAACCTCTCCCAACCGTGCATTTATGTAGGCTCCTTCCTGTCCTATTTTATTCAAAAAGTAGAATAATGACCGACCTTCGTGTCCAAATTATAAGATAATATGAACAATTTCCTACCACTTCATCCTGATGGTTTGGTCAAATTTTGGTAGTACAATATACGTTTAGAGTATATTTTCCTGGTAAAATTCTGGTTATAAATTATAATAAGTATATTAGCATATGAAATTAAACTGTTGAAATGGAGATAAGGGATAATGCCAGAGTTGTTACCTTCAAAATGATTTATATCTGGTGCCCCGATGATAATTTATTTAAAACAATGACCTTGCTTTCTTTATCCTTGATGGGTGCATATGATTTTAAATTTTAGATGTTGCAGCGTTTGAACTGTAGAAAGTTGTTAACACCAAGCTTCAAATCAGTTGAATTAATTTTTGTCTGCTACCGTTTCGAGAAAAATTGTGTGAATTTTGTTATGCTTCTTGAATTTTCAAAAATACAATAAAAAAAAAACATTTAACTTAGTATGGCGACGTGCCTTTTTTTTTTTTTGTTAGTGGTCATGTGTTCATATTTCATAACTAATAAATTTATCGTCATTTTAGTGCATGTTGGCTATAACTATTAATATAGTGGCATCGTCGCCCAAAAATGTTTCTTCTAAAAGTGGTGGCTGGAGAGAATTAGTATACAAGTTACTAAAACACTCGCAGATGGACTAGTTTCAGAGAAAAGATAAACAGCAGTCACTTTCATTTCCAGACTTATAATGAAGTGTATCGATTATTATCACATTTCTAAGACTCAGATTTATCCACAGGGAAGCTTGGGACAAACTAGTGGTAGAATACAACGTCCAGCCTAATATATACCCACGTACAAGACGACAGTTGCAGGTGAGGAATTAAATGGTAAATAATAAGACATTCATAAATATCACACCTGTTAACTTCATACATTAGGATATAAAGTTGTTTTGAGAAAATTAATTCTGCTCTCTCTCTCTCTCTCTCTCTCTCTCTCTCTCTCTCTCTCTCTCTCTCTCTCTCTCTCTCTCTCTCTCTCTCTCTCTCTCGTCAGAAGCGGACGGGGCAAATACTTTCATATTGTTTACTTATAGTGAGATTTGGTTTTATTTGATCATTATTTTTATTTCCATATTGAAACAAAATATTTTCTTAATTCATTTATCCAAAATAAGTATTTATGAAGCTGTTATCTCCAACCATTTAAAGTTGCTGTTATTATTATTATTATTATTATTATTATTATTATTATTATTATTATTATTATTATTATTATTATTATTATATTGCGTCCATTTTAGGAGTGACCAAAGACAACACTGATAACTACTACATATTTCCCCAACAACAGGTTCTATGGAGAGACGAGAAATTCAGAGCCAAGAAGAAAGAGCAGAAGAATAAGGTGAGTGATGTTTGTAATATTAAGTCAACCAAATTCTATCTATAGGCTACAGGATCGGATAAGTTTCCCCAGCATCTTCAGTACATCCTGCTAACTGGCAGCACACACACATTGATAACTTTAATAACTTAATATATTCGTACCGTGTTGCGAACTGTGTGCTGAAACTTAGTGCCCTCGAATGCGTTAGGACAGTCCTCATTGTTTTCAACAAATCTTAAGTTTTAGGTAATATAAATCCTAGATGATGATAATATAAATCCTAGATGATGAGTACTTATTTTTTTATACCATTAAGGAAGCATGAATAGGAGATAGCCATGTTTTCTTGTCATGTAATTTTGAAATATGATGGCAACTAACTACATCAGCAGTTTGTTAATATGCCTGGTAATATTTTGAATGAAAGTTATTTACATCAGCACTGAGTGATATTTATGGCTAAAGTGCTGACACGCAAAATATTTATTAGGAATTTTAGGTTCCTTGTTAAGAGAAAATGCGTATATAATAATATATATATATATATATATATATATATATATATATATATATATATATATATATGTATATAGTTATATATAATATATATATGTGTGTGTGTGAATATACATATTATATATATACAGTATATATTTAATATATATATACATATATATATATATATATATATATTTAATATATATATATATATATATATGTATATAAATATACAAATATATAAAGATGGTAGTTTTGAAAGTCTAATAAAATTATTTTTAATGCTTTGCAGGTTTTTCTTATTGTATATATATACATGTGTGTGTGTGTATGATTTTAAATTTCCTTCTAAAAATCAATATGGATGAAGTAGAATTTTACTTGTAACTTTTTTTCATGCAACAGGTCAACGAGCCGGACAGACTTAAAACCCTTACCAAGCACCTAAAGAAAACTAAGAGAGAGAGAGAGAGAGAGAGAGAGAGAGAGAGAGAGAGAGAGAGGTTAGAAACAGTGAAGCTCAAACACAAACTAAACGATATTATTGCCCTTCGATGGGCAAAGGGTATTTACGAATCCAGGAAAAAAAAGCGAGTATATTAGCAATTTTGTATTTAGGGCACGTCGGGGACCCACCGGTACTGTAATAGCTTCGAATTGAACTGAATATAGAATTTGGGCTAAAGGCCAAGCACCTGGACCTATGAGGTCGTTCAGCGCTGAAACGGAAATTGACAGTAAAAGGTCTGAAAGGTGTAACAGCAAGCAAACCTCGCATTTGCACTACGAATCAATTGTTATGAGAGGGTGGAAAGTAAAATGGCAGAAAGAGAATATGGAAGGAGGTACAGAAAAAGGAACGAAAGGGGTTGCAGCTAAGGGCCGAAGCCAAGCTGCAAAGAACCTTAGATAATGTCTACAGTGCACCACATGAGGTGCACTGACGGCGCTACCGCCCTACGGGGTAAAAGTGCATTTCGTCCTTTAGCTTCTCATTCATTTCTAATGACTCTTTTCACTTAGCTCTTAACTCTAGCTCTAATCTAACTTGTTCCATTCTCTACTCATTTAGGAATAAGTCCTAAAAGCAAATCTTTATCAGAATATGGCAGTAGGATTCAGTGGTCTTGGTAAACTATCCTAGTCATCATTTTATATTCATAGCTTGACGGTGGAAGGAAAAATCGTGTTTCATCTTAAGCTTGACGGTAAAACTAAAAACGTAACATTCCTGTAAAGTTTAATGTTAAAAACAAAAAATCGTACTATATCAAAATCTTGACGGTAAAAGGAAG
This sequence comes from Macrobrachium rosenbergii, assembly GCF_040412425.1. Classification (NCBI taxonomy): domain Eukaryota; kingdom Metazoa; phylum Arthropoda; class Malacostraca; order Decapoda; family Palaemonidae; genus Macrobrachium; species Macrobrachium rosenbergii. The sequence continues at coordinate 43,252,690 of NC_089756.1, read as the reverse complement.
AAAACTGTATATCCCCAACATCACGACAAAAAATTCCTAGTAGATTATAACTTGACGGTAATAATGGGAAAAAATCACGTTATTTCCAAAACGTAATGGTAAAAGAAAAAGATCCTATTATATCGAAAGCTTGACGGTAAAAGGAAAAAGATATATTTAAAGCTTAGCGGAAAATGAGAACAAAGAATAAAATACTTTGGTAAAAAAGAAAAAAAAATTATTAGAAACAAGCTTGATGGTACAAGAGAGAAGCTATTTCACCTCAAGCTTGGAGGAAAAATTAATAAAATCGCATATATATACAACGCTTCACCGTAAATGTTTCACCATATCCAAAGCTGGACTGTTAAAAGAAGAAAAAAATATCAAAAGCTTGATGGTACCAGGGAAAATGCATATTCAAAGCTTGATTTTAAAAGGGGAAAATGCTTATAGCAAAGCTTGATGGTAAAAGGGTACAAATGATTATCCAAAGCTTGATGGTAAAAGGGAAAAATGATTATCCAAAGCTTCATTGTAAAAGGAAAAAATGCTTATCCAAAGCTCTGTGGAAAAAGGGGACAAATGCTTATCCAAAGCTTAATAATAAAAGGGAAAAATACTTATCCAAAGTTTGATGGTAAAAGGGAAAAATGCTTACCCAAAGCTTGATGGTAAAAGGGAAAAACACTTATCCAAAGGTTGATGGTAAAAGGGGAAAAAATGTTTATCGAAAGTTTGATGGTAAAAGGGAAAAATGATTATCCAAAGCTTGATGGTAAAATGGGAAAAATGCTTATCCAAAGTTTGATGGTGAAAGGGGAAAAATGTTTATCCAAAGCTTGGTGGTAGAAAAGGGGAAAAATGGATATCCAAAGGTTGCTGGTACAAAGGAAAAATGCTTACCGAAAGCTTGATGGTAAAAGGGGGAAAATGCTCATCCAAAGCTTGATTGTAGAAGGGAAAAATGCTCATCCAAAGCTTGATGGCAAAAAGGGGACAAATGCCTATCCAAAGCTTGATGGTAAAAGGGAAAAATGCTTATCCAAAGCTTGATGGTAAAATTGAAAAAATGCTTATCCAAAGCTTGATGGTAAAAGGGAAAATGCTTATTCAAAGCTTGATGGTAAAAAGTGGAAAAATGCTCATCCAAAGCTTGATGGTAAAAAAAGGGAAAATGCATATCCAAAGGTTGATGGTAAAAGGGAAAAATGCTTATCCAAAGCTTGATGGTAAAATTGAAAAAATGCTTATCCAAAGCTTGATGGTACAAGGGAAAAAATTCAAAGCTTGATGTTAAAAGGGGAAAATGCTTATGCAAAGCTTGATGGTAAAAGGGTACAAATGATTATCCAAAGCTTGATGGTAAAAAAGGGAAAATGCATATCTAAAGGTACATGATAAAAGGAAAAATGCTTATCCAAAGCTTGGTGGTAAAAGGGGACAAATGCTTATTCAAAGGGAAAAATACTTATCCAAAGTTTAATGGTAAAAGGGAAAATGCTTATCCAAAGCTTGATGGTAAAAGGGAAAAACACTTATCCCAAGCTTGATGGTAAAAGGGGAAAAATGCTTATCGAAAGTTTGATGGTAAAATGGAAAAATGATTATCCAAAGCTTGATGGTAAAATGGGAAAAATGCTTATCCAGAGTTTGATGGTAAAAGGGGAAAAATGTTTTTCCAAAGCTTGGTGGTAAAAGGGGAAAAATGCATATCCAAAGGTTGCTGGGACAAAGGAAATATGCTTATCCAAAGCTTGATGGTAAAAAGGGAAAAAAGCTTATTCAATGCTTGATTGTAAAAGGGAAAAAATGCTTATTCAATGCTTGAGGGAAAACGGGAAAAATGCTAATCCAAAGCATGATAGTAAAAGGGGGAAAATGCTCATCCAAAGCTTCATTGTAAAAGGGAAAATGCTTTTTTCAAAGCTTGGTGGTAAAAAGGGAAAAATGCTCATCCACAGCTTGATGGTAAAAATGGGAAAAATGCTTATCCAAAGCTTGATGGTAAAAGGGAAAAATGCTCATCCAAAGCTTGATGGTAATAAGGAAACATGCTTATTCAGAGTTTGATGGTAAAAGGGAAAAATGCTAATCCAATGCTTGATGAAAAGGGGAAAAATGCTCATCCAAAGATTGATGGTAAAAGTGAAAAAATGCTAATCCAAAGGTTGATGGTAAAAGGGAAAAAATGCTTATCCACAGCTTGATGGAAAAAAGGAAAATGCTCATCGAAAGATTGATGGTAATAAGGAAAAATGCTTATCCAAAGCTTGATGGTAAAAGGAAAAAATGCTCATCCAAAGCTTGATGGAAAAAGGGAAAATGCTCATCCAAAGATTGATGGTAATAAGGAAAAATGCCCATTCAAAGCTTGATGGCAAAAGGGGAAAAATGCCTCATCCAAAGCTTAATGGTAAAAGGGAAAAACTTATCCAAAGCTTGATGGTAAAAGAAAAATGCTTATCAATCTTGATGGTAAGGAAAAAACCAGACCAAACTGATGCTAAAATTGAAAAAATGCTTCTCCAAAGCTTGATGGTAAAAGGAAAAGACTTATTTACTGGATGGTAAGAAAAATGCTGGTTACTTCATGGTAGCAACGGAAAATTGCATATCCAAAGGTTGTGGAAGGGAAAACATTATCCAAAGCTTGATGTAAAGGAAAAATGAATTTACAATCTTGAAGGAAATAAAAACCTCTTATTCTTCATTAAAGGGGGAAAATGCCGGTCTTGATGATTAGGGAAAATGTTCACAAAGCTTGACAGTAGAAAGGGGAAAAATGCTTATCCAAAGCTTAATGGTAAAAGGGAAAATGCTTATCCAAAGGTTGATGGTAAAAGGGAATAATGCTTATTCAATGCTTGATGGTAAGGGAAAAAATGCTTATCCACAGCTTGATGGTAAAATTGAAAAAATGCTTATCCAAAGCGTGATGGTGAAAGGGAAAATGCTTTTTCAAAGCTTGATGGTAAAAAGGGGAAAAATGCTCATCCATAGCTTGATGGTAAAAATGGGGAAAATGCTTATCCAAAGCTCGATGGTAAAAGGTAAACATGCTCATCCAAAGCTTGATGGTAATAAGGAAACATGGTTATTCAGAGTTTGATGGTAAAAGGGGAAAAATGGTTATCCAGTCCTTGATGGTAAAAGGGGAAAAATGCTTATCTAAAGCGTGATGGTAAAAGGGAAAAAATGCTTATCCAATGCTTGATTGTAAAATGGAAAAAATTCTTATCCAAAGCTTGATGGTAAAAGGGAAAAATGCTCATCCAAAGCTTGACGGTAAAAGGGAAAAATGCTTATCCAAAGCTTGATGGTAAAAGGGAAAAATGCTTAATGCATGAAGGAAAATGGGAAAAATGCTTATCCAAAGCATGATGGTAAAAGGGGGAAAAAAGTTTATCAAAGCTTGATTAGGGGAAAATCCAATGCTTGATGGAAAGGGGGAAAATTTTGTTATACAAAGCTTGATGGTAAAAGGAAAAATGCTCATCCAAAGCTTGATGGTAATAAGGAAAAATGCTTATTCAAAGCTTGATGGTAAAAGGGAAAAATGCTTATCCAAAGCTTGATGGTAAAAGTGACAAAATACTTATCCAAAGCTTGATGGTAAAAGGAAAAAATGCTTATCCAATGCTTGATGGAAAAGGGGAAAATACTTATCCAAAGCTTGATGGTAAAAGGGAAAAATACTCATCGAAAGCTTGACGGTAATAGGGAAAAATGCTTATCCAAAGCTTGATGGTAAAAGGGAAAAAATGCTTATCCAATGCTTGATGGAAAAGGGGAAAAATTTGTTATACAAAGCTTGATGGTAAAAGGAAAAATGCTCATCCAAAGCTTGACGGTAATAAGGAAAAATGCTTATTCAAAGCTTGATGGTAAAAGTGACAAAATGCTTATCCAAAGCTTGATGGTAAAAGGGAAAAAATACTTATCCAATGCTTGATGGAAAAGGGGAAAATACTTATCCAAAGCTTGATGGTAAAAGGGAAAAATGCTTAAACAATGCATGAAGGAAAATGGGAAAAATGCTTATCCAAAGCTTGATGGTAAAAGGGAAAAATGCTTATCCTAAGCTTGATGGTGAAAGGAGGAAAATGCTTCTCCAAACTTGATGGTAAAAGGTAAAAAATGTTCATCCAAAGCTTGATGGTAAAAGGAAGAAAATGCTTATCCAAAACTTGATGATAAAAGGGAAAAATGCTTATCCAAAGCTTGATGATAAAAGGGAAAAATGCTTATCCAAAGCTTGACGGTAAAATGAAAAAAATTCATATCGCATCAAAAGTTTAACGGTAATAATAAAAAAAATCCATCTCATATCCAAAGCTTTACGATATATGGGAAAAAATTATTCACCCAATCGAGCCAACCGGTGACTGTTGTCCATTGACATTTAACCTCGATGTTACAATAATCCTTCGTTCTGTGTCTCCATCGCCATTACAATAACTGACAAAGAGTCGGCCTTGTCATTCATTTGATCTCTAAAGCCCCCCCTTTTTTCCTTCCTAAAGTAAGAATGTTAAGATAATCCCCTGTAACCATGACGAATTGTATTATAGGTTCAAAACTAGGTTGGAACGAATAGAACCTGACCTTTTAGGAGTCTTTTGACATGAAGGGCCCCAGAGAGAGAGAGAGAGAGAGAGAGAGAGAGAGAGAGAGAGAGAGAGAGAGGCAATAGGAAGGACCACTGCACAACATTCATTATGCTGTTCAATACTCAACGCAATAAACATCACTGGCACTCGAATATATGTTGTTGGCTTTTTTATATTATAATGTAATTTGAAATTCTTCTTTATGAGCCTCCACTTCGGAAATGGCTTTTTCCCCGAGTTTTTAATTTCGGGGTTTATTTATGGGAGTTTGGGTTTTCATAGTTTGTGCATTTATAAAAAACAAAAAAAGTTTATTTTCCGGTTTTATTTAATTTGACGGAATCCAGCGGGATGTTTTGTGTGTGAGAGAGGGTGCGAGTGTGTGTGTGTACTGTAAACTAAATGTACACTCCATGTACATGTATAAATTGAAAAAGTACTTTTTGTGGACTGAAAGACTATTATAACTAATATACGGGCGTTACACAAACAGTATAAGGGCCAGAATATGAAAAGGACAAAAGTGGTATATGCACGTTTAGGTATCTGTATGACTTCATAATGCACATATGCTTACGTACTCGTATTTTCATATACGCAAGTATGTAGCTGCGTTTCGGACTGTGATAGTATGATAGCATCGTCCACGACATACAATTGCTGAATATTATTAAAAAATCCCTTTGTTTGACGGAAAATACTTTGCTCGTATATGTGACATGCTGTCACAAACTACATTCCCAGCACATATACAACTAATGAATTGAATGCTATGGAGTCGGCTGAATCCAGCAATGCTACTGCTCAGTGTTTGTCAGAATTCAGGTTGCAGTGAAACAGTTTACAGAATACTCGTGGATACACAGTCAGTAATGAAGCTGATAACTAGAACTACTGTAGCAGTAATAGGATAGCAAGCTTGTGTAGGGTATTTCTCATGTAGATGTGGTGTTCATATTAAGTGGGTATTAAGGTGGGAAGAATACAAACAATTATTATTTAACAGAAGACTACCAGCCACATGCAAAATTGTTACTAGATATCAACCCTTTTTACTTCACCTCAAAAGTCTGTATTATCCAGACCACATTCCTGAGAAATTTCCACTTACGATAATGCCAATGTGAGTACGAGGTTATATCGCCTGAACCCTATTTCATGATTTTTATCAAATCAGTTTCTTTTAAATTTGTAACGCCAGCATCCAGACCCAACCATTTTCGGAAGCCCTCTGAAGCTCGCCTTTGCCCAAAAGTAGGGTCGTTTAACACCCTTTCTTTTATTGGCCATTATGCAAGGACAGTTTATATATTCCGACTGTTTGCTGGAACGAGTCCATTAGTCCACATCAGTTCTCTGACACCCTTTAACGCTTGCCCATTCCAAGGCAAGGACCCGTGCTGGCATATGCCTGCTTTATCTAAACAAACAGGTGCGCTGGATTTCAGAGATATAGGATTTATGTTGGTTCACCGAGCACAGTAATGTTATATTATAGCAATAACTGATTACTTAATGACCTCAGTGTGTCTTGGATGAGACTATTCTGTACCAAATAAAATACAGCTGATTTTTGCGTTCGCAATATAACTCCAGTTTAATGCGTCCCTTGTGGGATATTTTCATGCAAAGACCAATTGAACCGGCTTTGATGCCTTACCCACCCCAGGTCTTTTAAGGAGACAAGAATAAGGGAGGAGTTTAGAGACTGGAACTTAAACTAAAATGCAACAATGAGCCAGTTCTTGAAATGGGTATTTTACTGAATAAGTAGTCAGACACCCGCGTCCTAGTAAAAGTTTACTACTGACAAGCAGATAAAGTAAGTAGCGATAAACCATCTTCTTGAAAGGCTGGTTACTACTGACAATCGTTCGGACGCGATACCAGACGTGAGAAGGTAATGACAGTGTGACACCTCTCGCAAGCACGCAGTTATGAAAATGGTACGGGTAAAGTTTTCATTTACAGTGCTGTAGAATTTATATACTGGGGTATTTTAGTCTTTTAGTTCAGGAGAGTTGTGCATTTTGATGCTTCAAAAATGGCTTTTCCAATCAATCGTTATTTTTCACTCGACCAGGATCGCTCCCCCTCGAAAATGACCGGAGGGGTAGACTGTGAGGGCGAATCCTCCACCTCGACATGTGAAGCTGTTCCTTCACCCTCCAAGCCAATCGCTACTGAAGGAGAGAGGCATCCTAGTAGCCTTCTGACGCCACTCCTGACGGTTATCAAAAGGGAACACGAAGCGTACAGCGCTGGAGAAATCACTCCTGTGTTGCCGCTCGAGCCCTACCCTCCTCCGCCTGCCCAGGAGACAGGACCTTGCTCGACCTTGCGGTCAAGGTCAAAACAAAAGAAGGTCCATGGGAAGGTGATCAAGCAGGAGGAATCTTACAGCAGGTCTCCTTCGCCTGAACGATATGGTAATTATAATTATTATTATATTTTCTTTTCGTTTTTGTATTTTCTTGGTTAACATTGTGATAGGTAATGATTTCTCTTTAGTAATATGAATAGCCCCTTGAAGAAGGTAACTTTAGTTAAAATAAGAATTCTGTCGGAATGTACCTTTAATTCCTTCGCTTATTCAGTTATTCACCTAATCAGATTTTTATACGAATTAGAAGAGAAATCAACTTTTTACTTTTAAACTAATTACTTAATTATTCAGCTAATTGGTTCCTTTGTAACACTTAATAAGCTTTATATTAAAAATATACTCAGGTGTTTATATTACTTCTTTCAAATGAAATTTTGCTTCCTTACCCTTGCCTGTTCAGTATTGTACTTTGATTACTGAGCGTTAATATAAACCCTTCCAAGACCCCAAAGGCTTGGCATGGGACTAGCAACCTCATCTGATATATATGTGCTAAGGACGTAACGGTATTATGAATATATGTTTATTGCCTTCCCCTTCTTATATAATGTGTATGTTACAGTAAATATGTGAAATCAGGGATTTCACGAAATCCCTGGGGAATATGTGAAACGACCAACCCGCTTAGGAACATTTGATCCCCGAGGGCTAGTACGGCGAAACAGTGATTTGTCTACACTGTTTCTCCGTGTTTAGTACTAGTCCCTGGGTGGTCAAAAATTTTTGTTTAGTACTAGCCGGGGGGGAGGGGGACCAAATGTCCCTAAGTGCATTTGATCACCTAGGGGCTAGTACTAAACAAGTCGAAACAGTGTTCCTAAGCGAATTGGTCATTTCACATATTCACTAGGGATTTCTTGATAGCCCTCATTTCACATATTTACTGTAAAATAAAATATATACAGTACATATTGCAGATCATTTGCCTTTCTTTTCAACAGGCTCAGGCTTGGACCGGGTTCTCCCGCTACCTGTAGAAGCGCAACTGCACTCGGGCAGCAGCTCCCCAGGCGTCAAGCACAAGTACGACAACGCTTCTTCCGACGAGGACGACTCCTACTGGTCGCCGAACCACCACCGGAGAAAAACCAGGAAGAATGGAAACAAGATCGAAATGGGTTCTTCGATGGACAGACACGCGATTGCCAATAAGAGGGAACGGGAGATTCACCAGTAAGTGTGATGAGGAATGTGTAATATGTATGGGTAACATAGTGTGCGTGTGGTTGTGTGGTTGGCTGCGAATGCGCTCGCAATTTGTATGGTAATCTAAACGGTACAGCTTTTTACCGTACTTTCTTGTGCTTGTTTGTTGGAGTTGTTTTGTCCAATAATAATAATAATAATAATAATAATAATAATAATAATAATAATAATAATAATAATAATAATTGTGATTATATTATGATTCCATTTTTTCCAAAGCAAGGTAATTTTATTACATATTTTAAGCAGCCTTTGTCTAATAATGTTAAATGTGTGAAACTGGACCTGTAATATTAGGAAGTCAACGTTTGCGATGGTAACGGGAAAATTGTTTACGACCCATGTTGATTACACTGGGACAAGTGATTCGTTTCTTGAATTAAAACTGTAATCGTGGTTACTTATACTGTAGCATGTCACAAAATGTCAAGGGAGTTAGATAAGAATTTGCGATGATTTTGCGTAATCAATCATAACAAATGAACTCGGGGTATTCTTTAATTGCCCTCTTCAAATGAAACTTAGGGTATTCGTTAATTGCCCTCTTCAAATGAAACTTAGGATTCTCGTTAATTGCCCTCTTCAGATGAAACTTAGGGTATTCGTTAATTGCCCTCTTCAGATGAAACTTAAGGTATTCGTTAATTGCCCTCTTCAATGAAACTTGGGGCATTCTTTAATTGCCCTCTTCAAATGCTTGTAAGCTTCGAGGATACATTACGTTACTAATATACGAAGATCTGTTTCACTTTCATCTAAAGAACCTCATTCTGACATTCGCCTTAGCTACTGTGATGCGGTCGTTTTATTAGGAGAAAAATTCCAAGTCACAGCTTCAAGTTTCTAAGTGTTTAAGCATCAAGTTACCCTAAGTTACGAGGGCTGATGGCTTTGCATTTCCCCCTGTTTGCATCGCCTTGTGGGCCTCTTTTATTGTTATCTACGTTTGCTATAGCTGTTCTTTCTTTAGTCGGGTATTTTATTCTCGCGTTAATCTTTTTTTGCAATTTAGTTAAATTTTTTAGTTTTGTCACTTTATCACTGCAATACATTGAACCTCAACTGATCTCTCAAAAGCGACAGTTTTGCAGTGCTTTGTTTTTCCCAGGAATATATTTGTCCATGGTGATCAGTGAATTTCTCTCTCTCTCTCTCTCTCTCTCTCTCTCTCTCTCTCTCTCTCTCTCTCTCTCTCTCTCTCTCTCTCTCATACACGCACAAACATACATACATTGTATATATATATATATATATATATATATATATATATATATATATATATATATATATATATATATATATATATATATATATATTATATATATATATATATATATATATATATATACATACATATATATATCTTAATAAATAAAGGGATCTGCAATTGCAAAATATCAATAATTTCCCACTGCTGTGATGTAAGGCTAATAATCAATGTTGTCGTAAGGTATTTAAAGACCTTATATATTGAAGATCGGATTTGCTAGAAGCGGGCAGTTTTTAAGGGATGGAGATTCAGTCATTTAATTTACTGTCAATTTTTCCCTTATTGTTGCTACCGGTCTTATAGTTTATGATATTTTAATGTAACTATGTTAAAATTAACTTTTATGTCTAAAATAACGGCGATGAATATAAACTTAATAATGATAAATAACACTCAAGAAAATTATTTGATATCTGACGGTGAGTCTACACGGCTGTCATTAAAATCTAATGCACTGTTACCATTACTACGGCAACCTCTATTACCATTGTTATTATTATTACACTGACCCCCATCCCGCTTGTGTGCGTGTGTGCGCATGCGTGCGCACATCTCGCTCTTGCTCTTCGTGCATTTCTGCAAAACCTGAATTGTTTATGAATGTAATTTCGGTGTTCTCATTACCAAGTATCCCTCACAAGACTTGTTTATGGAAGTCATTTGACGTGGGGGGATTACGGCAGTGGCTTATCCCCTTCAAAATTCCCCACCATTTGAGCATGATGGAAGTGAGGGGTAAGGGGAAGGAGAAGGGGAAGAGGAGGAGAAGTGAAGGCCAGGGGAGAAGGGGAAATGGCGGGGAGGAGGGGGAAGAGGTGGTTGAAAGAAAACCTCCCTACCTCCCTCTGGTGAGCATGTATACAAGTTCCCCTTTGTCCCTAAGGGGTTTCTTGTGTGGGGGTAGGGGGGAGGGTTTGTCTTTCGTCTCCCTGATTTTGCTGCCACCACTTACGCTCCCCCTCCACTCACCCTCCCCCTCCCCAACAGCCAGATCGGAGGGGAGTGGCGAGCCCTCACTTAAGCCAAATAGAGGGGGAGATTATATTTTGCAATGTCATTCTCTTAATGCACGCTAAGAAATAATGGCCTGGATGAATGTTACATCCATACATTTACTTTTGGGGAAATAATATTCTGACCGTTTATAAATATACTCCTAACAATAGCTAGGTAATTTGATATTGTGTTATGGTAGGCAATAATAAATTATAATAATATATATTGCTCATGTGAAGCGTAACAAACGTGTCAAGCAATGCATTTATGTCATAACACCATTATTATTATTATTATTATTATTATTATTATTATTATTATTATTATTATTATTATTATTATTATTATTATTAGTAGTAGTAGTAGTAGTAGTAGTAGTAGTAGTAGTAGTAGTAGTAGTAAAGACATTAATGACATTAGCATAAACACTTTTCAGAATTGATGAAAGATCAATGGTAATTAGAAATTACAATAATATTAGACTTTAATGCCAACGTTATTGGCACATATTACTGGTAATTATGGCAGCGAGCACAGTAATTTTAGCAATGATAAAATGCAACCGCAGTGATAATTTATGAATCGTATTTTCTCTACTGATTTTCAAATATGGTAAATTCTTTTAAAGAATTATTTTACTTCCGTAGTGTTATAACAAGGTATTCATGTTTTCATATTCTTTAAAATTATATCATCCCTGACTCATTTTGAATTCTCCCCCTTGCTTCCTTTTTCTTTTCCCCTTATCTCCTCGAAGCTTCCGTTTTGAAAAAATGCAGGCATATTGCATCTCGGATTAAACTCAACGTTTGCTGTCTCTTATTTTAATTTGAGGGTTTGTAAATATAAAACCGTTATTTACGTAAACACAGAAAAACGAAGAAAACATGTTTTCTCGAAGTCTGCCGTTTCTTAGAATGTCGTCCTGGATAACAAAACATTTAAATTTCCATGGAATTAAGTTTTCCAGAGTGAATGCCCACAAAAGCAAAAGTAACAAAAAGAAAAATTACAATTTCGAATGTTGCTAGAATGAGCGCAGCTATGCCTCGTGTAACCAAAGTTCTATAGCAAACGCCTGGATTGAATATACTATTTTATTTCGAAGAGTACACGACAAATGATGCGTGTCTGAAAGGAAAGAAGCCTTGTAATTAAGCCACATGAAAAGTGCGTTTCTTTATCAAACGGGGGATATTTACAGCTTATAACTCCCGCAGTAGAATTTTTCTTCCAAATTACAGGGAGGTTGTTCGTCTACTTTGGCACTTGTGTAGTTTATGGGAAAAAATGTCCTTGCTCGCACGTCTATAAAAGATCTGTGAATGAAACTACAGATTTTACAATGTAGGATAGGGACAAAGCACGACCCACCTTCTCCATAGTTTAGAATTGGAATAAAGCACCATTAAGAACCATCCCCAGTAAGGGTGGGCGGCGGTGGGAGGGTGACATTATAAAGCTAACAAAGTTAAATCGTGTTTAGGATCCCTGACATCTTTTCTGGAACATTTATTTTTTTTTGGCGTAAAACCGATCTGCTATGAATATACTGTAGAATACAGATCTCTCTTTTCAGGCATTTTTATAACACGAAAATAGATCCGACTGATTAATATATTTCCTCTATTATCAGACACAGACTACAACAGCTGCGTCAGGAAGGGGCCATGAGAATGCGAGTCTTGGAGGCCGAGCTGTCACTCCGACAGCAGCAGCAACACATGGAGCAACAGGAGCACAACCTCAAGATGGAGATACTGAGGGAAAAACTCAAGAGGTTGAGAGAAGGGAAACCGTTCGCCGATTAATATTCCAAATGATGTTTTGGAGAATTTTCATTCTCTCTGTGGAAAAATGGACGAGTGGAAATTTATAGATGTTGCGGTTTCAAAAAACTGAAAGTGGTATTCTAGTTCGACCAGTGCCAGGTGTGGTTGGTATCCCCTGCTTCCTTTTAAAAGTCTGGAGAGTTGTATGTCTCGTCTTCTAAAAGATTAGGGGTGGTATCACCCATCATATTTTGAACGTTAGGAGGAACATATCTCAACTTGTCTTAAAAAGAAGTAATTGTGGTATCCATTCCCTTCTCTCAAAATTATTACGGGTGGTATCCCCAGATTTCTTTTAAAAGATTAAGGGTGGGTGGCATCTTGTGCCTTTAAAAAAACTAGAGGTGTTATCCTTTACCTTCTTTTGAAAGATCAGGGTGATATCCCCTGTCTTCTTTTAACAGATTCTGGGTTTTATCTCTCACCTTCTTTTGGAAGGACTAGGGGTGATATCCTTCATCAAGGAAGGATTTGGTTGTATCCCTCACATTTTAAAAGAGTAGGGGTAGTATCACCTTCTTTTAGAAGGATTGGGGATGGTATCCATCACCTTGTATAACAGCATGGGTGAATCCCTCACCTTTTAGAAGGATTGGTGGTGGTATCCTTCACCTTTTAAAAGAGTAAGGATGGAATCTCTCAACTGCTTTTAGAAGATTATGGATTCGGATAAAGTTATAGTGCTACAGAAATACTCATATATTTATGTGTACTCAAACTGCCAGTTTACTAAAGTTTTGTAGTCTTATAGCAAGACTGTAGGAAAAAAAAAAAAATTCAAGTAATTTTTGTTTACAGTAAACTTTTGACAGAGAACTGAAAAATTTACTGTACTTTTGTAGAGATTGTAAAATGGATTTTTATAAATAATTTTATAACAAGACAATCAAAACAATGCATTCCATGAATTAATTACATTATTTTATGAGTAGAAAACAATAACCAAATGAATATGGCACTAGAGAAAGCGTGAAATTCATGTAATATAAAATAGGCCATACCCTGAGTTACCAAAGATGCCTAATTTATTCAGACAGTGTAAGTGCCATTCTGATAGTACGTTTTAAAAACTGGTAACTGTTTTGTCTTGATCATGGACTTTACCTAGATGAATTTATCAGAAATTTCAACTTTCCTCGTGAACTTGACACAGACATTATATTTCCTGAGAAATGACTGCCAGCCAAATTAATAATCAGATAGAAATATCATGCCTCTGTGTCAATTTTTGGGTGATATTGACCTATTTTCATGATCTACAAATTATAATCCTGTAGAGTAGTAAAGTACAGTTCCTATTCGGTTATATAGTCTTAGAGTTATGAATATTTGACGGATTCTAATCTAGTTTTTTCTGTTATGACCTGAACTTTTTGTGGTTTCAATGTAATTATGTGACTGGTGTAACCTGTTATCTTTTTGTGTATACTACAGTTTTGGATAACTTTTGGAAGTGTCACTGTTTATGTGCCAACGCCTTGAATGTGTATGTGACAAAACCTAGTATTTTGTGCAGATACTTCAAGCTTATTCTAAATGTGCTCTTACGTGCAGTACCTTTACCCTTTTCTAATGTGACGACCAAGAAATAAAAGATTCAATGTAAAATTAAATCTTCAGCATATTGTCAACATGGAAATAAACACTGGTGAAAGTATCCTCGCTGCAATTGTCCCCTCGTCTATCATAATATTTTCCTGAAAGTGGAAAGATGTAATAGTTGATCAGTGGATCATAATCCCAAATTTACCCTTTTTTCTTATTACTTTACCCTAAAGTGAAAAAAAAATATATAATTAATTCTAGTAACATTACCTCAGCTGTACCCTCCTTTAAATGGCATCTACCATACGTTTTGAAATGTTCTTATTATTAAGGTGTCTATCAAAGGTTTTTCAGTGAATATTGATTAGTGTATCATTACCTCGAATGCACCCGCATTTATTATGAGCGTTGACGAATTATTAAGACTAGATTCTTTGTGTAATTCTTGATATGGATGTTTCTTTCTTGACAACTATGTAGCAACTGAGAACTGGTCTGTAATTATGACCTTTACAGTACAGTATAACCAAACGGCCTCATATGGCATGATTGTAAGAAGTTTTATTTTGTCGTGTTGAAGAATCTGAGAGATAATTATGACAAGCCATGATAATAAATTGTACCTTAACGCGAACGTGCATGTATCTTATGACTGCATACGATGGCCACATAACCGTATGTTATTATTCTTTGATGTAGCTGAACGTTACTTTCTTATCCTGAAGTATGAATGAAAGGATCAGTATGACTTGGCCGAGTGTTGATATGTGGCTTGACTGCTGTTCTACTTGGGCAGTATGAACTAAAACGTAAAACAGCAACGTGTATACAGCAACGTGTTTGGGAATATGCAGCAGTTCAAGTATGCTGACATGTTTGAACTGCTGCATGATTGAGAGTGCATCTGTGTGGACTGCCATGAGACCTGGTTTTCTTAAGCAAGTTGTCCAAAGTTTTGCCTGAAACCTAAGTTATAAGATGTAGTCACTGTGGTACCTTACATTACCTTGAAATATACAGTAAAAGTATCCATGTATCATTTGAAATAAGATATATCTTTTGATACAGCATTCATAAATGAATTCAGAATACTGTATAGAGTACTTTTGTTTGCCAAAAAGCATGAAAAATCTTTGTGGTTAGGGTAACAAAAACTGCTTTGTATTGTTAATTCACAATCCTTTTGGACAAGTTAAGAATGACAGCTCCATCATCAGGTCACAGCTTGTATGTGAATGAAATAGTGTTCTGGTAATGTTTATATGATTTATTACTTTTTTAATTTTCCTTCACCAATGTTGTCTTTAGTTTCTTGTCTGTCGTTCGAGGCATTTGTTTTGAAAATCGTTTACAGCGTCAGTTACGGCTGTTGAGCTTCCATTGAAAACTTGTGGAAACAAAATAAGGGGAACGTAAATGCCTCAAGTTCTTTTGAAACAAACAATATGTTACTGTCCTGTTTGTTTGGCAGCTATGCAGCGTATAATATTCATTATACAAGTGTTGATGGAACTTATTTATTTATTTTGAGAATTAATGAGTTCAAGTACTGTATTTGCAAGATTTGAAATGTTACTTGTGTTTTAATTTTGTGGTTTATCAATTCCTGTAAATTATTGTTGACATTGCAATCTCATAAATATGAGGTGAGGAGTAGACTATAAAATTATGTTATAGGCAATTTCTTAACTAGTCATTTGAGATCTGAGTCATCAACCAATAATTATATCTTATTTATATTTTAATCCTCTTAATAGGTTTTACTAACCAGCTGTTACAAAAAAGATAAAATTATCTTTTTTCTCTCTCTCTCTCTCTCTCTCTCTCTCTCTCTCTCTCTCTCTCTCTCTCTCTCTCTCTCTCTCTCTCTCTCTCTAATAATAATAATGTTATATTCAAGAGTTAGCAGTAAATATGGAAATATTGTCAAGTGGAAATGCAATGATAAATTTGAGGGTTACTGGTTTTAGTTTTGGATAGGTAGAAAGAACTGTTTACTTTGTCAGAACATCTCTCCAAATTAATAATCAGTCCTTTAGCACATTTGCTTTTCATCATCCTTTCTTACTTGAAAAGTTAACGATTGGCATTTGAGTCCTCATCAGAATATTGTTCAGCCACCTTTTTTTGTCTTCTGTAAGTCTAAGATTGTGGAAGTGGGGTTCTCAACGTATCCTTTGTCTTTCATGATGTTCTAATCCAGTGTTTTCATATCTCCACTAATGACTAAGCAGTGTTCCAATATGTTCAAGAAATTCTTACAAAAACCATGTATCCATTCCTGTGTTATTTATAAAACATTCCTTAAAGAAGATTCACTGCTGCCTATGAAGCGTTTATGTTATGAATGTCATTCTTGCTTAGTTTTTTGTGCCCTATCACTAATTTATTCTACTTCTCAGATAACTGCTGCATCTCCAGCATGGTCATGGTCAAATAAAACCTTTTTAGACTGGTATTAATTTTCTGATCCATAGAATGGGTTGTAAACAGTTTTGTTAGTAGGCCAGTGGACAAGACCATAAAAAAAAATCACGTTTTTTATATTTATGGAAGATACTTATATAGCCTTACCCAATTATGATATCCAACTTTTTTTTTTATTAAACATTTACAGGCTGTCGGTTTTTTTAGTATCAAAATGTTTAGAGACCTGATGTTGCACTGTCATACTGGCATGTTGAAGTCACGAACTTGATCTCTTTCTCTCTTTCTTCAGAAATGGTGTCAATGACCCTGAAGGCATCTACTTCCAGAGCAAAGATTTTCTCAAAACTTATGATGTTCGTAGGTACAATATATAATTCTCTGCTTTAGGACTCTGAAATTTAACAATAACCTCATGTCAAGGCACAGAAGATTCTTCTCCTCTGTGCCTATCATGGAGAGCTGCATGCTTCTGAAATTAACAACCAAATGGAATACTATTTTAAACATTGATCCTTCCTCTTCCTATTCTGAACACCAAGTTCATTTCTATTTTTCATGTTTTTGAGTGATAAATTCCAGTTTTATTTTATACAGGTCACGTCATCTTAGGCATTTCTGATGATGGAATATTTTTTCGAGTCCCTGTTGTGGTCACTCAGACTAAAAATTAGGAAAACATGACAATATGTTCCATTTCATTTCACTGTGGGAGTATCGTTATATTAAATCTGGTTTATGACTGTATGGATGTGAAACTCGGTGTCAGTGAGAATAATAAGTTGCTGCACAGCAGTGTCACAAATATTTCTGACAAATGGAGCACTTTTATTGCGCATGCCTAGATCTGAGCGGTTACTGCTTGCCAAACAGTTTTTTGGTAAGTGACAGTTTTAAATTTTTATAATACTAAAATGGTAGCCGATGATCTGAACTTGGTCCATTATTTTTCTAAAGAAAATAAAACCACAAAAAATGAAACGTGCCCAGCTGAAAGGTGCAAGCGGATAAAATACATAAATATAAAAATTCATTAATAACAGAAACGATAATTACAAAATGTAAATGTTATACCTTTTGAGTGCAAAAATTGTCATAAAACTGTGTTATAAACTTTAAATTATTCAACTTCATGTGTTATTCAGTATGTAAATTTTACAGTTTGGTGATGCATTGTAACTAATGTTACGTGAACATTACTGTAGGTGCTTCCTTTATTTAGAAATATATTATTTCAGTTGTAACAATTGTAACAACTGTGTTTCATTCTTCCATATGAAATGTTATTCTCATAAAAAAATGGTAGCCTAAAAACGAGCTCATGAATTGCAGCAATCATATTTTATCAAGATATCTTCAACTACCTGAAATCCATTTTCTGCTCTCCACACTTGAATTACGGTATGTTTACTGAATTCAGCGGCTCACATTTTCTTTCAGATTACCTTACTGTGGGTCTGACATTTCACCACTATTTTATTAATCCTTAGTTATTTATGTACTTCCCTAATCACCTTTCCCAATCTAAACACTAAAGACGCAATTCACGTTAAGCTTTTGGCATTATATATATGCACAGTTTGTAAACATGCGTGTCACGCACAGGTCTACTTGGGAATTTTATACCAGATTTTATGTACTCGGTGTTACCACTCTTTACATGTGTAAAGTGATGGCCAAGAAGAAATTGGAAAAGAAACTGATTTACCATCTAGTTTTTGACCAATGGCACTAAAATCCCAGGAATAGTTTCCATCTAAACGCATCTTTCTCGCGACAGAATATCCCTGCCAACATCAAGTGCGAAACTTAATTTTACCTAAGTTTCATTTCTTACAGCTCTAACTTGGGTGAATTTTGTCTCTTTACTTAACTAAGAATATTTCAGAGATCTATGAGAGGAAACACCGACAAAATTAAGGAATGCCAGATTTTGGAGATAAAGAAAAATATGGATTGCCCCTAAGCAAAATTAAGTTTATTTTCTGGTAATTACGATAACGCTGATTTATGATGAAACACTTTGGTAAGGTAGACCAGCAGCTGGTGAACAACTACACTTTTCGCAGGTAACCCAGTTAATCAGGATAGTAGTTATTTATTCTGTTTAAAAATACTTTTAAGTATTTTGTAAAGAGATTCCCTTCTTAGACTAAGGCAGGGGATTAACCTTTTGAATATTCTAGACCCCGACTGGAGTGCCAAGTATTTCCCCACAACCCCTTTTCTAGACTGGAAACCATCATCATAATCAGTCATGAAGGTGCTTGAATGACTTTCACAGCATGTCAGAAGCTTGGTTTTACTTTATATAGTAATAATATCAAGAACAAAACTATTTTATCATAAATTTAAAGAAAACAACAACATATATGCAAGATAGCTGTTACAATTAAATACTAAAAATCCAATCCCATACCTCTGACCTTTGATTTCCACACCCCCAAGAGTTACACCCCGATTAAGAGCCATGGGACTAGAGGAAACATCACGATCGTTATTCAAAAGACAGATGGAAAGGAAATCTTCACTATATAAATAACTAATTGCGGCATGGGGCTTGGCATCTTTACATTTAAGGAGAAGGCTTGCGTTTTTCACTGACAACTGCTTTCATCCAAGATGCATTGTAAGTCGATACGTTAACTTTGTAGCAGACAACTAAATCTATACAGTATAACTCTGTCCTACTCAATGTTTCAATTCTGTAATGTTTATCAGCTTAAGCTAAAAATATTCCATTTCTTGAGGTAAGAAGATTCACCATACCTCTGTGCTTCTTTTTTTGGTTTGTTTGTTTGTTCCTGATAATCAAGCGAGATACTTTGAGGACAAGAAAGGTCAACTGGGTATTAACTTGTTTATTACCAGAGCGCAGGTATACATGGCAGAGTGCGGACGGAAACGTGGTCTTCGACCCCCGAACGCAATTTTGAGAGACATAATAAATGCACAATGATGAAATACATATCGGCGGAAAGGCCAGGAAATTCTACACATGACTATTTACATGAGAATCTTGACATATTAAGAAATGCAATGCATGACGTGACTGATGTAAAAATGAAGAGACGTCTGACGTCTTTACAAGTACTCTCCCCCCCAAGACAATAATGACAAAGGTAATGATTGGAAGACATCTGAAAGAAAAATCAATCACGGAATCACTTTGGGAGCAGGAGCCGGCCTAGAGTTCTTGATACTAGCGGACGTGGGGCGGCTTCGACTGCTGAATCACCCGGCGGCTTAGCCTGTAAGGGTGTCAAAGAAACGAGCAGGTAAAAGTTACTGCTACTTTATTACAGATCCAGGCAGTTTATATAGCGGCCGACTGGCGCCGGCCCGCGAAAGACAATGGAATTGACTGTGACCTGAGGTCGAAACAATAAACAATAATATGCAGTGAACGAGTACAAATTACAATACAAAACATACAGAACTTCAATATGGATACAGTCTTGATGCCTGTGAATAGGCGTGACTAACTGAGTTTGAAGAAAATGGGAAGTCACCAAAGAAAACATGCTCAGCGGAGACTTAGTTAATGGCGCTGCCGAAACACTACGCTGGCGCCGATGTGGTGACTTTACAAGCCAAGCGGATTAGAGTTCTTGATACCTGTGGACGTGGGGCGACTTCGACTGCTGAATCGCCCGGCGGCTTAGCCAAGCGGATGACTTCCTTAGTGCGGCCCTTGGGACGTCCTCAACCCCGTTTCGGGATGGCGACGGGATCATCTGTGGCCACGTTTTGTGGAGGAATTCTGGGGTGCCTGCCGCTTTTCTCCTGAGTTTCGCTGTCTAACAGGAAAGCTGGTTTCAGCCGGCCGACAGAAACCCAGTCTTCATGCCTGTGGAAGTTGATGAGATAGGCCTTGGATGATCTGCTGATGACACGGTATGGACCCTGGTGCGGTCTGGTCAAGGGTGGGCAGTGGGCATCGATCCTGATGAGGACATGGGTGTAGGCATCCAGAGCCCCAGGGCTGTAGACATGGGTCCTGTCCGTGAAAGTCTTTCAGCAGAGTGCGAACTTCTGTGCCACTTCTCTCAGCCTTGGAAGGGAGGTATCTTCGTCGTTTGGCACCGTGGGGAAGAACTCTCCTGGAACGGCTAGTGTTCTGGTGTAGACTTTCTCTGCGGGAAATATGTCGCCATCTGCCCTCGGTGCAGTGCGGAGACCCAGCAGGACCCAGGGGAGCTGGGTCTTCCAACTGTCATCAATACAGCGTGTCATCAGAGCTTCCTTCAACGAACAGTGGGCTCTTTCCACCATGCCACTGGCTGCGGGGTTATATGCCATCGTACTGTGGAGAGTTGTCCCCATCAGGCGTGCCAGGGTGACCCAGAGCTCCGACAAGAATGCTGGGCTCCTGTCTGTAGTTATGCTATCAGGCACACCGAAACGGCTGATCCAACTTGACAGGAGGGCCTCTGCACAGGCGCTCGTTGACGCTTCCATCATAGACCATGTAGGTATCTGGTGCCCCCTGATTGCGGCAAAGGACCTATGATGTCTATATGGATGTGACCGGCGCCGACATGGTTGAGGGAATTCTCCGATGCCTGATTCCATGTGCCGGGTGACTTTACCCTTTACTTGTTTTCTTTGTCATAAGGCGCGCCATTGTTTGGCCTGACATGGTGGGACAGGCTGTGGATGACATGGAACGTCTGCTTTATCCTGGATGCGGGGATCAGGGGGCATGGGCAGCCTGTGCTGGTGTTGCAGAGAAGTGTTGAACTGGATCCTCCTATCAGCACATCTTCCCATTTCAGTGTGGTGAGTGCTGTGCAGTAGGCTGCTGTGCAGTAGGCTGCTGTTTCCGGGTCTGCGGCCTGTTCCTTCGCCAGGTCCTCATAGTCTATGCTGAGGTGGACGGAATTTATCTTGACCTTTGATAGGGCATCGGCTAATGGGTTCTCCCCGCTGGGGACGTAGCTAATGGTGCAGCTGAACTCAGAGATAGCAGCCAAGTGCCACTGCTGCCTTGCAGACCATGAGTCTCCCACCTTCATGAACGCATGTACTAAAGGCTTGTGGTCTGTGAGGATGGTAAAAGGGGTGCCGTCCAAGAGGTACTTGAAGTGCAGCACGGCTTGGCAGATTGCCAGCAGCTCCCTGTCGAATGCGCTGTAGATGGTCTCTGCCGGTGTTAACTTGCAACTGAAGAAGGCCAGCGGGCGTGGGGAGCCTTCTAACACCTGTTCCAGCACCACCCCGCAAGCGATGTTGCTGGCATCTGTAGTAAGTCTCAGGGAGGCGGTGGGGTCGTGATGTGTTAATGTGGTGGCTTTAGTGAGGGCTGCCTTCATCTGCTCAAATGCCTGTTGTTGCGGAGCTACCCATGCCAGTACTTTCGGCTTCCCCTTCAGGACTGTGGTCAGGGGATACATGATGCGGGCGATGTGTGGTATGAAGTGGCAGTAGTAGTTGACCATGCCGAGGAACTCCTGTAGGGACTTGATGGTTTTTGGCATTGGGAACTTCTTTACCGCGTCCACCTTGGAAGCCATGGGGCAGACACCTGCCGGGGTGATCTCATGGCCCAGGAAGTCTAACTTTTCTGCTCCGAAGGTACACTTGCTGAACCTGACAACCAAACCATTCTCCTGCAGGCGTTTCAGCACGGCCCGGACATGGCGCAGGTGTTCCTCCGGGGACCTGGAGAAAATCAGGATGTTGTCTATGTAGCAAACGCAAAAAGGTAGGTCCCCCAAGATGGTGTCCATAAGGCATTGGAATGTGGCCCTGGCGTTCCTGAGGCCGAAGTTGGAGTAGGAAAAGGTATAAATTCCAAACAGCGTAATGATGGCTGTCTTTGGAACGTCATCGGGGTGCGCTGGTACCTGACAATAAGACTTGAGTAAACCCATTTTTGTAAATACTTTGGCCCCATGCAGGGTGCTTGTTAGGTCCTGCATGTTTGGCAAGGGATAGTGGTCCGGCGTTGTTACTAGTTTCAAGCAACAATAGTCCCCACAGGGCCTCCAGGAGCCATCTGGTTTCTTTGTCATGTGGAGGGGGGGATGCCCACGCGCTTGATGCCTTCCTGCAGATGTCCATCTGTTCCATCTCGGCGAAGGCCCGTTTAGCATCTTGGAGTTTTTTGGGTGGCAAGCGCCGGAATTTGGCGTGTGTTGGCGGGCCTGTTGTGGTGATATGGTGATGGATGCCATGTTTGGCCTGGGCTCCCGGCAACTGACGCAGCTCTGGCTTGAAGACGTCAGGAAACTCGTCGAGGAGGGTGCTGTATTTGTTCAAAGAGATGGAGCAGACAGCGTGCATCCCTGGCCTGGTGGAGAGCGGTTGGGAGCGTCAGGTTCCAGTATCTAGCAGGCGTTTTCTGCCGACATCTACCAGATGTTTGTGGTGTGCGGGGAAATCATCACCCAGGAGAGGGAATTTGATGTCCGCGATGATGAAGGGCCAATCATATTTATGGCCCAGGATGGATATTCTGCAGGTTGCAGTTCTGTAGCAGCGGATAGGGTTTCCATTTGCGGCCACTAGTGCGGTTGTGATGCTGGATGTGCAGTCACAGTCCTCTCTCGACAGCAGAAACACCGATTGCATCGCCCCGGTGTCTACCAGCATCCATCGTTTTGATATGGCGTTGTGGATGAAGAATCCTACTGGTTGGGAATCTTTAAGGTTTGCAGCCACTGTTGTTACTTGTGGTCACTTTTCTCGTTTTTGTGAAAGAACAGGGGGGGCTCTGCAATTTCTGGTGGTGCTTCCAAACCTCCAATGGAAGTAACACCAGGCTGGATTTGTCCTGCTGTGGTGTCGCTTTCTTCCTGTACACCGTGTTCGTGTCCCCTGCCTGGCCTTCTTCTGTTACCAGGTTACAGGCTGCGGGTGTTGTGGCGTGTTTGGAGGCCTTGGTGGCCTCGTGGAGTTTGTGTGCGATGTTCACCAATTTGGCCATTGAAAGGGCATCCACATCCGTGATTTGCCCCCTCACCTCCTGCAGAAGGCGCCGCAGGAATATTTCTTGCGAACAAGTTGATCTCCTTCCTCCGACCGTCTGCATTGACCCCCCGCAGCATCAGGAGACCTTGGAGTTCATCCCAGACATCCCTGGGCGATGTGTCCCCCAGGGGCTAGGTCATCAGGTCGAGGGTGTGCTGGGCTCTCTCTGGGACGGGCATGGAGTATGTTTCGATGAGCTTGTCTCGCAGGTCTCTGTACTTGACTTTGCCTAGCTGTGAGTCCAACCATGGGGTGATTTTGTTGAAGACCTCCTCCGGAAGCATTGTCATGGTTACGTCCGCATTGGTCTCCTTGTTTGTAATTTTTGCCACCTGGAAATGGACATCTGCCCGCAGAAACCAGGATGCGGTGTTTTGTCGCGAGAACGGAGGGAATTTTATCACCTGGCTTACTGCTGCCCTCAAAGGTGAGAGAGGGATGCAGAGGATCTGTGCGTCCTCGGAATAACGAAGTATGCACCATATTTAGTCCGTTAATGGTGTTTGGGGCTCATCAGAAGTCAAAACTATACGCCGTGTGGTTCCATTAATGACCTCTGAGTACAGTCGACGTGAATCGTAAATGGCGGGGCAAAACCGTTTGAGCACGCCAGAACGTACCTGAAGGGGTATGCTGTAATAAGTCCGTTAGTGGCGTGGGTGTTCTCTGAGGGAGGAGGTTTCAGAGGCCTAGACTTTTGTTGCCCTGTGGTTCCGTTTAAGGCTCTCTGAAGGTAAAGCGGCTGTAGTGAGTCCGTTAATGGCGAAGCCAAAATCGCTGTGTTTACTGTCACTCCGTGGGTTACCAGTTGTGAGGACAAGAAAGGTCAACTGGGTATTAATTTGTTTATTACCTGAGTGCAGGTATACGTGGCAGAGTACAGACGGAAAAGTGGTGTTCGACCTCCGCACGCCGTGACCCGCACTCTGAGCAATTTGTCACACAAACAAATGGCAATGTTGAGAGACATAATAAATGTACAATGATGAAATATATATCGGCGGAAAGGCCAGAAAATTCTACACATGACTATTTACATGAGAGTCTTTCTGCATCAATCACATCATGCAGTGCTTGATGTGATTGATGCAAAAATGAAGAGACGTCTGGCGTCTTTACAATACATTTAAGATGCTTTCTCCTCTTGGTTTACTTAGCATGACAAACGAATAAAGTATGGGTAAAACTCTGCTGTTTAAAAGAACTGGGAGCAAAAAAAACAAACATTAACCATGTTTCATTTTGTGTATCAGCTTAAGCGAAAAATATTCAGTTTCATGAGGTGAGAAGCTTTACTATACCTCTGTGCCTCTTTTTTTTTAGTTTGTTTGTTCCTCATAATTAAACGAGATATATTTAAGATGTTTTTCTCCTCTTGGTTTACTTAGCATGAAAAGCGAATAACGTATGGGTAAAACTCTGCTGTTTAACAGAACTGGGAGCAAAAAACAGACATTAACCACAAGACGTATTATTACTGGGTATTGTTCATGGATGCCACCAAGATTTATGGCAATCAATATTGATTCGTTATCAAGGCAGCTTGCCTAAGCTTACCTCACCTAATCTAATTTATGGCTTTTATCTGTCCCAATCATGAAAACGACGGAATGGTCATTATGTTTTTTTCAGCATCACAGCTCGCTATTGGAGTTTTTATACTGTGATGCTGTCTTCCTAATATGCTGAGTGCAAAAATCATACTAAATCTGTTGTAAATTTATCGCAAATTTACAGTTGCCGTGATAGCCTATTCACCTCCTTTTGTTTGTTTTAACATTCATCCCTATGGGACTGGTACTCAACACGGCGCTCATGGGAGTGGTATCAACGAAAAAAATTTACCACCACTATTAGATAATCCTACAGTTTAGGGGTCGAAATTTATTGCATTACGTAAAGTCAAGATCAACACACAGATTTATCAAATATTTGTTGAATTATGGAAAACAATGAAAAATGAGCACTTTATCTGCTTACAGAAGCAGTGATTGTAAAAAACAAATAGAATACAGGGGGAACGTAAATAAGCAAAATCATGTCTTAGGGGATACGAACCCATATAATTTTCAGAAAATCGCAAATCTCTGCTTCTGTGAGCAGATAAACTGCTCATTTTTTCAGACTGATCAAAAGTGGCTGCTGAAGAGCAAGAGCCGGGCCAGGTTCCTACCTGGCTCCTGGGTCCTAAGCGCTAACCCCACAAAACAGTTGCTGGCACACTACACTATTCGGGTGAGGTGAAGAGCTTTATTCTCTCTCTTTTTTTTTTTTTTTTTTTTTTTTGACAATCTCTGCTTCTGTAAGCAGATACACTGCTCATTTTTTAGCAAATACACTTCTGTTTCCAGATTTGTCGAAAGAAGAAATTGAAAATAGGAAAGAAAACAAACAAACACACACAAGGAAACAATGAATCTGGACCCCTAAACTGTAGGATTAAATAATAATAATAATAATAATAATAATAATAATAATAATAATAATAATAATAATAATAATAATAATAATAATAATAATAGTATTACTCACTGATGTCGCAATACCATGGGACAACCATGTAGATGAGAAAGAATTTAAAGAAAGGAAAAAAAAATTATAAGTATCAAGACCTGAAAATAGAAATAACAAGGATACGGGATATGCCAGTGGAAATTGTACCCATAATCATCGTAACACTAGGCACGATCCCAAGATCCCTGGAAAGGATGCAGAAGAGTGTGCTATGAGAAACAGCAAACAGTGAGAAAAGTGATGGACTCCTAAGGAGGTAGGTTGCAACCATGAACCCCACACTATAAATACCACCCAGTCAAATAGGCTGACTGAGATAGAAAAAAAAAAAATAATAATAATAATAATAATAATAATAATAATAATAATAATATCCCAAAACTTCACATGATATTACTTTAGTCCACGACTATTCCATTTTCTTTGATTTCAAAAATCCACCAAAGAAAATGTAAAACCTAATGACAGGGTAACAAAAGTAAAAGTGGTGCGTTTCATATGATTTATCAAATTATGATAGATTACCACCCCCGATATATCACTTTGATCTCAGCGCCAGCTGGATAAGGATGTTAGTGCGAGGTAAGGTAATTCTATATATTAGCTCAGCGTCTGTTTTTACCTTTTTTAGGGGTTTTGATACTTTGGTTCGACTGGCGATGCATCTGTTTGTTGTCGGCCAAATGGAATGTCCCTTCGCCGTGTTTAGTACTGGCCCTGGGGGAGGGGGGGTTGGGTACCCATACGTTAACAAGTTATTGCACTTGCCGGACGGGATATGAACCGTTCAAAACAGACGTAGCCGTGCTCTGTCTTGTGGAGATCGCGTATGGAAACCCCTTGTTGGATGGACTTCGGGGGTTAATTACATGTTAATTAGACTCGAGCGCCAAAAATGAAAGGTAAATTCATAATTAGCAACCAAAAAGCTGTAGAAAAAGTCAAGTTACAGTGCCGTCGGCGACGCGGAGCTACCCTATAGTTCTACCCGACGTAACACCAATTGTCAGTGCTACCCCTAGTGAGAACTCGTTCCCAAAAATATTAATTGCAATCACTTAAGTTTGTCGCTAAAAGTCTTAGCTCTTTCCATGTGACTCCTGGATTTCCAAGAAAACGCAGAATGAACTGCTTAGCTATATTAAAAATAAATCCTAAAATAACACTAATAATAGCGACTATACTAATATGATGGAAGAATCAAATATATCATTTATATATTTAAAAAAATGGGACCAGATGATATGACATAAATTTATGACAGATAATGAAAACACTGAAAAAAAAATACAAAAGCTAAAACGAGCACTGAGGTGAGTATTTTTTTGTATATAATTGCAGAATGAACGAATAACCACGGTGTGAGAACAATGAATTAAAGTTTAATTTCATCGTAAACCTAGAACAGGCTACCAGCTCCCTAACTGCGATCAAACAGGGCATTCTTGATCACATGGAAATGCATTTATTGACTCTCGCACCAGACTCAAAAAGTCTTAGTAAGTGTCCAAGCACAACCATCTACACGAAACAGACAAGAAAAGATGAAACAGACAGGAGGCTATACGGACGTCTGTGTCACAACACACCGCGACTAGCATAAGAGCCAGGGCGAATAAAAGAGACAGAATGCCTAATTATATTATTTTGCCTCTGACACGTGATATCAGCAAAACCGGCTTAGAATCGCAGATTCCGAAAGTTTTGGTGCCTATACACACACACACACACAAAATGAATGGGAACAACAGGTAATTTATAATTATACTATGACCAAATATTTAGGCAAATGAACTAAGACTGGGTAAACTAGCTCAGAACTGAACACAAAAAGCAGAAAAAATGACCCTGAACTTTCCTGAAAATAAATATATAAACAACAAATTAGAGCTAATTTCCATCGAACGAGCATACAGGTAATATTACGCAGAAAAATTGAAAAAAATATTCAGAAATACTAATAAAACTAACAGACTGCAGATTCATAATATGTGGATGAAAAGAATATACTTTTGAAGATTAAAACAGTGGGAGTAAAAGAGCTGAAAATTCACATTTAAAAGGCTGTATATTCGTCAGCCTAACTACCTCTGAACTTCATGAAATTTACTATTATTATTGGATATTATATATCACGTCTTTACACACAGGGTGTTGGAGGGAGGGTTGCAGGGGCCGTGGAGCAAGGAGACACCCCCATTATTTCCATGTAAAATGCATGAAGCAACATCCCTGATTTAGCATGGAAACGACGAGCATGGTCATTTTCTCTCAATCAGCATCCTTTTAGTGGAAATGGTTCTCTTTGCCAGAAATATTATCATTGCTTAGAACCAGTGCTCAAATCCTGGGAGAGGACAGCAAATTGAGCAAGTTTGGTTAAAAAACCATGCTGCCTTTATCGACCTAAACAATGACTTAGGTACCTGTTAGCAACAGGTCATAGCCAGGGATGGAGAAGGGCATAGGCTAACAAACTCTTCCCAATAATCTATCAGAGAAACAAAGGAGTACTATCCCCTATGGACCTTCCCCTAAAGAAAACGGGTAACACATTTATTTCGTCTAAAGCTACGGTCTGCCCACAGCAAACTGTGACAAGGAAAAGCTGCTATATACAGTATATATGAGTTTATAAAAAAAAAATTGTAATAATTTGATGAAAAATATAAACAACAGTTTTCTTGATATCACTGAAGAATAGGGGTCAAGAAATAATGTGATCCTCATTAGTGTGGACTTGTTGCAAGCAAATTGCAATCTATTGCAATTTCGCATTCATAATCGTGATCATTAGTGCAACACAATGCTTTCCACCAAGTTTGAAGGAAAAGTCCGATTGGCATTAAGGAGTATTCTCGGGAGGAGAGGGTACCTAAGTTACATTTGTGTAGGCTAGGGCCATCTTCCACTAACTTTCTCATAGGTTCACGCTGTCTGCTTGGTGGATGACGGTGAATTTAAATACCCTGCTTATGTAAGGCCAAGCACTTCTATCAAGGAATGAAGACTCTCCAGTTAAATTTACAAACCACAGTCTCTCAGACAAAGGAAAATCCTTTCATTTTCCTAGCCAAAAGCACCTTCACGTACAGAAAGCCCGATCACCTTTCGAACCACATACTAATGTATGCCCAAGGGCCTCGTCATGCAACGCTGATCACTGCTATCCATATCTTAATAGGAATCTTTCGAATATCTGTCACAGCCCTTATTACCATTCCTGCATTGTCCTCGTAACATCCCATACCAAACCGTTCTAAACATTACTCTTTAATAAAAAAAAAAAAAAAAAAAAACAATGCCCTTGAAGGACATGGCTTGAGCTTTCTGACCACGCCTTTATTACGCAAGGAAAAAAAATATTTATGGCAACCGTATTGGTTTCTGATATGTAGGAATGTCATGCATCACTAAAGACCAAACACAAATGTAAAATGCTTAGTAGCATTTGGCCATAACATACTTAAGGCAATAGAATATGTTAGATTCAATATGTAACAAAGGGATGCAGGAATCTTGTTTGAAAAAACAGAGATAAAAAGACTATAATTAGAAAACTTACGGAAATGAAAATTGTCTCAAAGCAACATATTTTCAGCAAAGTATAATTTACGTCAATCTGCAAGTTTTCGTTGAAAGAAGTGAAGGCTAAACTTTTTTTTTTTTAGCAGATTGAAATTTCGTGATTTGTTAGACGATTGAAAACAACCTTGGCTCTTGTAATCCTGACTTATAAAGAGCATATAATGCAGGAAAGTTAATGTTAAACACGTGAACATATCTAAAAAATATCAAGAATGATAAGTAAACTTTTTCTTCTTGCTCATTTGACATTTTAATCAATCCCTAATAAAATCGTGGCGACCATCTGTCAATTCCTAATAATAAGAAACGGCAATGACTATGCTTTGTTCTTTTTTCAAGAAACTGGAAATTGCATTTATAACACGCATACATATTCATGCACAAACACAATGATATACTGTATTGTTCTTTTTCAAGAAATTTTGGAATTTGCATTTTTATCAATGCTTTAAGATGTGATGGAATACCTGGATTCAGATGCAGGTCAAACAAAAATCTTTGTGTTCAACAAATAGTTTGACTGTATCAGGTGATCTTGTAGTGTTATATATATTCGTATATATGCGTTAATTTGATCTAGATTATGCCAAAATCTGCCTAAAAGTGAGTTTGATCGTTCATTAACGTGATAGAACTGCAGTTATATATATTTGGAGAGGATCCAGGCTTTGAATCGGCAGATAAGGTAGAGTTTGAAATCTCTGTTTTTATGGGAGGAAATTGAACTTGTGATTTTTACCATGATTTTCTAATCATTATGAATTTGAACTGGTATATATATTTATATGAATATTTACCTCTTTCAACTATTATTTTGTCATTTATCGTTTGCCATATCTTGGCTATGCATGTTACACTTTCCATTATTGTGTTTTGCATTTCATATATTTTTGGGAGTCTTCTATCATGTTTAATTCTTCAACCAGATGTCTGTGGACAGATGTTGACTAACTGGACTGGAATAAACCAGAGACTGTTTTTTTTGACATGATTAGTTATTTTTGGGGAAAGTTTGGATATTTTCAGGCTATTAGCCATTTAGACTTCTTTAATCTGATCGATTTGCAGTTCAAGTTTAGTTATCTCTGGATTTCATTTATTGGCATTTTAACTTTGTTTTATTCATTTCTTGTTGATTTGAATAATGATTTTTATAGAAACTTTAAGTTTCTTTAAATGGTCCATTTAATTGATTTCTGGGACCTGAAATTAAGGTCATACAGCGCTGAAAAGGGAAATTGACAGTAAAAGGTTTGAAAAAATGGTGTAAGTGGGAGGAAAAACCATTTCATGAATAAAGTCGCAAAATGAATCAATTGTTAGGAGAAGGGTGGAAAGTAAGATGGAAGAGAGAATATATATATATAGGTACAGTAAAAGGAACTTCAGGGGTTGCACCCTTTGAAGCATGGCCGTAAAAGGCAACGCTTTTGCAAAGAACTGGTTGCAGCCCACCAAATTTGCCTACTGATTAATTTTTTCATCGCATGAGCCATTTAGTGCACTGATCGATTGAGAACTTGGCTGCTCACAGAGGCTGGTTGAATTGAACTGAATTAACCAATATATTAGTGCAGTTGAGGTCACTGACAAAATTTAACTGACAAAGACTGAAGCCTGAATTTGACAACATAGTTAAAGCGCCGCCAGAACTGGCAAAAAAACTGAATGTTACTAATTGATTTTTAATTTGTTTATGATTTTTTTTAATTGCTAATATTAAAGGAATATTATACAAAATAAATTTTTGAATTTAAAAAAATGAAATCTCTACCGCACTCTGTCACAATAAGAGAGCTCTTTGTTTAATGTGATACTCCTAAGAGTTTCAATTCAAGGATAATCTTCGGTATATAATAATGCGCTTGACTGGTGTCATTATGGTTTACGAGACGTTTGCGGTAAACATCACGCATCAGACATACTTTAAGTTCACAATGACAGGCAAGAGGTATGAGGAATAAATGTTACTTCCAATTATGTGTCTCAAGATATCTGACTGAAGAAAATGAAGATAAGGGAAATTTAATTATTCCATTTGAGGGAAACTACCTTGTACACACACAAAGTATAGCTAATATACTTGCTGCCTTTTCCTGGATGCCCCCTTGATAGCTACTATGAAGCTTACAGCTATATGACCTGTTTAATAGTATATATATATATATATATATATATATATATATATATATATATATATATATATATATATATATCCAATACAGCACGAAATATAACATATGCTTGAGAATATCACTAAGTCCACGTCTGAAGGTGAGTGAAAACCAGGATATTTTTGAACAAGTACTTTATATAGTTTATTCTACATTTTCATTTCACAGTGTGAACTCAGAATTCACTAAGTGGACTTAGTGATAGGGATTTGTAGGTATATATAGTTTATTATATATTTTATATATATATATACTCATATATATGGACTTATATATATATATATATATATATATAGTATACATTGATGGAAATAAAATACTGAAATAAACAAATAAATCATGTATGTAAATAGAGCTGATGCAGATAAATTAGTCATAAAAATTTAAGGTAAAGTAACAAGGCACTTGATCATAGCATTATAGACACTTTCACTTAATCATTACGGAAGTTCGTTAGGTTTTGTTTCTCTTCTCAGATTCCCTGTAAGCTTGGAATACCTAAAAGTCTCTCTCTCTCTCTCTCTCTCTTAATTTTTTTTCATCACAAAAAATAATGGAAAAATCAAGTGCCATATAATCAAGACAGGGAATACACATACAAACACGTATATACATATATATATATATATATACACATAGACACATATATATACACATATTTACATATATATTATATAAAATTATATAATATAAGTAAAAACATGTATTTACGTCAGCGTAATACGAGGGATATTTTCCTGTAATCAATTCCACAATTATTTCAAATTCTTATTTGTATTTTTAAGCAAATTTGTCTTTTTTTAAGGGAAATGAATGTCAACATCTTAAAATTTATTGCATGGAGTGTTTTGAAGTACAATTTGTCTTTTTAAGGGAAATGAATGTCAATATCTTATAATTTATTGCATGGAGAGAGAGAGAGAGAGAGAGAGAGAGAGAGAGAGAGAGAGAGAGAGAGAGAGACCCATTAGTTTTTTTTATTAAAAAACAAAAACCCAAATGTTTTTTGGTTCTGGTTTTATTTTTCGGCTCGAGAAATTTTGGAACAAGGTAATGTTACCGTATTCTAAAGGAACTTTTGTTTAATCTACTTCAACATTACTAGCAATTATCAGTTCTTTCTTTTATTTTTTGGACAGCACCATTAGACACATTGGACCTTTAAACTACTTTGTTTCTTTTGGTACCTTGTTCCATTATCAGTTTGTCAAATATATTTGAAATCTGTCAGTTTGTCAGTATGACTGCAGGTGATCCTTTTGATATTTAAAGGAAAAAAAAAAGGAGGGGTGGGGGGAGAAAACCGTGAACACATGGATTAATTTTATGTATTTAATGTGATAATTCAGACACGTTTTAGCGATATTAAAACAAAAATGTTTGTAAATATGGAATCCACACAAGTAATGGAAAGTGTTTAGTGAAATCAACAGCATTGACAGAATCTTTCACGTGATTCAATATATATTGGTCAAAGATTCCGATGGACAGGACAAAGATTCCAATGGACGGGACTCTTCGAAAATACTTTGACAATTCTCTGTCAGCGCTTAGCAGACGTATTTCAAGTAGAAGAAGAAAAACAGAAATAGACAGAAGGACGCCCAGCACACTTATAAGATGAATAGCTACAAATCCGAGCTTATGGTTTTCAAATTAGTAGTGCTAAGAAATTACTTAAATTTTTGTCAATACTTAAAATAACCATATTACACGTCAAAATAAAAAGAAATAATTTAACATTATTCAAATAAACCTGCACTAAAAAAACGTGCGCCCAAATGTTCCGCGCCGCAAAATCTGAGCTAAAAAGTAATAGTTTTATACTTGAGATTAAACACATCATCATTTATATCTGATGTTCCTTGAAATCTTCTAGAAAGGCCAAAAGAAATCTATCTCAAACCACATAATTATGTATTATTGAGGCGGTCTATCATAGCACTCTTACGCATCTCACCACTTAGCTTTAATGTTTCAGACTTATTTCTCAAGATGTGGTTAGTTTTTGCTCAATTTCTTTTTTATTTTCATGTGCATTTTCCAGTTTCTCTTCTACTCGTTTTATCGTATTCCTTAGAGGCATTCGGTCCTTTGCAACTTACTTTGCAAGTCAAAGGCAGGTTCTTTTTGGACCCATAATAACGTGAACAAAATCACGAACGACAAAAAATAATAATAATACTCTATCCCTAAACACAATGATGATAATATAATTTTAGAAAAACCAAGGAAGGCAAGCTGTTAAAAAATTATGGCGTTCAGGGAACACTGTAGTGCTTTTGCTATGTATATTGTTTTCTATACATATTTTTCTACAGATACTGCAATAAATTTTTATTATTCTCAAGAGATGCTGTAGCTTTTCTGTCGCCACTTCTTTCTAATCCGTGGAGCACATTTCTGTAAATACCAAACGGGAATTGAGAACACGCGAGTCAGCCAACTTTGAAATCGTTTGTGCCAACCAACTTTGAAATCGTTTGTGCCAACCAACTTTGAAATCGTTTGTGCTAACCAACTTAGATATCGTTTGTGCCAACCAACTTTGAAATCGTTTGTGCATTGAGTAAACCCGTTTCTACTGACGAAGAGTAGGAGCACAAGTTCAGGTAACTCTGCGAAGAACAGCCGAAGGATTAAACAGAGTAAAGAGAGAAAGGCGACTTCTTATCACAAAAATAAAGAACCAGAAATAAAGAAACAAAACATGTCACCAATATAAACTTCCCATCGAAAGTCTGACATGTGAACCAGCAAAGGGAAAATAAAGAAAGCTCGAGAGGTATAAAGTCACACCAGAAGCTACATTAAGCAATAAGCTCTAAATTCTTTATTAACCAGTGCTGTTTTGGGTGTGGATAAGCAATACAGTCGGGAAACAAGGCAAGAGAAAATAGTTATTATGGCAATTATCTACACGCGCTTCTCTGTTTGCTGAATAATGCAACTCGCCTCTGTTGATGACACAAGCAAGCAATTTGACACACAAGAACTCAGATCCATTAACAATTTCGTTCATACAGGTCTCGATCTACTGACCATAAAATTACTAGTGAAAATAACAAACAGAACCATATCTCCTAAAACACTGTATGTACTTCTGTAGGAATACACACACACATACACACACACACACACACACACACACACACACACACACATATATATATATATATATATATATATATATATATATATATATATATATATATATATATATATATATATATATATATATATATACATATATATATATATATATATATATATATATATATATATATATATTGTAATATCCACAATATATATCTTAAGTAATTCATTGTTGATCATTGTTGCTATTACAACGAATTTAATAAAAATGTGACCTGTAGAGTATGTGTATGTATATATAATATATACATAATGTGTGTGTATGTATATATGTACATACATACATAAATACATACATATATCCAGTATATATATATATATATATATATATATATATATATATATATACATATACATACACGATACACTTTTACGCAACCACCAAGGGCGCTACTGCGGCCCAACGCGTTTTCCCAACTACTCATACAGAACGGAAGCTCTCATAAAAAATGTTCATAAGGAAGCATCTCTTCAAACGAGATATCTCTCGATCTTGGATGACGCAAGAAACCCCAAGCGACCTTCAGGTACCTGGCGGGAGGTGGTAGGGGGCGGGGGTCATGAGATCATGTAACTTTTATTCACTTCTATTTTTCATCGAGAACAAGGCTATGAGTATTTATAATTCGATTTACGAGTGAAAGATAGTATCCAGTATACTAGAGTAACCACCAAGAGAAACATATCATTGTGATCTAATGAATGAAAAAGAATTCATATAGATTTTCACAAGGAATCTACAATGGAGGATTTTGGACCGAAGAATCGTTTAGATAGGCACTCATTTATGTCTGATTACATATTCTGAATAATAAATCGGTGTGAAACCATAAGAGCGGTCGTCATCTGTACCTGCAGTTCCTCACCGTAAGTTACATTTTTTAATTTAATCGAATGGTCTTTCAAATGTGGGAAATGCTGTTTTCTTTTTTGTGGGTTGAACAGTACATAGTTTTCAACTATCATCATCAATCATGGTGATTGCGACAGTATCTGTGTATGTGCCTCTCCATCTAATTATTCAAAAATAAACTCACACAAACAAACACACACACATGTTTGTGTGTGTTTTTGTTTGTGTGTGAGTATGTATGCTTAACTGATAAGCTGTTTCCCGAATGGGTGATGGTTCCAGAGAACAGTAAAAACGTTTGTCACTCTCATGTTTATCCTTCAACTGTTCAGCAAAGAAAATCCCTGTGCAGAAAACTTCCACAACTTCCGTTGTTTCATATCTACACAGAAAGCCCATCTAAAGCCCAGCAAGCCTGTCGTCTACCATTTTTTCCTCGTGACCACACCACCTCAAAATACTTGATTTATCATTTTACTCATGTCATTCAATTTATCACATCTTCTCTCCACTCAGTTTCTTATCATCTCAGCGGCTTCTGCCTTTGTCTCCATTCATAAAAATTAAGTCTTCACTTGCAAATTTATTTTCAAATCATTCATAAAACCATTTACATTCAGTAACCATCCATTTACTATCATTACCTATTATTATTCACGTTCACATTCGACTCATTCCTCCTGAAAACCAGGTTAAACCCTTTTACCAAGAGTCTCCTGCCCTCTTTGGTGTTATCTACTAACACTGCATCATTTATAAACATCACATTGATGACCCCTTTTCACATACATACATACATACATACATACATACATACATACATACATACATATATATATATATATATATATATATATATATATATATATATATATATATATATATATATATATTATAATATGAATGTATATATTTATATATATGTATATATTTATTTATATGTGTATGCATAAATTTATTGTATATTTATAAAATACATAAAACACACACATATACACACACACATATATATATATATATATATATATATATATATATATATATATATATATATATATATATATATATATATATATATATATACACGAGTATATAGGAATAAACAGATACCGTCATCAGTTGGATCAAGTAAATACATGGGCCTAGCACCCTCATCTCCAAAAAAGAAAAATATGCCAGGTGAATAAAAATATAAAGGCCCATTGGGCGGATAACTTACGTTTATTGATAACGGACATACAAGTAAAACTGAAAATAATGGGGAAGATAAACATGGGGCTTAACTCTATAGGAACACGACAGATCCTCCACTTGAGAAGAATTATTAAAGATTTAAAGAAGTGGTAATAAATACATGTAAATGCTGTAACTGGGCTTTAGAAAGAATCACAAATCCTTGCGAGAGTTAACTACACGTTAAATTCCAATGCACTGAAAATAGTTCAGAAATCTACTCGTTATAAATGAAATTTAACAAACACTTTTCCCTTGCAAGACTCCGTGGCTTCTTAAATAGCAGAAAGATGTACTGTAATGACTCGTATTTAGTGATTATTGCACCTTCGTTCTTGATATATCTACTGTAGCATTTTACTGTTTAATACATTAGAGTTTAAATCTATACATATCTGTATTTGCAAACAACACATATCAGTAGCTAAGAGAGAGAGAGAGAGAGAGAGAGAGAGAGAGAGAGAGAGAGAGAGAGACTTGCAAACAAACATATATCAGTAGCTAAAGAAGAGAGAGAGAGAGAGAGAGAGAGAGAGAGAGAGAGAGAGAGAGAGAGAAAGGTACTTGCAAACAACACATATCAGTAGCTAAGAGAGAGAAAGAGAGAGAGAGAGGTATTTGCTAACAACACATATCAGTAGCTAAGAGAGAGAGAGAGAGAGAGAGAGAGAGAGAGAGAGAGAGAGAGAGAGAGATGTATTTGCTAACAACACATATCAGTAGTTAGAGAGGTATTTGCAAACAACACATATCAGAGAGAGAGAGAGAGAGAGAGAGAGAGAGAGAGAGCATATCGACCAGTCTCGAAAAGACATCACCAGGAAACAATCGCGAGATTCCAAAGCGAATGGCGGCCGCGCAAAGGCATGTCCCTCACGGAGAAATCACACAAGTATCTTAAACATGAGAATTCTGTCCTGCTGATAGCATGTTTGCGCGATGCCAATGCCGTAATTACCGGCCTGATTGCCAGGCAATCACTCCGCGAAACCGCAATACATCACGGTCACCGTGGCGGCCTTGAATGACCTATTCACTGAGACTTGCTACTCCCCTCTCTCGGTTTTCTTCGACGTCAGGAAACGGTGACAAAAGAAAGGAAGACGAAAATGCACTCTAATGTCAGTTACTGTTAGACGTTTTCTTTTCACTGTTTTCTGGACCTCCATACAATGGGGCCCTGAAGTTATTTATTATTTGCCTGACTTTGTAAGGGGGAAATTTTTCAAAATACTTAGCTTTCAATCTCATTTCCATTGACTTTTTCTGTAAGAAGAAGTACCTTTCCATTCTTGAAGGCCCTTCGAATACCCATGACGCTTCCTCTAAAGAATAGTTACAATAGAAGGACCAACAGGATTAGCACATCAGTTCATTGACAGATTTCTATTTTATTCAGAGGTAAACCCTTGACATGGAATTAGTCAGTGAAACCTCCACTGAAAGGAAGACAAGGGTTTACGGTAGTATCACTGTGAAGTTCGTATTCCATTTCTTAAAAAAAAACAAAAAAACCATACACTAATCTACAGAATATATACATATATAATTACAAAAATATGTGCATGAAAAATAAAGATAATAACACTGAGAAATAACCATATGAATAAATAGTTACACACACACACACGAGCACACCGTTACGAAACCTCGCTTAATAACAGACATATGCACGCAGGCGCGCGCACATACACACGTTTTATACACACATACATACACACACATCTAAGCATCACCTTCGGTAACCTGGTTGCTAGCCAGCGTGGAGAAAAAGACACCAGACTAAGAGCCACATCCCAAGAGTCTTCCTGAGAACAGAATTCCACTTTTCCAGTCATCTGTGATGTTTTCGAAGCTAAGAGGGAATATGACGTAACACTCTTCAGTATCCACGCGTTACTTGGTCTCTCAAATTACACAGGTAAATCATTGTCACTTTACATGAAGCATCATCATTTCTTACTCTGCAGTTTATCTGTGAAATGTCGGAGACCAAGGAAGTTGTGATTTTCGTAAAGCTCGATGGCGTTTAAAGGGACGCGTATCAACTGAAAAAATAGTTTAAGCAGCAACACTCAGAACTATTTCATAAAGTTCACAGTGGCTGGTTTAGACTGAGATGGCTGAGGGACAGATACGATTGTCAGAGTGGTTTAATCTTTCCTTCCTTTACGAAAGAATTACTTTTTAATTTCATCTGGTGAAGGCTAGAGCACTGAACCAGGTTTTCTTCTTAATACAATTCAACAAGTGATGGGGAACTCCACTATAAAGTAAGGTGACAAAACTCTGGATTAAAAGAACAGTGTATATCGTCACCCTCATAAACTAACTGCCTAAGTCATTTTTCTGCAAAAGTCACAATCATGACTTAGACATAGTGATAATAATGCCTAAGTCACTGAGTGACTTAGGCAGAAAGCTTTTTGGGAAATTTATTCCACTTACTTTCTACATATGACCTAGGCAAGTATACCAGTAGGTGCGAAACATATTGGAGATTTGGTTTAGGCAAAAATCCAAAAATCAATGAAAAATTACTTAGGCAGTTAGTTTATGAGGGTGACGATATGCAACTTCCCTATACGATTGTGAAAGTTCATTAGTGAAAGATCACTGAAAATTCCACACCAGCCTGCTTTAGAGTTATTGTAAATTGTACGTGAGTAAGGCATATCCTCCTGTCTTTCCTGGAATACCCACCGTAAAACGACTGTGGTGAGAGTAAAAAGAATA
Organism: Macrobrachium rosenbergii; assembly: GCF_040412425.1. Lineage (NCBI taxonomy): Eukaryota > Metazoa > Arthropoda > Malacostraca > Decapoda > Palaemonidae > Macrobrachium > Macrobrachium rosenbergii. The sequence goes on along the minus strand of NC_089756.1, from coordinate 43,213,207 downwards.
AATCAGAAAAGACAGTAGTTGGAAGAGGAATCGCACTGCTCAGCATCAAAAAAAACCCCGTCTTTTGAGAATAACCTAAACTCGCGTTTTTTGACAATATCATCTCTGGAAAATTACTGATTATAAGACTATGTCTGGCCAGAGGTTAGTAGATGCTCGGATCTTAGCTTTCTATAAAAGAAAACTATTGAGATGGCTTTGTCTGTTCATCCGCACTTTTTCTGTCCAACCTCAGATCTTAAAAACTACTGAGGCTAGAGGGCTGCAAATTGGTATGTTGACCATCCGCCCTCCAATCATCAAACATACCAAATTGCAGCCCTCTTGCCTCAGTAGTTTTTATTTTATTTCAGGTTAAAGTTGGTCATAATCATGCGTCTGGCAACAATATACGACAGGCCACCACCGGGCCGTGGTTAAAGTTTCATGGGTGGCGGCTCATGCAGTATTATACCGAGACCACCGAAAGATAGATGTACTTTCGATTGCCTTGATTATAAGCTGTACAGAAAACTCGACTGCGCCGAATTCAACACTGATTTAACTGTCAAAGATTATGGTTTTGCCACGAACGCTATCATCCTTATCATCATCGTCGTTAGAGAGATTACAACGGCATTGTTTTATCTTTTCATAGGACAGGAATTTCCTGATGGATGAAATTAAGGAAATAGATTGGTTACGTTTCATAGAGGTGACTAGTCAGTTATAATTCCCTTTCGGTATTATTTCCAAGGTAGAACGAATTACATATCAAACATCTGTAGCTCAATATTCATGTGTATATATATATATGTATATATATACATGTATATAAAAATGTATATGTTTGTGAGGGTGTGTGTGTGTGTATGTGTGTATGTTTATAATTAATACAATAATTTTCCATACCTAATACTCACTGTAAAAATGGAAGTGCTTCAGGAAACAGCTCCGAACTTAGCAAAGGATTTCTCAGTAAACTCTGAGGAGGAATTCTCATGATCGGAAGCCATCACTCACTACTCTGAAGGTTCACTTAGTCTACAAATAGAAACAGCATGGAAGGGCAGAGGTCTTTCTTCCCGTTTTTCTTTGACATAAGGAAATGCTCAAGGTGTCCACCTTACTTAAAAAAAATATATATATAACATTCTACGAGTGCTTGGAGAACGTGAAAGTGCGTCCGTACCGCATAGGTTCTATGCACTTTTATCAAAAAGGAAAAGGGGTATTATGCGGGTTGGTTCGATGAAAAGTAAAAGCGTACCGCCTCTGCAGAGTTGCCTAGACCGGAGGGGTTCTTTTAAGGTTACGAAACGTCGGGGCATATGGATAATGTCAATGGATGCCATGTAACAATAGATTAATCTTTATGCACAAAAGAAACTCGGGGACTGCGATCGTCCAATGGAATGTCGAGAGACTTACTGTATCAAGGAGTGAGATCAGAAAATTATCGGTAGTTTTGTAAAAGTGAATTTCAATAAAAAGTGCACGACACTAATGCATAGCACGTGGGCGTAGTGAATTATTAATTCTATATCGGAAAAAACCGGTCATAGCTTACCAAAGCGATGCCGCTCGTCTGCTTTTTAGTACTTACGTACGTCTAAAAAAGGGACAAACTTGGATTAACGAAATCGAAGTAACAATGATGATATTGAGAATATATATCCAGCACTACCTTTGACAAGTAATTACTATATTCCTTACGCCACTAAAATAATGATCTCAAATTTTAACGTGGGTTAGTGTTTTTTTTTTTTTTTTTTTTAGTGTCTCTTGATATAAGATATGTTTGCACCGTCGGCCACAAAAGTTCTGAAAATTACTTAAGAAAATTTCGTTTATCAAAGAATGTCTCGTGCTTTCGGAATAGATAACGATCACCAAGCGCATGCAGAATATATTAAAACACGCAAACGCGTTAAATAAATGTTCGATCAAAGGACCTTTTCCATAAACCAATTAGACTCTAGCTAATTTTTTTTTTATATATATATATATATATATATATATATATATATATATATATATATATATATATATAAATATATATATATATATATATATATATATAATAGATATATAGATATATATATAATATATATATATATATATATATATATATATATATATATATATATATATATATATGTGTGTGTGTGTGTGTGTGTGTGTGTGTGCATGGATAACCCCTATTGGTTAAATTTGCTCAGTAATAATAATAATAATAAATATTATTGTGAACAGGAGCACTACAAGGTATTGAATTTGGACTCAAGCTAGTTTATTTCCTAAAGGAATTTGATCAACGATTTTGATAAGACATTGCTTTATTTTCACACAACACCTGACTAAAACTGAATACTTTTACTTTTTACAGGAACCTTGAAAAACTAAGATTAACTGCCTGGGACTGGTATATTGACCGGACGTAATTATTCGTAGAGCGAAAATCAATTAGTAATTTCCTATACACATTAGGCTGTAACTTTACTTTGAAACTAATATTATATCTCATTATGGATACTACTTCCGTTTTAGTAGTCTGCGAAATTATATCTTTTAGAATTTAATTGGTACCTCGTCCCTTCCTGGGTTTCTTCAAAATAACATTAATTTTTTTTATTAGTTTCTGGATGTTTTAAGTTTGACTAGAGTCTCACCCTTAAAGATAAGTTGAGAGAGGACTCTCTCTCTCTCTCTCTCTCTCTCTCTCTCTCTCTCTCTCTCTCTCTCTCTCTCTCTCTCTCTCTCATTTCATCTTCAAAATTCTACCGCTAACTCAAAAGTCTTTTAGAATAAGCTATTGGACAACTGGCATTCGGGGAAACGGCATCAGTAAGTTACCAAGAGCTAAGAAAAAAGAAAACAGCGAAATTTTGATAATACCAAGAACAAATTACAGATATATTTACTTAAAAAGAGTAATAATATAGAATGGTTTGTTATTCTATATAACTATAACTGACAAAAACAAAGGGGTCCATCCAATGGATCGAAGGAGGTCCTCATCTAATGAACAAAAATTATAATGATAATAATTGTGATGATGAGTATTACAACAACATCAATCCCCTTCCGAAATGAACACGCAACACACCAAATCTCCAGGGCCAAGAAAATAATCTTCAATGATGTCACCTCTAATGATTTACATTACACTAATTTCGCAACGGTTGTCTCCCATAGAATCTTGAAGTGGACTCTCACGTGTGCTTAATGAGACCCTCACCTAATTAGTGCAATTAGTAGGCCCAAGCATCCAAAAAAACAAGGAAGGTAAAAGAAGCAAAACAAGCGTAGTTTCGACCGCACGACCGCAAGTCAAAATATTCAAGAGCAGAAGAGCAATTACACTAAATTACTCTATTTAATTACTGAGAGTTTTATAGGCAGCTTCCTACGCAAAGATGAGATTTGTATCGGCCATAAATTACTTGTTGGGTGAATGATGACCCTGTGGTTACTTGTAACATATCATGAATCGTGTGATGGATGCTTCCTGCATATGAATCACGGATACGCGCGAATCTTCCGTATATACAGTAATACTTTGATTTTGCAATAAGAACAAAGGCGATAATGAAAAGTGTTTCACTTCTAGAACAGACTTTACGAAGAGATGGTTTGAAGTGAATTTTTGAGCTTTTTGTAAAGTCACAATTTTTTTTTTTTTTTTTTTTTTTGAAAAGCACAGGCGGGTTAAGGATCTTATTCTACACACTTTTCTTTCCTTACTAAAACTATGAAGCACTTTTTAACATACAACTTCTGAACACAGTCTGTTTATCAACGTTACCGCACTACAGGTAAAAAGATATTTTAGAAACATCAACGTACACCCATTGAAGACCTTTAACTCTGCGATGAAAAGTAAAATGCGATGATCTCATGATGTGATTATTGTTCAATGTAGGTTGTATCCAGTTCTTATAAGAAATTAATATATCACTGAAGATGTTACTGAACCTGAATGGGAGAGTACTGAGTCAGTTTCAAGATGAGAGAGAGTTGAACATCTGCACAGAAGGGAAAAATGACTTACAGTAGGCAAGTGAAGCAATGTCTTTAGCTATTTGGAGTGATCACTTGAGGCACTAGAAAACTTCTAAAAATAAACATGCACTATTTACGTACACTGAAAAGGAAACAGACTTACAACGTAAAATAGCTCTCGTAAACCTTTAAGGCACTAAGTATATTGTCGTAACTCTTGCCATTCTATTTACTGTTAATACCGTCCTCATAATTATTGTAAAAAAGGAGATTCAATTTCTATTAGCGTTTAATCACTATTATTGTAGAAGAAGAAAATTCAATTTATACTAAATTTTAATCACTAATATTACTGTATAAAAAACTTTTCCGGCGAATATAAATGTTGAGCAAATACCAAGCTAAGAGCAAATGGCAAAGAAATGGAAGTTACAAAGAAAAAACTATCAGAAGGAAATGACCAAACTTTCACACAAATAGTGGTTACAAGTCTTGAAACTAATTTAGCAAAACGCAAATATATCTTATGAAACATAACACTACATAAGCTGACAGCAACATTCTTGCACAGAGTTTAGAGAAAGACTGGACCAGCTTACGCAATAGTAACAGACGTCTTCAACGCTCTCACACTCACTCTATACGATCTTAGGAATCCCTGTAATCCACTGCCCATCGTTACCTACACCAGACCCCTTAGTATTCATAGGGAAAACTGCACAATATTATATAACATTATTTAACGTAATAAAGGCATTAAAGATGCATTACTCAGTATTTTGTGAATTGCACAAGATCTGAATAATCCTTGTTCTTAGGCAACTTAATTTTAAAGCAAATATTTTCATGGAATTTCCCCTGAACTAAATAATTAAACCACCGTTATCAGTGGATAGAGCAATTCTAGATGATCGTTTCAATGGGCTGCCACAAGATTAAAATAAACATTATGTAGATATTTTCAAGATATAGGTTGCAATGAAAAGCGACTTTATATATGTCGGAACCACATTTCATGAATTATCCAGTATCTAATAAATAAATAAATAAACCACTGACAATGAAGAGTGCACCATTTATACCCATACAAATGTAATCAGGTTTAACGAGTATGCGAATAATCATCAATGAATTGAGAGAGACCCGATATGCGGAAAATCTTAATACGATTACCAATTAATTGTGCAAGACCCGATGCATAGTATCAGTGAACTGTACTCTACGTAAAAAAAAAAAAATCGCCAAACGGTTCAAAGTCGGACAGCCCACACCGGCAAATTACGCAAAATCTAAAAAAATTATTTCGACTGAATTGATCGAAATCTGAAAAAAAAACCCACCACTTAAATCTACCAAATCTCAAAAACCCGAGCAAAAAAATGCAAAAGAAATATTATCCACACAAATCAGCAAAATTCAAATGAATTTTAGCCTGGACTACGCGAGTTGCAATAAACTAACTTGCACGCAATATCTAACGCGAAGATCAGCAACGACTTCCCTTTCGTTTTCTATAACGAAGCCGCTTGAGACTTCCTCGTGTTTCCCCGTATTGCGGAAAAGAGCCATCCGCATACCGCATCGACGAAATTCTCACTTTCCTCTCGTTTGGCTAATTTGCGCGTCTGACGACCGCATAACCGCATCGCACTCAAACAGTCGCGGTAATTGAACGGGGAGGCCAAACCGTAAATACAAACTAAGCGTGGAATAAACACACGTCTATCATCACTATACCTGGGTGGATGACTGTAGCGCTGAAGGCTGACGCACGTTGGCAATTAGCGAAGGAACTCTCAGCATCCTGTTGGAATAAAAAAATATATCAGTAATATTTATATATATGGCTTAAATAATCAATAATACATACATAGCTTAAATGCCTGATAAACGGAATAGAAAATGCAAACTGAATAAGAAATATCATAACTTGATAAACAGGAGGCATAAATATTAATCATGGATGAAGTAATAGTACATTTTGGCCTTGATGCTCATTGACTGGAGATGAGGAAAGCTTTAAGATGTAGGTGTAGAACGGGGTGATAGTTTTATTATTGATGACTGGTTAAAAAAAATGCTCTGCTTCTACTGCTTTGTGACTTTGAAAAGGAATAATTGCAATTGCTTATATAAACGGATGTATACGTAAAAGAAACGAATAATATTTTTTAAAACATGCAGCAACTACTATACAGATTCATATGAATAGTGAACGGGCATACCAAATTAAAGAAAAAAAAAAAAGATGAACGGAATAATTGAAAATGAACAAAAGCATAAAAAGGAAAGAATAATTGACAACTGTATTTGAAATCAGAGATTAAAACAACTGTCATGATCAGAGAATAAGTTATGTTCAAAACTACTGATAATTTCAGTCACAATTACAAACTTTAACGGCGTATCGCGTTCCAGTGATATCATGATGTCTAACTACCAGGTTACCTTAATAGCTGTATAATCCAGTTACGTTTTTTAAAGTTGCATTTCTGAATTACATTTCAGGAAAATTATAATTGATAAGTGGATAATCCCAGGCCAGGACATGGTCAGGGTCACCTGTTTATGACTGTATCTAAACCAAGGCCCAGGTTCGAATCATGGCCATGTAAGATGCGTTTATCAATTATGTTTTCCCTTAGGTGTAACCTATTCAAGGGGGTATGATGAATTCTATGTTAAATGATATTGGTGGATTAATATGTGTGATATATATATATATATATATATATATATATATATATATATATATATACATATAAAATGTATATACATACATATGTATACACATATATATACAGTATGTATACATATGAATCTATGTACATATATATATATATATATATATATATATATATATATATATATATATATATATATATATATATATGATTAGAAGGACTTTAACACGTGATTCGTTTATATATAAATATTTATATTTATATTTATATATATACATATTTATATATATATATGCGTATATATATATATATATATATATATATATATATATATATATAAATATATATATATATACATATATATTATACATGCATGAAGTCATCAGAACACGTGATGTACATATGAAGATGTACCCCAGGAAAAATGAAACAGAATATAAATGCTGAAGATGACTTGTAAACAAGATGCTAAAACGATCAAGAATTTTACCCAGTGTTTAATTTTCCACTGTGGTCCAGCTATATACATATATATATATATATATATATATATATATATATATATATATATATATATATATATAGTATGTGTATACATATATATGTATAAATATATATATATATATATATATATATATATATATATATATATATATATATATATATACATATATATATGTGTGTGTGTGTGTGTGTGTGTGTGTATATTAGATGCAAAATCAGACGCACATTTGCGTACATGAAAGCTCTTAATGACATCCACTTCCTTATGATTGGGATAAATCTGAAAAAGATGCGAAAATATCTTTGGTAAGTAATTTTCATGATACTTAATAAATACTTTGTGATAATTACAGGATGCAATCTTCTCCGAAAAAGGATTACAAGATAGGTGAGGAAATGACTAAGCGCTTACCTGACATTATCGTCATATAACGCTCGCCATAGTTATAAAAAATATTTAACATTATTATAACCACAGATAATATATATATATATATATATATATATATATATATATATATATATATATATATATATATATACATATACATATAAATTTATAAATAAAGGCAAATGCCACGAAGAAAAAGTGAAACAATGGAGTGGTTGCTAGACCTTTCGACACAAGGTTCTTTAATAGCAGACTGATGAAAAATAGAAAAGTAAGGTTACAAGAGAGCTCGTATAGTTGACAGATGACAAACAGATGTCCCTGAGGATGGGGATTATAAGGAAGAGATACACCTGGAATCCAACGCAGTTGAAGAATTAGTGGACCTACCAAAGCAAAGGTAATCTTTGAGAGGTTTTACAAAGGATTAAGCCCAATTGGCTCGAATGCAGGAAGGAGTCAAAGGATTATACAGGGGAAGAGACTGACCACCAAAAATGGCTTTGGAATGAATATGCTGATTACATATTTATAAAATTACAACACTTATTATATTCTCCGTTTGATAAGTGTATAGGTGTATGGAAAGCTGATACAGTATTTCAGTTTTGAAGCCAAATGTACTGGAGCTGATGGCTGAAGGGTTTTCTGTAGGGCCTTTCTGACATAACTAAAGAAACGGGCAGTTGGATAGGAATTGGTCTTAAAGAATTCACAACTAAATTAGTTTACTGCAGGAGTTCTTTAAGACTAATTGCTATCCAGCTGACCTTTTCTTTGGTTGTGTCAGAATGGCCCTACAGAAAGCCTTTCAGTCATAAGTTCCGGTACATTTGGCTTCAAAACTGAAATATTGTATTAGTTCCCACACACTTATAATCCCACATTTATACCACAATTAAGGAAGATAATGAGCAAACATTTCCCAGCAGTTGATGTCAAATTCATCTTACGGAATCCACAAACCATAGGTGGATTTTTTCGACACAAAGAAAAATTACTCACTTTAATGCGGCCCGGCCTGGTTTGCTTATATACTTGCTGTTCATGCAACGAACAGATTTACGTGGGAAGGACTCGCAGGCTGCTCAAAGTACGATGTGATGCACATAAAAACCTAGTTACCGCACAGGGAGGAAGCTTTCTAGCCCTGAACTTTCAAATATTAGAAACCATACACAAATATGCAAATGCAAAATTAACTACGATGATTTTAAGATCATTTTATTGAGCCCTAATGAAAACCACCTCCCTATACTTGAATCCTTGGCCATTAAGAACCTTGTTCCAGCCTTAAATAACAACACTACAGCAGTTCCATTATACACTGCTTAACCCGCCCACTCTTCTCCTTCCTTGGTTTATCTCGACTCCTCTCTCGCACTGGCAAATCTTTCAGCAACCGAACCTTGGGTTGTAAGGTTTATCTTAAATCTTTTTTACTTAGTCTTCAATACATTGTGTTTTTTTTGTGCTTACTGTATGTGATGATTTATGTTAATCTTGCTGGTCAAGTTTGGGTTTTCTTTTTTTAGCCTTGAAAATGGGCCACTGTCTTGAAATGTTGGCGATAATAAAGAAACCCGATGTATTAAGCTGTTTTGCCTCTTCATCTTGTTATACAGTGGGGACTAGCCTCGACCTCTTTATTGTATCCATGTAAATGTATATGTATATATATTAAATATGTATATATATACATGCATACATACATACATACATACATACATACATACATACATACATATATATATATATATATATATATATATATATATATATATATATATATTCATGAAGCTACAAATGTCGCTTAATATCAAATCCTCTCTACCTCGGGAATATCCTCGATGGGGAATTATCACCGAAGGGAAATTTATAAGATAAATGGACTGGTACTGCCGAGTCTCGAACCCACGACACAGATACTTATCCAGCGACTCCAGTCGACGTTCTACCCACTGAGCTAACCAGTCCATTTATCACTTATAAATTCCCCTTCGGTGATAATTCCCCAACGGGGATATTCCCGAGGTAGCGTGAATTTGATATTAAGCGACATTTGTAACTTCATGATTGTATATAAATCATGGTGTGATAAAAAAAATTTCATATATAAATATAAATATAAAAATATATATATATATGTATATATATATATATATGTATATATATATATATATATACATATATACATATATATATATATATATATATATATATATATATATATATATATATATATATATATGTACATGTATATGTATATATATATATATATGAAAAGAGACAAAGAGGTCCTTTCATGAACTTACAAAGGGCACATCTAGCAATAGCGTTCCTTCGAAAAAGCTTTAGCGTAATTATTATCTATCTAAAGATGCCTCATGTTACACGACGGAATCGGACAGTGTTGGCGTACTACCTTTGATGGTTTTTGCACGGCCGAGCGTGATGATTGTTTAATTTTCCTCGACGAGTCCCCTTAATGGCTTTCTAATTATTTTTTCTACGAATTAGGAAACGGATGGTTATTCCTCATATTTTTGTCATTTGATTCCAGATATTCTGTCAACAATCATTTCTCATTTATAACGGTAAACTGATCTGTTATGTTGTGCAGCTATTAAATTTCCAAGTTTTTCCCACGAAGCAAGAGACGATTTTTCATAAAGTGGTTAATGTAAAGATACAATGTATTTGATAAAATTTTGACAAATAGCATCCGTGAAGGCTGAGCGACCTATTACATTATGCAGCTGCTTATAATAACACTGAAAAAGATGTTATATGAGATCTCCATATACGAACGATTCACAAGAGACAGGAGCTTAATTCCTAAATATCATTACGCTGCTGATACTCCAACTTTCAGAACGGTTTTTACAACGAATTTCAGGTAAACAAAGGCTTAGCTCTCAGTAGTATAACTGTTTTCGTTTAGGTGAGAGAGAGAGAGAGAGAGAGAGAGAGAGAGAGAGAGAGAGAGAGAGAGAGAGAGAGAGAGAGAGAGAGAGAGAGAGAGACATTAAGGGCAAATAACTGATCCTCGTGAGGGTGGAGGTGAAGCTTGAAGGTACAAGAAACGACGAAAATAGATGGCAGCCATGATGGCTTAATAGATTTAGAGAAGAAAAATAAAAAAATATCTAGTACTTACTTTACTTTATATTTAAAGTAAATTCACGGTTGAAAAAAAAATCAACCCAAGTTAAGACTATGAATAATTATAACATTACTACTAGTTCTTCATTGGAGGGGAGGGTAGAGCTTTCGGCTAGCACGCTGTTGGCCCAGCGTTCGACTCTTCGAGCGGCCAATAAAGAATTAGAGGAATTTATTTCTGGTGATAGAAATTCATTTCTCGTCGTAATGTGGTTCGGATTCCACAATAAGCTGTAGGTCCCGTTGCTAGGTAACCAGTTGATTCTTAGCCACGTAAAATAAATCTAATCCTTCGGGCCAGCCCTAGGAGAGCTGTTAACCAGCTCAGTGGTCTGGTTAAACTAAGATATACTTATAACATTACTGACATACAGAATAAACTGTCTTTTCTATACAATTAACCTTTAGTTCGAACTATTATATAGGATTTATGTCAGACTTAATCCCTTTTGTTCGCAATGTATTTATTTCAGACTAAATAACTTTTGTTAGTACTGGCTTTTATTTCAGACTAAAGTGTCAGAAGCCAGTTAACTGTGAGTCTAATTAAGAATTACTCAAAAACCCATTATGTTTCAAGCAACAGTGATAAAAATACCTTCAGGAACCTTCATCAAAAGACTCACCTAATGCGTCATACCTGGGCAAGCAATGTTTTGGAGTTCTTTCAAGATTTTCCTAACTATCCATACTGAAGAAGATCAGAAGATCAAAAAATGAAGTGCAGTAGAAGGGAGAAAGGAAGGGGCAGACCCAGTGAGAAAAGCAAGTTTACCTTCACCCTAAAACTAAATATTGTCAGTCCCTCTGTGGACTTCTCTTGCCTTATTGTGATCCATTTCCATTTACACTTAACTTCCAAACTGAGTTGCAAGTTACTAAGTGCTGACTTAGGGATGAGGTGGCTGCCCCATGCACGTTACGACTAACTGCCGCCAATTTATTTTTTCTCAATGATGTTGAGGTTTTTAATCATAATCACAATAAATACACAGCCCCGAGTGAGAAAGAAGAGCGCCGGTCAGTTCCCCGGCCAAGCAAGAAGGAGGTGGGCATCTGCTGTAAAGTACCCAAGGGAAAGGGGGAATAATGAAACACAATGAAAGGAAAAGACGGTTCAAACACACAAACACCATATATACATAAATACATATATACATATAATATATATATATATATATATATATATATATATATATATATACACATATACTGTATATATATTATATATATATATATATATATATATATATATATATATATATATATATATATATATATATATATATATATATATATATATATATATATATATATATATATATATATATATATATATATATATATATACTTTCCTGGTAACAGACCATTTCAAACTTTCGTTACATTTTTCAGGCTTATGGTGCATATGTATGACTGGCATTCTACTACTACTACTACTACTACTACTACTACTACTACTACTACCACCACCGATAATAATACAACATCCACCAACACCAAATCAGCAATAGTTTTCAGTACCGTTATCAATACTCTAACTACTTATACAGTTATCCTAATTATCCTAATACAATAATAATGATGGCCTTTAAACAACGCCTGTTTATAAATGACAGTCACAACGCTGCTATGCGAGTTACGAAAATAATGGCAATATAACGTAATTGCCTAAAAAAGAAAGAAAAAAAAAAGGTCGCCATGAAATTACAGAAGCATCTTGGACGGAGATCACTGTGATTAGAGACAGGAGAAATAATGCGTCAACAAGATGATTAGAGACGTGACTGAAGATAATACCTGGTCGCAGCAGTAACCCGGAACGGGTGGAAAGCAATTTCTTTTCCCTCCCCTAGGATACGTTAGGCCCTTAGGATAGACAGGTGGGGTTAAGGAACGTGAGGGTACGTTTGCAAGTTTGGCAATATCCGGAGAGTTGTTCCACAGATAAGTGAAATGGCTGTAATGAACTTGAAAAATGCAGGTAAACAAATTTAATTAACACGAAAAACTGAACAGCGCTAAGGAACGCCGGTTTAGGTTAGGACGTTTCGAAAGCATTCACGTGATAACCTTAAGAAATGAGAATAAAAATTATAGAAAAATGTAAATAACTAAGATCAACAACTGCATACAACCAAACTGCGTTGCATTAGTGATTTTGAAACACTCGAAATGGATGATCTTATCAATATAAAAAGCGGAAATTAGCAAATTGAAAAATATCTTAAATATTCCAATTTGCTAATTTCCGCTTTTTATATCGATAAGATTATCCATTTTGATTGTTTCAAAATGGAAATTAACGTTACCTAAGATGGCAAACCAGGGAGCTTGCAAAAAAAAAAAAAAAAACATACCATTCATGTTGACGATTACTCGGGGAACATGGAGGACTGGGGGAGTGGGATGGGGGAGTAAGAGTTCCATTTAACGGTTTCACTCAAAACTTACAAGGACAGACAAAATAAGAAAGATTACGAAGGCAGCAATGATACAAATCGCTTTTATTTAGGGCTGCGGGATAATCACAGAGGTTCTTTAACTTCTATTGGCAGCTTCTGTCATGTAACGTAATATCCGCAGTCTTAGTTGGCTGTCTAGGAACATCTTTGGATAAAGGACGATTAACAAGACAACAAAAAATAAAAATGTACAAAAACAAAGCCTTCCTCGACCTTTTTTTTTTTTTGCTTTTCAAATGGAAAAGACGAGATGAAAATAGCTGCCCATCAAGAGGAATGGAATATAGAATTTAGACCAAAGGCCAAGCATGGGGACCTACGAGGTCATTCACCGCTGAAAGGGAAATTGAGAGTAGAAAGGCTTGAAAGTTGTAACAGGAGAGAAACCTCAAAGCAGTTGCACTATGAAATAAGTGTTAGGAGAGGGTGGATAGCAAGATGGAAGAGAAAGAATATGAATGGAGGTATAGTAAAAGGAATGAAAGGGATTGCAGCAAGGGGCCGAAGGGACGCTGCAAAGAACCTTAGGTAATGCCTGCAGTGCACCGCGTGAGGTGTACTGACGGCACTATCCCTCTATGGGGCTGTCCAGCAAGAGAATTGGCTGATGATAAACCTGTTACCTTAAGAGATACGGAACAAGTGATCCAGGAAATACAGGATGGAAAAACAACTCCCTATTTTCAAAGTTAATGGTATAATAGGAATGTAAATGACCGAGAAATTAATACATCAACATGGGCATTCCTTTGTGCATTTTACTTTTTATCCGTTCCCTATGGACCTTCCCAACCTTAGTGTTCATCTTCTTTAATCTCACCTTGCTTCATTTTCAAATTTTTACTAGAAATAAGTGTTCCTATTAACTACTAAACAGTTGCAGATAAGGGGAATCATCTGCTTCATCTTCAAACACCACAAAACAGTGGAAGGATATCGCACCACTGAAGAAAATAAATTCAACACCACTATCATCGCCTTAAAATAAAGTGTGATGCAAAGGGCGTCTGTGAAATTCCGCCACTAATGTCTTTCCTGCGCTTTATCTTCCACAAATCTCCACTCATCTCCAGCTTCCTTTCTCACAGTTCTCATCCAAGTAGGTCTTACAACTACTCTAGTGCCCACGAGCCAACCTGCCACTATCACTTACTGTTCATCTAATGGTTATGTGAAGGACATGGCCAAACCATCTTTACAACCCTTTCATCATTACTTCATCTACATATGGAACTTCCGTAACTTCCTTTACGGTATCGTTTCTTACTATATCCTGCCATCTGACTCCTGATGTTCTTCTTGAAGCTTCAGTTTCAAATAGACAAAATCCTTTCGTGTCCGCACAGCACAACATATAGTAGTAGACTTTGGTTCTAACAATTTAATAACAGTGCTAACAACCAAAAAAAAAAAAAGGGTGGGGTTAACTTACACTCCCTACTCTTTGATGATAAAGCAGAATGCACTGCAACAGAGATTAACAAAGAAAAGAAAATTTCACCTCAGTTACCTAAATCATTATGAAAGTGGTGATTCCCATGGAAGAGTTAAAAATGATGCAAAATGGTTGGGAGGTCTTGTTGGAAAAAGGAAACTAAACGATTCTAGCCTAACTTTGAGATCAGAATTACTTGCAGCATCTCCTTTCCTGTTATTCAAAGATAGCAAGCCCCCGCCAAGGCTGAACAGTTACCACCACCCCCAACCCCCAAAATATGGGTTCCTTGTTCAACATTCGGATCTTCCACGAAATCTTACCACTTGTTGCCACTCACGAGGCCCGTCTTCTGTAAAGGTTTGGCAAAAACACACACAAATTGCCTTTGACGCAATCTTGGTAACAAAGAGACAACAAAGTATATAACAAGCTAAAAAACACATCCTTAATTTATGCCTGTCATATATAAGTACTCTGGGACACAAAACTACTGAGTATATGTAAGTGTAAGAAGTACATACCTTAGTGAAAAAACCCTGTTTGATTCTACCCAGAACCGGTTCCTTACCCTAATTCATTAAAGTTACTCAAAAAACTAAATGATAAAGCTGCTTCACCAATTAAAATAGATTATTCGTCAATGGATTTTCCAAGGTAAATAATTTGAACCTTAGAGAAAGTGAAAAAAAATGAAAATGACTTACGAGTCAATATTCATGGAAATTAATTCATGCATATGAGTATTTATTTTATCCCCATAAATATATCCATGTAACTATTCAACAAAAGTTTGGCCAAATGTGTATAAATATGGAAGTGAAATTAATCTCAGAAAGTCATGAAAGGCTCATAAATTTGTTAAAAATGACAAAATTCCTAGGGCACTTGGTTTTGTAAGCACGAGCAATCACAATGCACAAAACTATGTAATATACATGCAAATATAAACATGCATGCGCAGAAGTATGCATTTACTGGCAAATAGTACTTTAAAAAAATAAATAAATTATATATATATATATATATATATATATATATATATATATATATATATATACTGTATATGAATTACTGAAAGAGACTAGGGTCATAGATCTACTTGGATAAAAAAAAAAAAAGATACGTGGAAAATGGAGCACAAGAAAGACATGGGAGCCTTTGCCTCATGCATGTTGGAAGAAAATATATATATATATATATATATATATATATATATATATATATATATATATATATATATATATATATATATATACATACATATATATATATATATATACACATATACACATACATACATGTACACACACAAACAAGGTGCAAAGTAGTTACATTGATAAGTCTGATGGTTACCGGATATATGCTGTTTCGTAGTTACACCAGATTTATATAATATTCTTAATAGTGGATATATATGTATATTTACTGCAAAAATGTTCAATCAATATAATGCTAAAAATACATATGTACATACATATATATATATATATATGTGTGTGTGTGTATACATGTATATACATATATATAAATAATCCTTTTTTTCCCATATCCCAACATGTCCTTCAGTTTCAATATGGTAAAAATACATACAACATATATATATATATATATATATATATATATATATATATATATATATATATATATATATATATATATATATATATACGTGTGTGTGTGCATGTATACATATATATACATATATATATAAATAATCCCTTTTTCTTATATTCCAACATGCCCTTCAGTTTTAATGGTAAAAAACCTCTAAAACAAATTCGCTTCACCGAGAATGGGCTTAAAAGCCATCTCATGTACTTTGTGGAGATTATTTGTGGGAATCACATGATTGCCTCATCCACGCAGAAGCTGATACTGGAGGATATTCAGACCACATGATTTCTCGTACAGGGTCAACAGAGTTAGTAATTATTAGTTTAGAAGTCTCGAAAATGTATACTTTTTTATGCAAACCATTCAAGGACTTAACATATCCATGAAGGATATTATATCTATTCTAATGCGAGTTTCGTAAGGACAGAAAAACTAAACAAATAATGATAAAAAAGATAATCATTATACCTATGTGTACATATACGCATTTACACAGTACTGTATATACTGTGTAAATACGACGTATTCAATCATTTCTTTTATATATATTATATATGTATATAAATATACGTATATATATGTATATATTATATATTATATATGTATATATATATATATATATATATATATATATATATATATATATATATTATATATACTGTATATGTGTGTGTGTGTGTGAGGTTATGTGTGCGTGTATCTTTGGTTATCTCTCGAGCTACACTTGGTTGCCTAGTTCTGTGCAATAGCCTTTGCATCATGGCATTCCATAGTTTGGGTTTGATTTCCCCTGTTTGATGGTACACTCTTGCACACCGCTCTCTGATTATGATGTTTTCTATCAGCTTCTATTTATATATATTTATTTGTTTTGTGTTTATTTGACATGCTTCACTCAAATAGTTTTGTTTTAGTGCTTATTAAACGTACTCAAGTTTCGTCATTGCTTAGTACATACAGTTAGATTTCCTTTTTAGGTTTCTGTAAAAGAAAACTATTGTGCCGGCATTGTCTGTCCGTCCGCACTTTTTTCTGTCCGCCCTCATATCTTAAAAACTACTGAGGCTAGAGGGCTGCAAATTGGTATATTGATCATCCACCCTCCAATCATCAAGCATACCAAATTGCAACCCTCTAGCCTCAGTAGTTTTTATTCTATTTAAGGTTAAAGTTAGCCATAATCGTGCCTCTGGCAACGATATAGGACAGGCCACCACCGGCCCGTGGCTATAAGTTTCCTGGGCCGCGGCATTTTTTACTTGTTTATATTTTATTCCGAGCTGACTGAAGCGCCTCGTGAAAAAGAGTAAGGACAGATGACTCAGGTTATATAGAAGTCGGTAGAAAAAGTCACCCTCTAGAAGTCACTGATATGAAAGACTGATCAAAGTGGCTAACCCCTCAGATTGTAACTTCCACACTATTTAGGCTACAACCAGAACGAGACAGTAAAAGGGCTAAACAATCGAGAGTTTCTTGAAAGCAATTCCCAAAGTAATATTTGCAAACCAAGCGGAGGGATGCGATCTTACGACAGAACTGAAGTGGATCCAGGTTGGAAGTTCTAGGGATTGTCGTTTTGGAGCTTTTTCTTTGTCCTGGAACTCCGGGATAAAATTAGTCCTAACCCCGGGAATTCCCGGGATTTTCAGTTGTTTGAAATTACACATTATACCTTGTTTCCCTTTCAGGTTTTTGATGTGCGTAGCAATACTAGATATGCAGAAATATAACTGTGGATTGGCTGTCTTATTAATTCCACCTAATGTTTAATTACAGCATACACTTTGTTTGTCAACAAAGTAAGAGGAATGAGAACAAGAGCTAAAATATGCTTCGTTTACTACTTTATTTTTGTTCTGCTTCCAAATTCCAATGCGAATGACAATGTAAATTATACTTCATTATCACTGATAAAAAATATATACATTTGTTTTCATTTATACTCAGTGATATGGAAAGAGTACTTAATGACAGAAAATGTAGCAAAAATAAATGAAGAAAAATTAAACGTATGCATTCTTCATTTATAACTAAATAACACGAGCAATTCTCCATAAACTGAAAGCAATAATAAATGACAGTAAATTTAATCCAATGAATGAATCAAAATTAAACATATATATTCTGCATTCATATGTAAACTGAAATGATTAACGAGCATGTATGGAATTTTGACAATAAGATCATAAATAACATGAACAGTTTTCCATAAAATAAAAACAGTAGTTGATGACAACAAATTTAATAAAATGAATTAATCAAAAGGAAAATTATATTCTGCATTCGTATATAAACTAAACTGATTAATAAGTATCTATGGACTTTTATAATAAAATCTTAAGTAACACAACACAAAATAAGTTTTTCATTCTATGGAAACAGTAAGTGTCTGTATTTATAGTACATAAAAATATAAACAGAACAACAAGTCCACAACCATCCTGCAGTCAAATTTGTCCTTATTTTTGTACTTAATTTTGTCCCGGGATTTCCCGGGATTTGCAAAAATATCCCGGGATTATTAAACCTTGAAAATTGTTCGGGATCCCGGATTGTCAAGTCCCATGGACATCTGAAGGAGCTGCAAAACTTCTGAAAATACCATATTAACTTTTCCTATACTATCAACTTTAGAATTCTTTCCATCCCTCTTTTTTCCTCGATTCCCATCTATAGCCTTACAAAAGAGGGTCTAACGATCTAACTGCGACCTGATATTGCTTATATGACTCCTAAGGTTCGGTGCAAGTTTCAAAGCATTGAAATTTGGGATGAATTGCTAATGCCATGCCTATCTCCAGATAATCTCCCATGAATATTTAAAAAGCTATTTTTAAGCCGAAGTTATAAATAGAGACTAATGTTGTACCATCACCTTTTTGAGCAGAGAACTTTAACAACAAGTAGGAATGAATAAAATACCAGATTTTCTATTCAGCGTAAGATTTCATGCTCAAAGAAAGCGCTAAATAACCACTTTTAATCTCTGATCTTGGGTGTGTCTGCCAGTATAGTTATATTTCCTTGTGAAGAATTCCAAGTTCCAATTTTAAGCGAAAAATAATTATTATTAAAAGGTACGGTACTGAAAAATGCACAAGAATTGATAAGGAATGAATGACTTCATGGCCTTACTTTTATGAACAATACTTATGCTTTTATGAGTGTACTTACGACTTCATGAGCGATGCTTAGAAATAATCAAAATGATTTTGGTTAGTAACTGAATGCCTAGTGGCAGTGTAGAACAAAAGATCTGAAGATATGTATGTCTCGGGAAGTTCGGTAGACAGTGTGACAAGTCCAAAGGGATTTTATACAACGAAAATAAACGAACTCTCAGCATACACATCAAAACGATAACCCAGTATTGTAAGCTTACCGCTAATCGTCAAAGAGGAAAAGCTATTTAGTTGCAAATTAATATATATATATATACTGTATATATATATATATATATATATATATATATATATATATATATATATATATATATATATATATATATATATATATATATATATATATATATATATATATATATATATATATATATATATATATATATATATATATATATATATATATATATATATATATATATTAGTACACACATATATATAAATTTATTATATATAGAGATATATATATATATATATATTATATATATACAGTATACTATATATATATATATATATATATATATATATATATATATATATATATATATATATAGAGAGAGAGAGAGAGAGAGAGAGAGAGAGAGAGAGAGAGAGAGAGAGTGTGTGGGTACTTATACCGAATGTTTATTGTTTTGTATGACTTTTTTATATTGTAAAGCCAAAAATTAACTAAAATATTCATAATAATTAATTTTACAAATCTCATGAATGTTCGACATTTATCAAAACTGACAAAAAGGCATCTTATCCACCATACCACAAAATATCAGATTCAGAGGTCATTACTAAGAGAGCACATCGATATCTCGAGCGGCCTTCCACTTCACGAATCATCCTTCCTTCGAGATGGAAGCAGATCTCTTAAAAGCCGATGCGTGACGGGAAACAAGCCAGTCGGTATTGAAACGCCGTGAAGTTCGCACGCTTACTCTGTACACTCCCGGCGTTTGCCTCCGTTCACTTGCACGGAGACCGAGTGAGCGCCTATTCTACGCAATGCTAAAATTTGAACGTTATTGTAACTTTGTGGATATGATTAATTTACAGAAAGTGAAATAATTGTTGATTTAACATTTCCTGCGATTTAGGAGAAAATATTAATTTGTCTCATATTAAAAATTCTGACGAACAGTTATTTATGCCAACGTTCAGTCCTTTAGACCAGTGATTTTTTTTAATGCATCCGGACAATGGAAACGAACGCAGCATGACAGTTTGTGCTTAGAAGCTATACCAGAAGAAGAACTAATTAAAAAAGATCAAAAGACAAAACATTCTTACCTAAAAGGTAAGGGAAGGAGAATCTGTGTGCGTGCGTGTGGCTTTGAACACACAAAAAAAAGGAGAGTTTATTACTTAGATTGCAAGACCCACAGAGGTGGTCTCTTATGGCTGAAGAAGACATTAAATCACAGTAGGTAAGTAACCCTGTGGCGTTTTTTCCTTGTTGTTCTTAACACCGATATGCTCAACAAAAGCGGGGAGACAATTGTTGATAATTACAGTTTGTAATGGGACGTACCATCTGTCACGTCTATTAAATTACGGCTATAAAAGGGCTTCAGGTATAAGAAAATGCGTATAGTACATTCCTACGTTTCTGGTACTGGGTTGCGTACTTAAATCAGAATTATTTTAGTCGCACTCTTTACTTAAAGATTTATTTTTCTCCTTGAACTAACGGGGGGAGTTATCTCCCTGATTTTGCTATTTTCTCTAATTAAATAGGTCTACCCAGGGATATTTCCTTTCCCATGTCCCTTTTCATTCCATAGGGGGAGGACAGGGAGGGGTGAACGAATCATGGGCCGGTTCAACATTTCCATGAGAAATGATTCTTCAAAGATCTGTATAATACTACTTCTGGAATTCCAACAAAATCTATGAGAACTGGGCAGGCTACCAAAGCCTCTAAACCGGCAATAGGTTTCTATCCCATTGGCTTTGCCAACAGAAAAAAAAATATATATATATATATATATATATATATATATATATATATATATATATATATATATATATATATATTTAGAAAATTAAATAATAAACCTTAAGGTTACAAGTGCCAAGTTTCATAGCAATTCCTCTAACTCTGTGGAAAGCTAATCTTCTCTTCGCCTAAATGTGAAGGAATTTCCCTTCACTTATCTTGGAACTGAGGTCATTCAGGGCTGAAAATAATGTTAAAACAATTGTTAGGAGAGAGTAGAAAGTAAAGCGGAAAAAAAGAGAATATGAAGGGAAGTATAGTAAAAAGGAATGCAAGCAGTTGCAGCTAGGGGCCGAAGGGACGCTGCAAAGGACCTCCAGTGTACCGTGTGATTTGCATTGACGGCACTAACTCCCATCCTTCATCCGGAGGGCCTCCACTGGTACTGAATTTGAATCAAACGCCTTCCGTCACTTCTGTAGCTTAGATCCTACTCTCAACTTAAACGCGCCTCCCCTCCTTCGTCAGGTCATAACTTCGTTCCGTTTCGTGTTATTGCCAGTTTGGTCACTGCTTTCGAGAGCTAATGCTTTTGATTGTACAGTACATCGGTTTGACATCATAGTTTATATATTGTCTTATATTTTTTTTATTTTGTTATTTATCTTATACTATTTCTTGTTATTTCTCGTTCAAAGTTTATTTTTTATTTCTCAATTTCCTTTTTCCATTCTGGGTTGCTTTCCTTATTGGGACCCTTGGGCTTCTGGCATTCGACTTTTCGAACAAAAGTTACCGCTTTGTTTGTAATAATAATAATAATAATAATAATAATAATAATAATAATAATAATAATAATAATAATAATAAACACCATAGATCGTATGGCATACGCTAGGTTCATATCCTCACAGATACTAAGTTTGTTAACATGGGGATCAACTGGTGTTATGAGTCTTTGATATCCGTCAGATCTACTGCTCATATCATCTTGGTCTTTTCAAATTCTATAAGTCTGTATTCTGTAACAGTTTAAAAATCAGTGTTTTCTTCATGTTAAAATCGAGGCTTATTAACAATATCCTAACCAGATTAACACTAACATATTTATCATATGTACTTTGTTTACAAAAATATTCAATTATAAGTCTTTTCCTACAGAAGGGGATTGCTTCAGGTGTTAACCTTCAGGTTCATAGAAAGTATACTGACATGATCATAGCCTAATCTCATGTCCAGCGTGACAGCAACCCACCACTGTCGACTAACTACCAAGTACATAATTTATGTAGGAGTCAATCGAGGTAAACTGGATTTTTCTGCAACGGTATCAGAATCATTGCCGGGATCTACTTTGCGACTTTAGCTGATTAGGCAATCCTGGTCACCACTAAACCTCGGGTACCATACACACACACGCACACACACATATATATGTGTGTATATATATATGTGTGTGTGTATGCATATAATACCCTTATACCCACTACAACTCTCTTTATACATGTATACGTCTGTGCGTTTGTATTTACATATGTAGTGCGAAACTTAGTAACAAACCTTAGGGCTACAAAGGCATTCAATGTGGCGACAATCCAATGGCTTCCATCACTGTTAATCGAATGAGAATTAATCAGATTAGTATGAAAGAACTTAAATTGCGGTTCACTTTCTCAAAAGTATTCAGATGTAAAATTCCGGCCAATTATTTAGGTTCCGGATGCAGACAAACTGTTGTCTTGTTTTGTTTCGTTTTTGCATCTCGCAGGAAACAAGGACAAAAAAAAAAGCAAAGACACCAACAGCGTCATCATTATATAAGAAGAAGAAGAAGAAGAAGAAGAAGAAGAAGAAGAAGAAGAAGAAGAAGAAGAAGAAGAAGCAGATGAGGATGATGATGGGGATGGTCAACGCTTTGTAGAGCAGCGAAAAGTTTTTGTAAAAAAGGTTTACTCTCATTTCAGAAACTGAAACATGAATGTGGCAGTGACCGCTTTCTTGCTTTTCTCTAGAACACCCCTTTTATTTTGGAAAGTACTATTGAAAAAATTAAAAAATGGAGTATTTCATAAACATGTCCGTAGCAATTGCAATTTTTTTTTCAAAATGCAATCCACTGCTATCATTTTTCAAGGCATCTGAGGAAAAATTCCAGTGATGTTTGATAAACAAACAATAGATGAATTGCTAACATCAAGAGAATGTCATCTTACCGAGTTCCAGCGTCCTTTCTTTAAGAAGAGGCAAAAAAGTTCAATACTTCCTTGACTTTACTACAGCATATGTGTACAATAAAGATACACATTATATAAACAGAATAAAATAAAAATAAAATGAATGAATATTAACAAAAACTAAAAGTAATTATAAGGTTTTTAAGATACTATCACTTGTTAAAGAACCGATTGTTTCTGTTCAAGAAGTGGAAAACACACAATGGAGATGACTCAAGAAGAGATAATAGACAAATTCATTGCCATGAGAGTGGGATATATATAAACAAAGACGAATTTCCGGAAAATACTGATAATTGATATTACTGAAAGAGGAAGAGACCGACCAAGAAAACCACAAAAGAAAACGAAGGACTTTTTGACAAAACAGCAAATGATTAAGGTCGGACATCATGAGGGAAATTTGGGATTTTCAAAGACACTTAGAGAGAGAGAGAGAGAGAGAGAGAGAGAGAGAGAGAGAGAGAGAGAGAGAGAGAGAGAGAGAGGTTTTGAAATTTTTTTCTCGCGTAAGAGAGGAAATCGTATATACCAATTTATAAAGAAAAAACTTTCTATTGATGAAAAGATTGTTTACAAAGTGCCACCTATAATCCAATAGCATTTATTGATCTGGGTTTAAGAACAGATGAAATATAATAAAAAATTAAAAATTCTGCTTATAATGTTAAAACTTTACACTGGAAATATCCACACCAAGAAAAATCTAAAGAGTAGTCAGGAAGCGGACGAATAAATTTATTGTAATAACGATTCATTCCACGATCATATGCCTTTTAAAGCTAAATAAAAATTGTTTTTACTTGTGTTTCACCACTGTTATGAGTAGGGTAACACATGGCTTCAACAATTGCAAAAAATCATGCAAAGTCATGCATTATGTATTATTGCATTTACTATCAAACACAAACAGCAAATGGTGAAAATAACCTGAACAATTTATAGATACTTTTTGCGTCCATATGCCATATTTCATTTCAATTCTTTATCCAATTATCTCAGTTTACTACTATGTCATCTGACTCATTCAAGTTTCCTCAGCATTTGTCTGTCTACCTATACAAATATTCTAGATGTGCAAGACAAAATAGATTCCGAGTATGGAATGCTAAAGGTTAGGGTGGCTTCTCATGTCATATGTATAGACTATGGACGTCAGCAGGTACAAAACTCGAGTACAAATTCCCCTTAGGTTGTGCAACATGATGTACAGTGTGCACAAAAACAACTTCACCTTTTGACATTACCTCAATGCAGTTGGTATCTTGATTTTCATAGTGTGTACTTGAATATTTTAGGGCTCCATTAGAGCGCGCACACACACACACACACACACACACACACAGAGAGAGAGAGAGAGAGAGAGAGAGAGAGAGAGAGAGAGAGAGAGAGAGAGAGAGAGAAATCGTTCTCTGAGAACTTAGATTTAAGAAATGAATTCTAGACAAACTTATACCATAGAGAAACAAATTCATTAAACTAATTTGATTTTACAGAACTCCAGGAAAAATCCGACTGCTATAATAAGGGAGGAAGTACCAATTATATTCTAGAAACATATAATTTCACAAACTGCTAAAACGGAAATTGAATGATTTCAGAAATGTAACTTGCACAGATATTTATAAACTTGCTGTGTGTGTGTGTGTGTGTGTGTGAGAGAGAGAGAGAGAGAGAGAGAGAGAGAGAGAGAGAGAGAGAGAGAGAGAGAGAGGTAGGTTAATTATTGTATTACCAAAATCTTCAGCCGCTGCTAGACAGAATTACAGCAAAAATGGGGAAATCCCCATGAGAATTTCCCTCATGAGGAAAGATGTCTCCTCTTCCTTCTCACCCTCTTCTGTTTCTTAAAACACTGGACCTTCCTACTTCATCCCCGGCTCCCTTTCCTGTATCATCCCCAAACATTCGGCACAAAACATCTGGGCCGTGTAATGCATAACAATCACGTGATTCATGCGTTGATAACAGTCGCGCTGTCCTTCAGAATCAAAAGCAATGTGACGTTTGACGAAAGATGAAAAAGTATCTCTCGTTTTTTTTTTTTTTTATTCAGGTTTACCATGTCAAGAGTCATTCGGTGATATGTCATCTTCATGCGTATGAAGATTCTCTCTCTCTCTCTCTCTCTCTCTCTCTCTCTCTCTCTCTCTCGGAAATACTAAAACTGAGTCATTCCAATAACAGTCACTCCTATTTATTTCATCCAACTCTTTATGAAGACGAATCTTACTTATTAATGTAGTCATCAACCATTTCAGGATGGTGACTACAGTAAAGGGATACAGAAGACTGGAAAGTGAGAGGCAGTATTGCCTTTATTTTTCTTGCATGCAAGCACCAGCATCTTATCTAGCCCAGAACCAAAGATAAAGAGCAAGATATGGAAAGAAAAGAGTGGGTTAACCCAGAGGGTAAACGACAGATTCTCCCTCTTCAAAGAAATAAGATAAAGTTTTTGAAACAATTAATTTCACTATAATAAGTAAGTTAACGCACTGGCGAATATTACTTTTCTATTTTCAAAATTATCAAAACAATGTTTATCTATGCCTACATTAAATAAAAGAGTAATAAATACCTTTACATGATTTACCATACCAGAACATTGCGATTTCTGTGAAACAGGGAAGTAAGATTTATTGAAGATGAAGTCAGCAAAAACTCACCAACCTTTCAAAATAAAAAAAAAAAAAAAAAAATTTTTGTCATGAACACTAAATATGGCTAACACTTCCTTTGGATGTAAACCATTAATCACACGTGAAAATATACTTGAAGAATCGATTATCTCTTGTTTTCGAACCTAAACTGTTGGTTATATTTCCAGTCTACAATCATTCTTTAGCTGACAGGTCATTTCAATGTATGACTTTTGTTTCTGTATCGCACACCAGTTTATAATCAGGTAACGACATAAGAAACTGAATTTCTTACTTGGCTACTGAGTACTACATTCATTTTTATTTTCTTAACAGTGTGCACATGCCGTCAAAAACAAAGGTAATATAAGAGAGGGTAGAGTAGGCAAGTCCCTATTCCACGGAAGTTATGTACCATCCAGAACCTCAAGACCAAGTATGTTTTATTTTGCATACTTGAGTACAGGTCAGTGGTGAGGGAAGTAAGTCCCGGGCTGGACGACTGCAAGTTTAAACGCGGTGTTTGTTTCAAGTACACTGCAGTTTTAACACATAAAAATACAGGGATATACACTGCGTTTTATGTAGGAATATAGGACAAAAAGAATCTAAATAAATCTAAGAACTTAACAAAACACACGGCAAAGAAAAATTCCAGACACTGAGTGGGCATCCCAAACGCAAGGGTCAACTGGTTTGCTCATTCCTCCTAATCGTTTACTTCCAAGATCAGGAAAACACTGCATGCTCCTGCATCCGGGAAAATAAAGACATCTCTTTCACGCATTTTCTAATCTTAGCATTACAGCACTTGAATTTCTGTCTATCTAATATATCTTTTCATAAGCTCTCTATAATATTCAACCTACTCACTATAAAATTCTGGCTCGTATTACAACTTCTCTTTCAAAATGAGCTTTAAAGGCACCATTTCTCCTTTGTTATCTCTCTCATTTGAGCCTCATTATTAAACACAGTGTTCTCTTTCCCCGCACACCTGTACCATTCAAAAGGAACCTGTCCGCAGACTTACTAAAACCCCTTTTTCTATTGCCTTTTACACCATTTTCATCCTTTTAACTTTGTCCAGACTTTATCTCTCTCCTATTATACAGTAAATTTACGTCTGGCTAAGCTTGGTTCCCTCTTATCAAACTCATTTGTCTTAATAGCATTTATGTAAAGATTTACAATTCTTATGTAAATGAAGGAACTTTATGCTCCCATTTTCGCCTCGGCCAAATGGAGATCAAGAGATATCTCTAGCCGCTCCTCTTAACAACGTTTTCCTCTATTATTGTGCCAGTTCTGCGCCTTACACAGAATCTAACTAAAGCGTTATTTTTCACCTCATAATTTCGTATTTATGGATATACCTATGATTGATTTCGAAAATAAAGTGTTCCTTTCAGGGTACATTATATTAACGGGACATTATCGAGAAATATTCAGTGTTTAGAAAACAAGGGAAGAATCCATCTTTCTCTCTCTCTCTCTCTCTCTCTCTCTCTCTCTCTCTCTCTCTCTCTCTCTCTCTCTCAAAGATTAACCTAATGGTTTTCTAACTTATCCCAATTACCTTTATGATTCCTCCCTTGAAATCGAGTATTTCCTTTCATAAAGAATCTCCGTGTGACCATGCGTTTGCTAAAAATTCACGTCTCAAAGGCACGGGATAAAAAGAATAAAATTTTTTTAGAGACGATAACTAACAAAATGTTTTTAAAAGCAATTTTTGAGGAATTCAGAATCCCTCTCACTCTCTCTTATTTATCTTCCATGCTTAACTGAGACAGCAGCTGTCAATAAAACATTCAGTTGTTATAATGACAGACAGCAACAGTCATTCTACAAGATACTGGCCAAAGCGCTTACACACCTACAACGAAATGAGAGCAATTTTAATCGCGCAGTACAGTACGAGTATTATACTCCCTACACCCGCCATCACTGTCATCTTCATCACCATCATCGTAGTTCATCATTACAACGCTGCTGCTTGAATCCTCTCCAATATTTTTTTTCCTTCACGAAGGATTCGAAGGCTGGTGTCCATCATCGTGATCGCAGCCGAGATGAAGGAGGAGGGAGTCTCAAGGACGGTACGTGTCCTTAGCTAGAGATCCTTTTGCCTGCAGGAATGCACGATACTTCCCCAGGGGAATTGCTGCTTTTTTTTTTTGTAAATGTAAACGCTTCTTACATGAAGCGTTGATATCCTTTTTTCCCCACTGGACGTTCTATTAAAGTAAATGTTTTTATATCATACGTCTGTATTAGTGTAAATGTTTAAATGCTTTTTTGTCGTATATTTGATACTAAACGTCTATACAACATTCATATAATTGTGAACATTTTACAATAAACGGTTACATCCATGTCAACGTTTCTGCACTAAACGTTGAGATAATTAAAATAAATTTGATCTTCTATATCTAACGCCTATAAAAATGTGAACTTTTTTAAAATGACCAAATAAGCGTATCGTTTATATTACGTAGTTACTTGTTTAAGTTTTAATAATTCTTACTGTGTAATATCTTAGACTGTAGGAGTTCTGTGCTTTGCTGACGTGACTTTGAAATTTTCAGCAGTTATTACAGGGTTACTGATAATGCTGATAATGATGCCTCCAAAATTAAAGTAAAGCTTATTACTGTGAAGAAAAGTATTAAGAATTCTCTCATTACACCGTAAACACCAACACATTTGAGTAACAGACCTACGAACATTTAAAAATAGCACTCCAACGACTGAAATCTCTGAAATATTAAAAGCATCACGAAATACCCTTCATATACCAATAATTCGAGATACTCAAGAATGTACGGGAGCCCAGAAAAAAAAAAAAAATAGAAAGTATCAAGTCACTGTCTTTAATAAAACGGAGATGAGCCAAATGCTACGATCACTGTGGTTTCCGACCTCTTTCATTTTCACGCAGAACCTTAGGGCATGGTCATGGTATGGACGTGGGTGGCCCACAGGCATACGCACGCACGCACGCACGCACACACGCACGTACGCAGACGCGCTTGGTGGGAGGTGTGTCTTCGGCAGCGTCAAAGGGAATAGCGTGACATTATTCGGGGGAATTAAGTCGACGCTCCCAGGAGTTAATGGGTGTGTATAAAAGGTACAGTAGGGATTACGAAGCATCTTTCGTCGGTCAATAGCAGGAACGGCAGATGGGAGGTATGGTGCGTGGTGACATCTGTTGGGGAAGAGAAACATTACGTCTTCTCTTCTTCGCTCGCTGTATTGTGGGATGTTGAGCGCTGAGGAATTTAGCTTATTACCGTCATGCCCAATTGAGATCGGATGCGTTATTACAACAGGAAGTTGTTATACTGACGGATATATCAAAAGACTCTCTCTCTCTCTCTCTCTCTCTCTCTCTCTCTCTCTCTCTCTCACAAGAAATCCAACTATTATTCAGAAAGTCTGTCAGTATTTTTTCAGTGTATCACGACAAAATTCAAGGTATCTTATGTCGTAATAAGCAAGCAATACCACACAGTTCTAAATTATTCAGTATACAACACCTACAACATTTAGTGCATCTTTCCTCCTCACGATTTTTTTTTTCTTAAAAGGAGGACGCTTCAGAAGCTGCAACCTTTTTGGTTTTACGACGTAATAGAATTTAATGGAAGGTGTCTCATCTACGATATGTATGTATATATATATATATATATATATATATATATATATATATATATATATATATATATATATATATATATATATATATATATATATATATATATATATATATATATATATATATATATACACACACACATATATATATATATATATATATATATATATATATATATATATATATATATATATATATATATATATATTCATATATATATATATATATATATATATATATATATATATATATATATATATATATATACACTTTATTTATATACCCACAATGTATAAGTTATATCTTAAAGAATTTTTCATGCCATATCTGCCAAAATGCAATATCAATAGCCATAGTGGATTAAAATATTTTAGGGAAATAACCTTGCAATCAGAGTTATCTACTCAGCGCATCTTGAAATAAAAAACCTTGCAATCTTGCAATAAACACATACATCGAAAAGATGATGTAACAGGAGCATGATAATTGAAGACCAAGCAAAAAGGATCGAGTATGAAATTATCATTAGCAAATGGGATTCAACACCACTTGAGTGGGTGTGGTGATAGGTGTGACGAGGAGTGGCACGATTCGACCTTGAAAATTTCCAACATTCCAATTCTAACGAAACCTTTCCAGTCCTTCTTATCATGATAAGGTGTCAGGTAACTTAATCATTCTGTTTGTGTGTGTGTGTGTGTGTTTGTCTGTGATTGTGTGTATGCCTCTCTCTCTCTCTCTCTCTCTCTCTCTCTCTCTCTCTCTCTCTCTCTCTCTCTCTCGTCCCAACAACTCGTGGGTTACTTGCTCTGAAAGGGCTCCCTCGCTCTCTAGCTCTCTCTTTTATCACAAACTCAAAGGTCTCTTTCTCTTTTCACAACAATTCAAGGTCTCTCTCATCACAACAACTCGAAGGCCTCTCTCTCTCTCTCTCTCTCTCTCTCTCTCTCTCTCTCTCTCTCTCAATTACGCCTGGGGGAACTATCAAAGGGTGGTGTGCCATCAGCCTCAAGGATAAAAATGTCCATTAAGAGTAAGGGTGTCCTGGAAATGGCGTTTATCTACTACGTGCTGTTGGTGAAGATGATATAAGCAAAATTGTTATCGACGTAAGATTTTTCAATCTTTTAAGTGATGCAATACGGCTCTCTCTCTCTCTCTCTCTCTCTCTCTCTCTCTCTCTGTGCTCTTATTCATCATCTTATTCTTCTTCTTCTATGTAGCTTTGGAACAAATTTTTTCCACAGAGAAGAAGGCTTATTACCGTGACATCCGGGTATTCTGTGATAAACTAACATAATTTATATATGGAAAAAATATTCAGTAACGTTAAAATTACACTGAATAGAATCACACACATTCTTCCGGAATGAGAAAGGAATAAAATCTACAACAAGGGAGGAAATGGGCGTTTAAGCGTAGCGAAAGGGTAAAGATGAGTAAAACCATTAAGACATCGTGGGCAACATTTGCCATTGTACTTATGCCAACATACAATGGAAAATTAGCAGATCATTATCAGCCAACCACGTCAAAAATGCGTGACTGATTATTTCTTTATGTTAAGTAGGCTAGAAAGACCCTAAAACTACCTCGACCATTTTAGGGAGAAAAATTTAACGGTGGAAATTGGCTTTTCTCCTTATATGATGGCATATGTTACCTTACGAAACTGAAGTTTGCCAGTTATTTATGGGGCAGTGAGAACTAACAGGTGTCTTGGATATAAAAAAAAAAATATTTGTACAGATTTTTGAATGGCCAACTTCGATTCATTTTGAAAAATGCTGCTGAAATTTCCTTACAAACTTAAAGTTCATTAAGATCACAACTGAGGTTACCATTTCACTGCCTGTAAATTACAAATTTCCGATACCTAGTTCAAATAAAGCTATAAAACACGTGCTTCAGGTTGCTAACTGAAATATATTAAAAAAAAAAAAAAAAAAATGGGCATGGATCTGTAAAGTAATATATTGAAAACATGGACTCCTGGTAAATAATTTGTTTCAAAACAATTACTGGCTAAAAGTACAAATTTAGACGTAATCCCTAAAAATACCTCAAACACACACATATATATACATATATATATATATATATATATATATATATATATATATATATATATATATATATATATATATTATATATATATATATATATATATATATATATATATATATATATATATATATATATATATATACAATAAATTATATAATAATAATCTATATATTTATATATATATATATATATATATATATATATATATATATATATATATATATATATATATATATATATATATAGTGTGCGTATGTGTGTTTTGATTCTCCTCTGCCTTACACTTCCAATGATACGTATCATCAACTTCCTAGACCCACAAAATTACGATTTCACCCTTTCCAGTCTCCTGTGTTCTACCAGGACGGACGAAGTGGACAAGAAGCCGCCTAGACAAAAGGCGTCGGCGGAGATAGGACATGAAACAAAGGATGCATGAAACCGGCCAGATAAAAGGACTGAAAGTAAGGACGGAAAAGAATGACACCAATGGGGGCGGAAGGAAGAGAGAGGGAGGGAGGAGAAAGGATTATGATAAGGAAGGGGAAGGGAGGAGCCAGTTTCTTTGTTGATTATTCTTGATTTTTGTACCTCTCCTGAAGTTTCCTTTTAACTGCGTCAGGATTACTTCAATTCTTTTTTCGGAAACGCCCTTGGCCCATTAAGGACTTTCCCCAAACGCACCCCACAAAAAATAAATAACAAAGTAGAATTTTTTAAAAATCTGTATCTAAATGTACAGGATCTTGATCAAGCCTTGACTCAATATAGAAAAATTAAATCTTGATAAAGAAAACGGAAACACCCATTTGAATGTAAACTCACTACACCGAATAACATATATGTATATATACATACATAACAATATATATATATATATATATATATATATATATATATATATATATATATATATATATATATATATACATATATATATATATATATAATATATATATATATATATATATATATATATATATATATATATATATATATATATATGTGGCAAAATATATATATATATATATATATATATAACACACAAACATACATACACACACATGTACATTATATATATATATATATATATATATATATATATATATATATATATATACATATATATAAATATGTATACTGTATACACACACATATATATTTACTGTATTCATTGTATTTCAATCTGTATGAAGAAGCCAATGGGACCTACGACCAGATGTCGTTGTTGCCCAAAAAGCAGAGAAAAATAACAGAGACTTTGGAAAATCAATAAAGTAAAAAAAAAAAATACGTTGTAAATAAAAGAAACAAGCGAGGGAGACAGGTACTGAACGGCACGTCAAATATCCTCTGATTGGAGATATCAAACGGCAAAAGAGTTAATCGGCGGCCGAAAGTCACTTTGAAATTCGAAGAAAAGACAAGCAAGTTTACAGCAGATGAATTAAAGCAACAAGAAAACGTCTTTGACAAAAATTCTTTTACGAAGAAAACTTCGAGTCAGATGGCGAAGACACTACCTGGATTCTGAAGGAACAAGGAACTGGAAGCCATAAACCTTAAACAATAGAGAAAAGAAACGACTGAACTACGAAGGTAAATCATTACAGAAGACGGTTAAGTACAAAGTTATGAATCAAGACCGCAGTGATAACATCTATATAGCGTTGTGAAGCACCAGCGAAGAAAATAGCACATAAAAATCAATGAAGGGTTAGAAATAAAACCCAGTGTATAAAAGAAGTTATTAAATTTTTATGGTATTATCCACGCAACGTACTTGACCCCGATTACAGAAATGGTCGATCAAAAGTATGGTAAAATAATTTCATTTAAAGAAATAAAAACAGCACAGAGGACATGACGTTATTCAACCTTTAACTGTGCACCATCGGAGAGGCCAAAAAGCCGTATTAATGTAAACAGCTAACAGTGTATGGATAATGAAAAAACGTAATAAAAGGAAATAAGATAATCAAACGTCACTTGAACACTCAAGGAAATTTAAGGAAAAAGACTGAAAATTATGGAAGAATATAATACAGCTAATTCAAATGGTAACCTCGCGAGCAGAAGAAAAAATGAACGGAGTCATAAAAAAAGAATTACGAATAAAGGAAACACGTATTTAAAACAGGAGGCCACGCACAAATCAAACCTTATTTGAACACTGGCGGAAACATTTCATTAACGACCGAAAATCTTATATTAATAAAAACAAGTAAACGCCACTGTGATGGCAGAAAAATGAATGACGACGAATGAACTTGCTCCGTCGTAAGAAACAACGTCTTTCCTTCCATAAAATTCACGGGCCGTCAGTTACAGCTTCTCTGTGAAGATCGCCATAATAAAACCCTTTTTTTCTTTTTTTTCAGATTTATGCCCACACCATAAACCCTTTCCTCTTGGTTATTGAACTATGCAACGTAAACCAATGTTAACATACGGTGGTTTGGAGATCTTACGTAAGAAACTTCCCGATAAGCTTTGTCGATTCCACTAGATATGTAAATGGCGTCTTTTTTTCGTGGGGAAGAGAAAACTGAGTATTTAGAGAGGAAATATTATTGACATTACTTTGGTTAAGTTTACAGTAAGAGTCAGTAAAATGGATCTCAATAAGCACATATAGAATATACTCGCTTGTAACTGTAATAACCACAATACCTTCTTAACTTCTCGAATTCTTAACACTTTTTGGATACGCTTGTCACTACAAAGCCTAAGATCCAAACATAGATATGAAGAAAAGTGACGCCCTTAGCAGGATTCGAACCCGAGTGGGATTATCAGAGCGAGGTCACTTTACCAACATGACCGCGAGAGGTATCATCAGCTATACATCAAGAATTCTATTTCCGGCAGAGGGAGAGAGAGAGAGGGAGAGAGAGCGCGCATAAGGCAGGTTCCGTTAAATCTCATCGTGTCTGCTAGCTAAGTAGAGGTTTATGTATCTGGTAGTGAGCAAAGTGTGGTGGTCATACCTAGGGTAAATCAAGGCATAATACTAGCAACTTCACCCAAAAATACTTCTTAGGGACCGTGAGTGTTCACCTTCGGGAGTTTCCCCCCTCTAAAACTCGGAGTATATATATATATATATATATATATATATATATATATATATATATATATATATATATATATTTACAAATATATATACACATATTAATATAAATATACATATATGTATATATATATATATATATATATATATATATATATATATATATTTACAAATATATATACACATATTAATATAAATATACATATATGTATATATATATATATATATATATATATATATATATATATATATATATATATATATATATATATATATCAAAATCGTCTCCCTTCTTATAGGAGTCAAACTTAGAGTTTCCCTGGTGAGGTGTCATAACTACTGGATCGTGAGGCCCCATATATATATATATATATATATATATATATATATATATATATATATATATATATATATATATATATATATATATGTGTGTGTGTGTGTGTGTGTGTGTGTGTGTGTGTGTGTGTGTGTGTGTGTGTGTTTTGTGTGTGTGTGTGCATGTGTGTGTATTGGTGACGGTCAATCTATACAGAGCAACAGGAAAGCAATAATTTTCTTTTTCCGACATCCAAAAGGCAGGGGAAATGACTTAATGCTGATATATATATATATATATATATATATATATATATATATATATATATACATATTGTTATATATATATATATATATTGTATATATACATATATAATATATATACATATTGTATATATACATTTATACAATATATACTGTGAGTATATATATATATATATATATATATATATATATATATATATATATATATATATATATATGGGCTCCTTATATTTGACGGAATTCTGTTTTAACACAAAATATTTCACAGTTATATATATATATATATATATATATATATATATATATATATATATATATATACATATACTGTATATATATAGTTTATATATATATATATATATATATATGTATATATATATACAGCATGTATATATATGTGTGTGTTGAAATTGTATAAAATTTTATTTATGACGTGAAAATGCAAATAAAAAAAAGAGGAAAAATCAATCTATACACGGTACTGCAATAGCCAAGGGCGTAAGTATTCACCGCCCTTGAGCGACATATTAGCATTTCATAACTTTTGCCAAGGAAATCTTAACCTTGTCCGCTCTCCCCTCCCCCATTTTAAACCCAATCCTTCTTCTTCTCATCCACCTCATCCCCCACCCCCATCAACCTTTCCGCCAATTTCCGGTCTGGTTTTGGGAATGGTCACGTTGTTTACATTTATTTTTTTATATTGCAAACCAAAGACAGGGCTGTATTCAATATTTTTTTGTATTTTTTATATGTATTGAATGTTGAATCATAGCCTACTCGGATGTCCCGAGATTATTTCGTGTTAGCAGAGCAGCTGAATTCGTGACAGGATTTGGTGAATTTCTCTCGTGACCTAGAGGTCGTTTGTAGCAAGACTTATCATTTTGTTCTAAGGGCAGTCTTTTTGTAGTACATGGTGGCGCTCTAATCAGCAATTTACCATGAAGTCTACATCACCCATGTAAGTGCACGCATGTGTGAAATATATATACGGCCCTTGCACCGTGCAAAAGCCTCAAAATGTCAGAAAAAGTTATGTATACCTTAGTTTTACCAGACCAATGAGCTGATTAACAGCTCTCCTAGGGCTGGCCCGAAGAATTAGACTTATTTGACGTGGCTAAGAACCAATTGGTTACTTAGCAACGGGACCTACAGCTTAATGTGGAATCCGAACCACATTCTAGCGAGAAATCAATTTCTATCACCAGAAATAAATTCCTCTATCTGTTCATCAGCCGGCCGGAGACTCGAACTCAGGCCTAGCGAGTGCTAGTCCACACCTCTACCGACTTTCCCAACGAAGAGCTCAAGTCACCTACTGTATATCAACTCTCTCTCTCTCTCTCTCTCTCTCTCTCTCTATATATATATATATTATATATATATATATATATATATATATATATATATGTGTTTATATATATACAGACATATAACATAAAATTTAATACTTCTGTTTATTTTTACAGCTGTTTTCATTCACATCCCTTTAGTGAGAAATATGTAGGATTGTGTACATACTGATATATATATATATATATATATATATATATATATATATATATATATATATATATATATATATATATATATATATATATATATATATATATATATATATATATATATATTATATATATATATATATATATATATATATATACACAGATGTGTACGCAATCATACCTATTTCTTACTAAATGGGGAGTAAATTACAACTGCTGTAAAAATAAACAGAAAGCATTAAATTTTATGAAATTAACGACTGCAATAAGCGTCAATGCAAAAGGAAACAAAGATATACAAAATAAATAAAAAAACAACAAAAATAATGACGGTACTCCTTACATCATTATAAAAGGCTTCTTGTGATGGTAGAAACTGTATGGTACCTGAACCAGGAGAAAGGCAACAAGTGGGGAAATAAATTATACAAGAGCTGGCAAGTTTAGAAGATCTGTGCCACAACTTTATCAAGTGCAATTTTCACATACATGCATAAATTCTGACAGGAGAAGATTCTAATAAGGTAACAAAGTATTAAGAGTTATAATAATAATAATAAAATAGAGTTATAATAATAATAATAATAATAATAATAATAATAATAATAATAATAATCTTTATTTCAGCTCAGGGCCATATACATGGAATATACAAATACAATACAAACAATCTAGATACATAAGATATGATAAAAATAATAATCGGCAGTTTCCACAGTTTCTGAAGAAGTAGAAAAATAGAATTCATAATAATGGTAATGACAGTAATTATGTGGAGAATAATAGTAAAAAAATATAAAAAAATAAAAAATGACGTTAATTGAATTTATATGCTTACATTTATTTGGTGACAGCTAGACCGCTATTCTTCATTTTGTTGGAAATTACCCTGACTTGAGTGAATTGATTGTCTTGTTTTGCTGTACCAGCATAGATAGTCGTTAGTAACATTCATCATAACAAATATAATCATGTGCTAATTTAGAGAAATACTGAATGCAATGTTGGCCTTGCGGCCAGGAGCTAGTGACAACATCAACAAAAGCAACACCAACAATAATGACGATAAATGATTCTAAATATAATGATATCAAAACCTCCATATCCATAGAGACGCGGAATACCTCTTGGAATTATGTCATGTCATGTTTCCAAAAGATATAAGGAACAGATGTGTCTATAAGAAAAGAAAACATGTGTTTGTAATGTCGCAAAACTGTATTACATTCGGTGAAACTATCTCGGGTTGTTCAAAATCTATTTGCGAACGAAAAAAAAAAAAAAATCAGCTCTCTTAAGCACTGACCATAGAGGTAATTTTAAAAAAGTCAATTTAGCAAATTTTACCTTGACATTATTTTCAGAATGTTCAAACAGCACTCTGCAGAATCCTAAGGGGCCTTTGCTTTGCTAAGCAAGGAACAATAAAACAGACAGCCCTTAAAATAGAGTTGCTTCCAAGAAAAAATTGTGACGAGAAGATCTGCACAAATCAAGCGACAAGAACATTGTGTATTTGTTCTGCGCCAAGGAAGACAAAACGGAACTTCCGTTTAAATCACCTGTTCCGAAAACGATTCGTCATTCGTAGCACAGCACAATAATTATGCATTCCAAACTGTTCCTTTTAATGCACGGACACACCCTTACCACGAGCGCGTTATTCAAGGGGCTGCTTGACAAGAACAGTTCCCTTCTTCGCGAATTCCCGAACGCACTACGCGGAACCTCCAAAATACTTCCGAAATACTTCCTCGTCTCCGCAGAGATCGCTAAACACTCTGTGAGGAAGCTTCAATTAACGAAAGTCTCTTAATAAAGCATCGTTAAGTTATAAACCGAACTAAGAGGTACTCGGTTCGGGCGTCACCTTCTCGTTTTTTTCTGCCGATTTTTTTTTTTTTTTTTCACGCGATCTTTTAAAAATCGCGACTTAAACCGTATCATCCCGTAGACTGACTTCAGCGGTGTCACGTAAGGAGAGGACAGTGTACATACGCTATCTAATTATCCTCACCACTCATTGTGACGGGAGGTCTCCGCCTAATCTCTTCAGACTCTCTCTCTCTCTCTCTCTCTCTCTCTCTCTCTCTCTCTCTCTCTCTCTCTCTCTCTATCAGCAAGTTTACAATTACTTCTTGTGTAAATTATATTTTTCAAACCATGCTTTGAATCCCTAGAATACGTCAAAGGCACTGCACAGCATTTCGTAAAATATCAGTTATGTTCACAGACATCATTAATCTTATTTTCAAACAACTGCCTTGCAATTACCCCGTAGGATGACAGTAGAAGGACAGAATACACATCTTA
>NC_089756.1:43166261-43168761 GCF_040412425.1 Macrobrachium rosenbergii | reverse complement strand
CCGCTACGTTCCTTCAAGCGGATAGAGCCACTAACAAAAAAAAATTATAGGATCCCTTCAAATAATGCTGTGACTTGTTCCTATGAAATCGCATAGAAGGCAATTAACAAAGGTGAGTTATCCAATATGAAGAAATGTCTTATTTAATTAAATGTTCATTTGGAGTACCCCTCACCGTTAACTGGAATCTTCCAACAAAGTAAATCAAACGAGGAATTTCTGCCGTACTGTCAAATTTCTTTCGCTGGGGTTTGCTTAAATGTGACAAGGGTCTTTCATGTCAGATCTATGCTGACTGCCGTGAAAAATAACAGTGAGATCGACTTTTCATGGGCTTGTCTCACTGGCGGTAACGTAAGAGAGAAGGAAACAAAGCTAGTCAAACAAATCACACTCAGTATTTTGGATCTCGGGTCTAACTTTAACCCACTGCCGCTCGCAAAATCCAAACACGACATTCGGTATCTCCTGGCGCGTTGAAATCTCCATGCAGTTCTTGCCATCGTCTGACTAGTAGTTATCGGTCTCTTAATGACTTACACGTCTGTAAAATAACTTTAAATGCGCAAACTGGATATTAATTTTTGCTGTTTTTCTTATCCTATATGATCGCCATTGCTAATTCGTAGTTACTTATTTCTATAATATGGTACACGGAATATATTTTGACTTAACCTTCATGGGTTGGAAAAATAAAAGACAAATTACCTCTTCACATGTACTTAAAAATGACACTGAATAATTCTTATGACAACGGCTTTACAATATCCATTACTTTTAAAGTGAAAAAGTGTCAAACTTGACAGCAGACGACAATTATGATTAATGGTGATCGATACTTTGAATGGAGCCGAGGTCTCCACTAAAGGAAATTCTTTCTCATGCTTAGTCAAAACGGTTACTGGATTAGCTTTACATAATTTTTGCATCTCATACACACACACACATACACATACACATACACACATACTGTATATATGTGTACACACACACATACACATACACATACACACATACTGTATATATGTGTGTGTATATATATATATATATATATATATATATATATATATATATATATATATATATATATATATATATAATACCTTACCATATAAAACGCAGTGTGAATCCTTTATTTTTTTCTGTGTAATATTAATTGTCTAATGACAATGAACTGCACGTTTAACAATAATAAAACCCTTAAAAATACATGTATTGTAAGTACGATTCAATATCAAAATTACCTGGGTATTTCCCTCAGTTCAGATGGGGACGGGTACATAGAAAGAGAAATGCAAATAAAGTGAATCTATCTGAACATCAGTCAGTGACCCAGTACAACAGAACAGCCAACACGCAAGCACACACACACTAACAAATTCTCGTCGCAAATCAAATAAGCGCGAAAAGGTTTGAGTAAACATCATCAATCAGTTGATACAAAATAACGGCAGAAGCAAAAAAAAAAAAAAAAAAAAAAATTACCCTTAGGAAATCGCTTTTTTTTTTTTCCAACTCCTGAAGTGTGAAAGAAGTGAGTAACCTCAACAGTGAATTCACGTGCGCGTTTATTTTCCTCCTGACTGAACAAGGCAGGGAGGATCTGAGCAAACACAAAACAGCTTCCCCCTCCCCCTCTTTTTTTTTACTTGATCGACTTAGGAAGACACGCTTTTGAATCCGTGTGCGCAGCCATGATTGGCTCGATTTGCTGTTCACTTCACCTCCCCATTGCGTTTACCCCATCTAAAAAAGAAAAAAAAAAAGACATGCTGGGGAGGAGGGGGACGGGGGCTGGGGTTACATCCCTCCTATTACCCCGCTAGAAATAGGGAAGTTTTGCCACTCCGTCTGGTAAGGAAGGAATATAAGATTTAAGCCAAAGGCCAAGCGCTGGTACCTATGAGGTCATTCAGTGCTGAAAGGAAAATTGAGAGTAGAACGGTTTGAAAGGTGTAACAGGAGGAAAACCTCACAGTTACACTACGAAAAAATTGTTGGGAGAGGGTGGAAAGTCAGATGGAAGAAAGAGAATATGAACGGAGGTACAGTAAAAGGAATGAAAGAGGCTGCAGCTAGGGGCCGAAAGGTCGCTGCAAAGAACCTTGAGTAATGTCTACAGTGAACCGCGTGAGGTGCACTGACGGCACTGCCCCATACGGGGTCCGTGCGATAAGGGAAAGCTCTTTCTCTTCTAAATCCGGCCCCCCCTCCCTATCCCCTTTGACCTGGACCCACCTAGGAAACAAAGGGGGTTCTGGATTGGATTGGATTGGAATAAAAAATTTAGGCCAACGACCAATGGCTGGGACGTAAGAGGTCATTTAGTCCTGAAAATAATGTTGAAACAAATGTTAGGAGAGGGTGGAAAGTACCGGTAAGATGAAAGAAGAATATGAACGGAGGTACAGTAAAAGGATTGAAAGGGCTTGCAGCTAGGGACCGAAGGAGCGCTGCAAAGAACCTTAAGTAATGCCTGCATTACGGGGAGAGGGGGCTC
>NC_089756.1:43156261-43161261 GCF_040412425.1 Macrobrachium rosenbergii | reverse complement strand
GCTCTCTCTCTCTCTCTCTCTCTCTCTCTCTCTCTCTCTCTCTCTCTCTCTCTCTCTCTCAGTATGTTTAATTTTTACATAGACTATGTAAAAATGAAAAGTATGTACACATATAACTAACAACACACATATCTAATACATATACATACATAAGTCGCATGCACACACTATGTATATATATATATATATATATGTATATATATATATATATATATATATATATATATATATCATATATATATATGTCGTTGCTGCTGTATGATACAGGATCAAACACCAGTCCACTCAGCCAAGGTCAAGAAGAGGCTTGGAGCTAATCTGCCCCCTTATGGCGCCAACCCCACCAAAGAGGAAAACCGTGTATCGTCAATAATAGGAAAATATATAATCATACAGACATACAAATGTACACAAACTCGCCAAAATTGCATCCGCTGATGCTTAAGAAAAACTGCAAAACAAATAAAAAGAAACGTAAGAAGACTCGGTCTCTTAACACCGAGGAGAAACAGATTAGGGAGAAAAAGATTAGGTACATAATCATCCACCGTGAAGCGATGCATGTCTTTCATTCTAAATTTCCCGCAATGCATCTGAATAAGGGTACGCTTTGACGCAAAGGCGTGAGAGCGCGCGGGCATGCGCGCCTTCCTTAGGATACGTACGCGTCATTGTTTGTTCTTGCATGCATGCCTTACGCTTCGAAAGGATGCCTTCGGATCAGATTGGTTATGCACGAACTTACATCGTGCGTAAACCAAACTTCCGTCGTTTCTCCTTATCAAAGCTTTTTTTTTGTACGTTCGTGTAATATACATAATTACAAACAAGCGTGTACTTATCAACACTCATATATAAATATTTATAACTGTATTGAGATACTGAAGGTTTTAAATTATATATATATATATATATATATATATATATATATATATATATATATATATATATATATATATATATATATATATATATATAAAATATAGTCTTCATACCACGAAAATGAGATATATCAATAGAGTTCACAGGAGAAAAGAGAATAAAACACTCTAATAGCTCGATAATTTCACTTCTACCAGGCCTCTTCAAGAGCTTTATTACAACTAAACAGGAAAAGATAAAATAAAAGAACAGTTGTCAAAGTTAAAATTACGTTGTTTAGGTCATAAACAAATGGTCAAGAATTAGCAATTCAGAAAAGTTAAAAGAGAGAACTATTCAACGATTTGGTGATAGGTCATTTAAAACCGTTCTCTGAATTTGTACTGTTGTGAAACAATGTGAAGGAATAAAGGGTCTAATTTATATATGCCCTGACTAATATTAAAGTTCTTTTGTTTGCTAAAAACTTATGCAAGCCGTTTCCAACAAATTTTTTGTCATCATATCTTTTTCTTTGAATATTTCTGTTTTGTTCCAAAGAATAAGACAGCCACAGTTTTGCACATGTAAATTAACAGCGCTGTTAGGAGAATTTGTTCTTATGCAATATCGATGGGAAATTCTCTTATTAAAATCTTTTCCGGTTTGTCCCACGTAGAATTTGCCACATTTACAAAGTATTTTGTAAACCACACCTTTTCTTGTTTGGGGCTGTTGCAAATGACTCTCTTTCCTATTGTGTTGGAGTAAGACTACTTTCAAGTTTAATATTCTTAAAGTATAAACAATATCACTGAATGAAGGGTAGAAACGGAGAACCAAAGTATTACTCATATCATACTCCTTTTTGGTGTTTATTCTATAATATGTTTGTTTAGCTAGGAATAAACGTTTTTCTATTTCCCTGATTGAAAAGTGGTTTTTTATGCCAATTCTGGTGATATTACTAAACTCTTCGTTCAAATACTCGGGGCTAACTAGTCTAAGTGCTCTCAGAAAATGAGATCTCAAAGCCATGTACTTAACATTGCGTGTATGAGTCGATTTTGCATTGATCATTATGTGAACATCCAGTTAAAAAGTTAAGTATACCTTAGTTTAACCAGACCACTGAGCTGATTAACAGCTCTCCTAGGGCTGGCCCAAAGGATTAGACTTATTTTACGTGGCTAAGAGCCAACTGGTTACCTAGCAACGGGACCTACAGTTTATTGTGGAATCCGAACCACATTATGCTGAGAAATGAATTTCTATCACCAGAAATAAATTCCTTTAATCCTTCACTGGCCGGCCGGGGAATCGAACGCGGTCCCAGGAGAGTGCTAGGCGAGTACGATATCGACCCATCCAGTGAAGACCTTGAACATCCAGTACTGAGTCAGTACAGCATCTGCAATTTCTCGTGTTAAACAGAATTTTTCCCCGAGTGGGCTTCTTCACACGGTAAAACCATGAGTTTTAATTCACGCGCAA
This sequence comes from Macrobrachium rosenbergii, assembly GCF_040412425.1. Lineage (NCBI taxonomy): Eukaryota > Metazoa > Arthropoda > Malacostraca > Decapoda > Palaemonidae > Macrobrachium > Macrobrachium rosenbergii. Next base: position 43,158,906 of record NC_089756.1, on the reverse strand, counting down.
TTGAATAGGTGAAGAGAGGATGTAAACAATCATTTTGGTGACATTAAATATTTTTTTGGTACAATAATTTTAAATAATAACTGAGCGACGAGAATCTTCTGTTGATTGTTTTTATTCACCAGGTTTTTCTTTAGTTATTTATTGATTCATGTTTTTCCTTTTCAACTCGATGACCGTTGGTCCTGAAACGCCGTTGAAATTTTATGAAAGAAACCAAGGAATAAGATAAGTAATCATGGCTTTGTTGTCCAAATATATACATGTAAACTGTTGTACATAGTAAGTTATAGAAAGCTCTCTAGGTATTTTTGCGCAAAATCACTGCAGATTTTTTCTTTATTTCGGCGCTCACGATGTAAGATTTAGATTAAAATGAATAATCGAGATAGGCAACTGAAAACTACAAACAAGCCATATCAGCGTTGTTTTCCCGTAAGTTTTATTACCAAAGACGAACTGACTGCGAAACTTGACTATTTTTTCCAGACGGTTAGAACAGTTTTAACCCACGACCCTTAAGGTTTATGTGGGTACAATACGAAAAACATTGATGAGAATCGAAATTCTTCATAATATAAAGGTTTGCGTAAATAGCTCTACAAGTATTACCTGTTGATTCCACCAGCATGCATAATATGTGGTCATAGAACATCGGTAGCCCATCTATTTCTTACAAGATTGGAGCCTTCATAAATAACCAGCCGTTAAGCAGAGTACATGTGGATTTGGTTTGATAAGAACGTATATCAATTAGCTCTCTTGGCTTTGAAAGTGATCGAACTGACAGACTATCCTGGAGTGAATTCCTCGAGCCTAAATGAAGGTGGAATCAGGCCTATTGCTAGAGCTGGAATCAAGCTTTTGGTACCGTTAGTCCCTGCCTATAGACGGTACAGGGACGGAGTCTGAACATGACGCATACAAATTCTTTTCTTTGCCACAGTCATACGCAAGAGTTCACATAACCAGCAGAAATTACTAACTTTAGTGTGCAATGCCAGTTATTTTGACTGTCACTGTACACCACTGGTTGAGTCAGTTCTCCTGCCTACATGAGCTCCAGTTTTAAATTTTGGCAAAAGATATAGGTATATACATCATGTTTAAATATGGGAACTTTAAAATTGTTAAGTATACCTTAGTTTAACCAGACCACTGAGCTGATTAACAGCTCCTCTAGGGCTGGCTCGAAGGATTAGACTTATTTTACGTGGCTAAGAACCAATTGGTTACGTAGCAACGGGACCTACAGCTTATTGTGGAATCGGAACCAAATTATACCGAGAAATGAATTTCTATCACCAGAAATAAATTCCTCTAATTCTTCACTGGCCGGCCGGAGAATCGAACGCGGGTCTAGCGGAGTGCTAGCCGAGTACAATATCGACTCGTCCAAGGAGAAACTTAAAATTGTTAAATGAGATCATTCTGTAGTTGAAGTAATGAAATCAGCAATGACAAATATGTAATCCACATACCAAGGTACTACAGAGATCTTTGTTCCTCGTCATCAAATTATACTTATCAGTAAAGCTTATCCTTCCTATCCACAGTCAAACTATCAAATATAGTACTCTGATCGTTTGAATACCAAATAAATCAGAAAACAGCCTTTATTTAAAAAATAAATAAATGAACTGAGTTCAGAGAACTACGTTTTTTTGTACTGAATATAAATTTAAATTTAATTAAAATTATGAAATTAAGTCTGCCTTTTATCTAGCATTACAGACGTAATATCATTTTATAACTGCATCTGACTGAATTTCAATAGAGTTAGAATAGTTTAGTAACGAACCGCCAACGGTATTTCTTTAGCAAAATGAAAGACTGGAATGTAAAAAGACCATACGCATAAGAAAGCTGAATAACAGACAAGATAGAAATGAGTAATAACGTAATCGAAAAACTCTAAATAAAAAGTTAACTTTCTCAAAATCAGCATTTTTTTCGATCGCTGTAAACAATAATTATTTCTGGTAGCTTACATGTTCATTACTTTACGAACAAAAGGAGACAAAACATTTCCAGTCTAAATTCTAAGAATGTCAGTTTTCCGTCATTTTAAATAATAATGCAACTTTTTCAGTCCGTTTTTTCGGACCTGAAATACGTTTAAAGAATCGAAAAATCTTTTACAGCCTGAAAAGATAAGAATGACACTCTGTCACCATAAACATCAATTACACAGTGAATTATTTTGCTTCGAATTTTTTATCTGAACAACAATCGCTCACTATACTTTTCTTTCCACTTTTTGTATTTTCCTCCCAGGGTCAGCATTCACTCACGCGCACGGAGTGATGACTATGTAAAGTCAACATGGAGGTTCTTTTAAATTTCCAGGAATACTGGCCAACGCTAAAAATTTGGGGAACGGTCCAGAATGGTCCAGAATGGGCCCGGCACACATGCAGCGTACACACATCCCCGCCCCGGGGATGAAAACATAAAAGATATTCTCTTGTAACAACAGACTGTGAAGGTCTCCTTACGAGAGCATAAAATCTCTTTGTAGGGAAATAGTAATACACAGGAAAATGCATTTTCAAGGATAACGGAAGAACTAAAAAAATGAAAAAGGAAGTGAATTTTTTGATGTTGCAAAGAAGCACTCGCAGTTATCACCAGCGTCCAAATTTTGT
>NC_089756.1:43146261-43151261 GCF_040412425.1 Macrobrachium rosenbergii | reverse complement strand
ATATATATATATATATAAAATATATATATATATATAAATTTATATACAGTATACATAAATATACTGCATATGTACTGTATATATATATATATATATATATATATATATATATATATATATATATATATATATATATATATATATATATAAATTATATACATATACATGCATCTATATATATATATATATATATATATATATATATATATATATGCACTGTATATTTATGTATACTGTATATAAATTTATATATATATATATATATAGAAATATACAGTATACATAAATATATATATATATATATATATATATATATATATATATATATATATATATATATATATATATAAATTTATATACAGTATGTACATAAATATTGCATATGTATATATATATATATATATATATATATATATATATATATATATATATATATATATATATATATATATATATATATATATTATATATAGTTCGAAAACGTCGTGGGAAAGGGCCGAAAACTGTCCAAGTGCCGATCAGAATCAGAAAATGCTAAAATAAACTCACTAAATCGATCAGATTTTAAAACATACAGTTGACATAAGCAGATATAAAATTGATAAATCAATGGAATGAAGCACCAGACTTATGTAATGTATTGCTTTTATCAGATATATGTGTATGTATGTATATGTGTGTATCTAATTACATATATATGTATACATATATATATATACATATATATATATATATATATATATATATATATATATATATATATATATATATATATATATATATATATATATATATATATATATATATATATATATATATATATATATATATGTATATATATAAGTGTGTGTGTGAGCAATACTTTTACCATCAGTTGATTTCTAAAGAATAAAATAACAGAATGAAGTCACAGCCCATTTGATACACACGTGAATATATAATTTCACAGGAGATACAAATCACAGAGCAAACATGGTCATGTCGTAACGTTGTATCTGATGTATTGGCGATCGCGTGACTTGCAGGAGACATCGTAAAATATTTCAAGAAAAACGCAAGAATGAAATGACAAAAGTTTTTTTTTAACTTAGTTAAATGAATACGATCCAAAACACAGCGTGTGTATAGTCGCAACAACGGCGCCTTGATGAATCTTACAGTCAGACTTCACGCTTCATCTCCCCAAATAATTGCTTCGGTATTCGGCCTTGTGAAGTGGTGTTTCTTACTAGTGTTTCATCGTAAATCCTTCTCTTCTTGGTACTTTTCCAAGTTCTAGTACTTCTTATTCACTCTTCGTATTTTTTTATTCGACTCTTTCTCTTCTTAATCTTTTCTACATTCTTTCTTCTTCTTCTTCTTCTTCTTCTTCTTCTTCTTCTTCTTCTTCTTCTTCTTCTTCTTCTTCTTCTTTACTTTATTTTCTATGACAGAGACTTGTAATTCAGCAGGTTTCGTAGATTTGCGTAAGGTAGAAAATCTGAGAATGGAATTTACGAAGAAATTCTACTTACAACTGAGGAGAGAGAGAGAGAGAGAGAGAGAGAGAGAGAGAGAGAGAGAGAGAGAGAGAGAGAGAGAGAGAGAGAGAGAGATTTAAGTTTAGATAGTAAAATAAGTCATTATATTCCACGCTCCTTTCTAATTATTTTTCCGCTTCTGATAACACCACAAACAAACAACTGTCATCGACATCTATGTAGTTCGATAAGAACATGAAGAAACAACTCAGTATATTAAAAGCCTTTGACAATAACTGAGAAAAAATAAATTCTTTTAACCGAATTTCCTTAAGCAAAGGATCAAGCAAAGCGTATCAATCAAACTCCAAACGAACTGAATATTTCATTACATAAATCTTATGGAAGGTAACTTTTCAAAAAAGCTTATCTTATCCACCCATTGGTTTTCTTTGGTATTTAATTTTCTCTTCTAGTCCATTGTTTATAATCCCTGAATAATAATAATAATAATAATAATAATAATAATAATAATAATAATAATAATAATAATAATAATAATAATAATAATAATAAGTTAGACCCGACGTCTCAAGAATTAGAAACCTTGCATAACCAGCGGGAATTCCGAGTCACTGTCACATGGGGGAGGTGGGCGTTAGCAATGAATATGAGCACATTTCCTGAAATGTGAACACATTTCCCGAAATATGAACACATTTCCCGAAATATGAACACATTTCCTGAAATATGAACACATATCCCGAAATATGAACACATTTTCCGAAATATGAACACATTTCCCGAAATATGAACACATTTCCAGAAATATGAACACATTTCCCGTTTTATCCAGTGTGTTAAGAATTAGATTTTGTACCTACTGGTTATTCAGGTGTGGTGGGTCACTGCCAGCATAGAAAAGAAATGGGAATAACATCATCATCCCAAGAAGACTGCCCAATAAGAGCCGTAAGATTAGGATTCCCTGAAGCCATCCGACTGGAAGGAAAACGCGAATGTTGAATTCATTTTGATAACATCTATCTACCTCATTCGATCAACTGGCTCTATTCTGTCTTATTCAAGTTCAACCAACTTCAGCTAAATAACAGGAAACTAAGCACGCTGTACGGCATAGCTGAATAGTGATATAATATGAACAAACGGAAAAAAAAAAACACACAGGATACCAATCTCAACAATGAAAGATCAGAGATAAAAACACGGATGGCAAACAATGTGAACAAAAGAGAAAAAAACAGATAAAAACAACTTAAAAAAAAAGAAAATACCAGCACAAGTTTGCAAGAATGAAAAGATATCTATTCTATGTCGGCACTCTCCCTACCTTCCCGTATCGGTCCCCCCCACCCATTCCCCACAATCGATCTGCGTGGCTGGGCCTGATGATGGATGCATTCAGTCAGCCAGACTTACGAAAGATCAGATTCATTTTTGCTGTCTACTCCTTCTTTTGAAATGTCATCGGTTAAGCCAACAGATAAAGTACATGTACAAGAGATGTTCACAAAAATAAAAGTCTGTAAGTAGACTCATAGTTCTTGATATATTGTATTTTGAAATCTTGTCAAACATATCAAAATGAAAAACTGTAGCTTTAATTAGAAGACGTAAAGTAGGTTTGTGATTTTACCAAAGCAGCCTAAGCCAAAATATTATATCTTAAGACTATATGTCAAGAGAGAGAGAGAGAGAGAGAGAGAGAGAGAGAGAGAGAGAGAGAGAGGGGGGGTGGTTATTACTCTGATTTTTCATCTCCAGGTAGCGAAACCGATTGTTACTTGGACTAAATTCATCTAGAGAGAGAGAGAGAGAGAGAGAGAGAGAGAGAGAGAGAGAGAGAGAGAGAGAGAGATACACACACAGAATAAAATAAAGGCTCATCAGCCGACACTTGGACAAAGAAAACAATTGATACTGGAACGTACACGAAAAACTTCGGAGTTACATAACGTAATGTAACGTCGTAATATACAAAAACTTATAAGCAATGCTGTACATTAAGTAACAGTGCTATGAAACATACAATACTCAACCGGAATCCACCAAAAAAAAAATTATAATAATAATGGTAAACAGGATCTAGAACAAAACAAAAGTGTAAACAAAAACTCTTATAAGACTTAGCTGATTACAGCCAAGATTAACTAAAGAATAAATAAAAATGTTCCAATAATTCATGTTGTTTCTCCAATGTGTAACTAACAAGCTATTATTATTATTATTATTATTATTATTATTAGTATTATTATTAATATTATTAATCGACAGATGATAAATCTCCTCTTAGGACTTCCAATCGGTTGAAGATAATTTCATAGTTGGGTGGTCTACAGAATGGTTCCAGGAAGATGCGTACAGTACGTATTCACTTTGACTGAAGGATGTAACGACTGCCGGAATGAGCTCTGGCTGAAACCGAGCGTAAACCATGAATAAACCGATATAGATAGGAAATGTCCAAAAATAAGCAGTAGAATATACATGTGCATTTATATTCATAAATATATATATATATATATTTATATATATATATATATATATATATAGTATATATATATATATATATATATATATATATATATTATTTCTTTTTCAAAAATACTGAGCTGCAAATATCGTTTAATAATCAATTCACTATACCTTGGGAATAACGTACACCGAAGGAAAATTATAATTAATATATATGCATGTGTAATCTATAATGCCTGCCTATCTATAAAAATATACATATATATATATATATATATATATATATATATATATATAATATATATATTTAAATATATATATATATATAAATGTATATATTTAAATATATATATATTACATATATATATTTATATATATATATATATTATATATATATATATATATAGATATATATAAAATATATATATATATATATATATATATATATATATATATATATATATATATATATATATATAATGTGTGTGTGTATGTGAAAGTATAAGACACATCATATAGCAATGTATTTAATACATATCGACAGCAAAAAACCACACGCGAAAAGTAAGCAGGAACAGATGTTGGGTAAGGACGGTGAGCCTGAGAAGGGAGAGACAAAGCAAAAATAAGGCTCAGCGCTTCCTGAGATGGGTGGGTAAAAATGGATCTGCAATTAACAATAAAAAAAAAATCACATTTAAGGGACAATGTTCTTTATACTAACAACCTTAGATACGATATAATTAACATAAATTAAGGAAAAAAATCATTTGGAACTAGAACAGGAACCAATTTGTTACTTAATGAAGTCACATGGGCTAAACCTACGCATATACTTCAAATGAATATATCTATCAATATTGTAATTCGTAAAAACAGCACCATCATGCCACTCACATCCAAAATTATTTATATATCTAAAATCCCTTTCCCTCTCTTTACCTATGCATCCTTCTCCATTCCTCTCCCCATTCATAATTACTTTCCATCCCGCTGCCACTAAGATCCAACTTAAATTGTGCTCAACAATACAGAGAATAAAAA
>NC_089756.1:43121261-43138761 GCF_040412425.1 Macrobrachium rosenbergii | reverse complement strand
AAACTTATACTGGCTAATACTTGCCAAAAGGCCATATGTCGAAATACCACCTGCACTAATGACAAAAATAAAAAAGAATAAAAAAAAAATAAACGGGAAAAACGGTAAAATCTATCCACGGCTGGCATGGATAATTACCCTATGCAACTGACGCTCAATTTGAATGGTCGCGTAAGCAAGGATGGCAGAAGAAGAAGAAGAAGAAGAAGCCAGTTACACTCTTCCTCGGATTTTGGCGTGAAATGAGGTGCTGTAGACGCCAGTTATGACGATCGAAGGAACGACAGGCGCGGACATCCTGAAGACCAGCAGAGAATATTTATTGGCCGAGGCAGAAGACAATCTTCGATTGTGAACACCTAATGATAGATTGAGGTGAGCACGTCCATGACATTGGCCCCTAAATATCAGTGATTTGTGAGCAAGCGTGCCTTGTACTTGAGCGAGTATTTATTAGAGGTATATGTTTTCTTTGAAGATATTCTATATATATATATATATATATATATATATATATATATATATATATATATATATATATATATATATATATATATATATATATATATATATATATATATATATTCATATACATATATGTGTGTGTGTAATATATATTAGGTATTGATGACATTACAATTTCTTTACTACATTTTCAATGAAATATACATGAACGCTTTAACTGACACTAAAATGCGAGAATTAAACTTCATTTCTCAAACAGAATTTGAACTCGTATCTTTCGAGTTAATCACAAAACTTTGTCGTCCCCGCTTCGGAACTCACTGCCAATATGTGACTGCCAGCTGCTTGCCTCAAGTATGCTTCCATGGGAAGCTCTCTCGACCTTCTGTATTGATGGCATTATAATAATTTTTCCACATGATATATATGAATGCTGTGACTGACAAAGGAAATTTCTCCCTTATTGGGGTCGGTAAAGCTGAGTGCTTGCAACTCGGAAGATACGAGATCAAATCATGCTTCGAGGTTGAAGTTCAATGTTCTCATTTAACTGTTAATTACAGTATATATACACCTACAATTTTTATATATATATATATATATATATATATATATATATATATATATATATATATATATATATACATATACACAGATAAATACATACAGTAGGTTCCATACCTCATGTTCTGTTAACCTGAGACTTTCTTCAGTTAGAGATTCAGTGAAAAACCTGTACTGGGATCATTTCACCAAAGGTTGTTACCTGTTTCTTTCACTTTCTCTCTGCTTCCGTTTTTCCCAGTTCCCAAAACCTGCCCTTTTCGAAAACGTGAGACCGACTAAGAAGGAGACAGAAAACGGAAAGTGTATCTAATGGAGCTATTGATTAGTTTCTGTCTCGCTCTCTCCACATAACACAATGACGAGAGAGAGAGAGAGAGAGAGAGAGAGAGAGAGAGAGAGAGAGAGAGAGAGAGAGAGAGAGAGCGGATAATCTGCGTATTCGTTAAAATAATGGCAATTATAGGGCTCCAAGAATCTACCTATCAAAGAATTAATCATCCTGAATGATGCTCATCTACTGCTTCTGCTTCCATTTCCACTTCCACCTCTTCCCATTTTCACATTCCACAGAAAGGCAAAGTTCCCTGTCTTAAACAGCCTTCGTAACATTAAGGGCCAAAAGACCTTCAAGGAGTTACTCTCCTCAACAAATGCTGTTCTAAACCTGGGTCGAAAAAGAACAATATACTCCACATAATGCAAAACTGACACATTGCATATATATATATATTGCATATATATATATATATATATATATATATATATATATATATATATATATATATATATATATATATATATATATATATAGACAGAGAGATAGAGAGATACATGCATAGATACATATATAGATACACACATACACACACACACACACACACATATATATATATATATATATATATATATATATATATATATATATATATATATATATATATATATATACTCTTATTAATAACATACAGTACATTATCGTTGTGACAATCTTGAAGACAAACTTGACGGAAGTAAGATATATTGAAGGAACTTGTATTTAAGAAACCTGATATTTCACGAAGAAATAAACTCGCATCACATCGAACGTGGTCACATACCCATAAATTTTCATTCACACGTTAGAGTAATTGTGTGCATAACAGTTATAGGCAAAATACATGAATCTACGCAGCTCTCTGACTTCAGTTTTGGCGGCAATAAAAAGAAAAATTCCTTTCATTCATATCAGTTGCGAATCTGATGGAGCTCTTGTACAATTCATTTCCATTCAAGAGGCGGATGCTGACACACAGAGTGAAAAGTCATGTACCTTATAAATGACAAGCATGTTTCAAAATGAATAACATGCTAAATATTTTTACCTCATTCACATTCACCGTTCATCCTTTTACCATAGCCACACCCACTACTAAAAAATATGTAGTGAGACGATCAAACAAACTTGAAAGGGAAAACCGTAGGAGACAAGAATAGTAGGAAGATCTTATATATTTACTTATTGCTAAAAACAAGCTGTGCGTTTAAATTCCTAGTCATTCTGTAACTAGGTAACTGTGGGGAAAACATTCAGCACTACAAAATCGAATTCTGGGTACTTAACAGCCACCGGATATCAGCATAATAGGAAAGGAAAGTGACAGAAAGGGAATTGGGACACAGAAATCAGACAGCATAAGCGACAGCTAATGAAACAAACAGATGCAAACAACACAGCAAACATATAGACAGGAGATTGACAGAATCTAACTAAACACGCAAGAAGCAAAATGACAGCAACAAAAACAATCAGCCGAAACAAACAGATACAAACACTCAACCGCAAACATACAGACAGAAGTTAGACGGAATCCAACTAAACACGCAAGATGCAAACTGAGACGAACAGAAACAAACAGGTACAACCACTAGCACGAACAAACAGACTTGCAACAAAACGACGGAAACCGAAACAACTGCAAACAAACAGACAAGCTGAAAGAATTCGAGCGCAAATACAAAGGAAAAAAACGAAAACAAGGGAAAGTAAGCCAAAAAGCGAAAGCAGTAGAGACGTTCAGTCGCACCAATAAAACAATGGAAAGAATTCAAGGGGGCGGAGATGTCAAGAAGGCCTTTTAAATCTGCTAAACAAGCTCATCTGAACTGGTGGGGGAGGGGGGTGTGGAGGGGTTAGAAAGAGCATAATCTGTAGCTGGGCCGATTTCCCACTTTTCTCAGAACAATAGCATCCAATTGTTGTGATGCTGCATGACAATGCGGAATGTTATTGAGTTCTCTCTTTGTGCTGTCACATAAATCTATCCACAATTTGTTTCACACTTTCTCCGGAGAAAGGTAAGCCACTTCTACAGTTTCTACCACCTGTCTGCTGTGACTATTCAAGCACTGTTTAACTCAACACTTCAGTTGTCACACTGCAGTTGCAGAAATTGTTTATTTTGAACTGTTAGCGATGGACGCATAAAACATATCCCTTTTAACATTCTTCAGTTGTATATAAAAAAATAAAAGCCTCAAATCTGGACTTTTCATAATTATGTAATACTTCTGTTTACCATCGGCTATTTTTAGCAATTCAAAATCGACTGTGATGACTACACAATTCAAGGCTTAAGTCAACAAAGGCATGAAGGGATTTCTCGAACTGTAAGACAAACGCCGTAACCACCTAACCACGAGGATCCATTACAAATACATAAACACAAACGCTGACAGACATGAACAAGCAATTATTAATATAGAAAAAATAATGAATCCCAATAACAGATGTTCTACATGTCAGCAAATCTCCTCTGCCAGCATTTCCTTTATATCTACGTCTGTTCAGTTATTACCAATTAAAATTTCATTAATTTACTATTTTTCTTTTACAGATTTCATCTAAGAATCTCTTCAAACCAATATAAGAAACAACGTACAGACAAGTAAGTACAAATTTCTTTCTTTTCATACAAATCAGAGGTGAACTGAAGGTTGTAACGCCAGTATGTGTAGATATAAACAATCATTCTGGTTAAATGCATTCCTTTAAAGCGTTCAAATCGGCTTATTTTATTTTTCTAAGAAATGGGGCACGCAGTTCATCACCTACGATTTCAATTAGCAAGTAGAGGGTCTATTTCCATTACAACAACGAATCTTTACAGCAAACATTATGGTGCCCAACACCGAAGCTACTTGATAGTACATGAATCTTTGTATCGTTTAACTGCCTGTTAAATGGCACAACTACCCATCACCCACAGTAAAAGTAAGTCAGGAGAGACGCAATTGTACATTAATGAGTGTATGTGTAAATTTTATAATCTACCTTAACGTCACACTTGTGCCCTCTCTCTCTCTCTCTCTCTCTCTCTCTCTCTCTCTCTCTCTCTCTCTCTCTCTCTCTCTCTGTTATATGTACATATATATATATATATATATATATATATATATATATATATATATATATATATGTGTGTGTGTGTGTGTGTGTGTGTGTGTGTCGTGTGTTCATATATAATACACATTCATATATATATATATAAATATGTGTATACATATATTATATATATATATATATATATATATATATATATATATATATATATATATATATATATATATAATTATATATATATTATAACATATATATATAACATAAACACATTGTGTGTTTGTGCATGTATGTATGTATGTATGTATGTATATGTTTATAAATCTATATATAATGTGTGTGTTTATGGAGCCACCCATCCAAAGAAAATTATACACAGTGAATTTGTTGTCCATCATCACTTGTAATGAGCTCAGGAATTCTGCTAATGATACTTTTTATTAAAGCTACAAGGATACACGTATAATCAGCTTCTGTTTGTAATAACAATTCATAACCTTAAAAGAAATGGATTAGTCGCCAGATCATGAATACAGAAAAAAATTTAAAATAAAAAGTTAGGTAAGTTTTTGCTTATCGCTGTTCTTTTTAACAGAACTATACAAACTGCAATAAACAATTAACTAGATAAACAAATGGAACAAAGACAATGTCTACTGAGCGTCGTAGAGACCTGACCTTGAAAACAAACAGTCGGTATGGAAAAAGCATATGGGTGGAGAGAGTGGTGCATCAGTAAAGAGAACGAAAAAGGCTGGATCAAAGAAGTGTATCCTTATTAAAAGTCCCGTAAATGAATTCAGCAATATGGGGACAATATTGCAGAAACGTGCACTTTCCCCACTGTCCACCTCTCAAAGAGAAAGTACAAAGAAACAAATCAGTGCAAAGAAGAAAACTGAGTTTTAGTCATTAGGAAGTCCGGTTCTTTCCTACAGAAATTCAGTGAATTTTCAAATGATCGATACTGACAAGCCCTAAATATCATAATGATTCATTTCGTGTTAGACATTATGTACAAATAGTGAAAGGACTATGCTTGAATAGACGTATTCATCTGGACAACTATTGTTTAAATACGACAAAGATAAACATCACACTAGATTGTCCATACTGTGCTGTTATTCACCATAATCTCTAGAACGACTGCTTTCCTGCCGTGAAAGTGATATGAGTCACTATAATTCATCATTTTGGTATGGAAAACATAAAAATACCGACTTATGTCATTCAATAAGAGGAAATGATGTCGCAACGTAGAGAAATCTTAAACCTCACCTGACGAAGGGTGGAATACAGCCGCCTACAACCAACCCCCTCCCCACCTCCCTGTGTACGCAAATAATGTAATAGTACCATTAAACTATTCTGACAATCTTTCCTTTGTTATGAAAAGATACATATAGAAGTGCTGAATGGACAACAGAGTTATAGAAAAAACAAGTAAAAAATGCGCCGAAGTTTCTTCGGCGCAGTGGAGTTTTCTGTACAGCGTATAATGCTATATGAAACTCTCAGCCACGGCCCATGAATCTCTCAGCCGCGGCCCATGAAACTTTCAGCCAAGGCCCGTTGGTGGCCTGTGTTGTTGGCCAGGCGCACGATCATGGCTAACTTTAACCTTAAATAAAAAAAAACACTGCTGAGGCTAGAGGACTGCAATTTGGTATGTTTGATGATTGTAGGGTGGATGATCAACATACCAATTTGCAGCCCTCTAGCCTCAGTAGTTTTTAAGATCTGAGGGCGGACAGAGAAAGTGCGGTCGGACAGACAAATAGCCATCTCAATAGTTTTCTTTTACAGAAAACTAAAAGCAGACGAAAAAACATGAAAAAATAAGCCTTCCAGTTACGAATCTACGTAAATAAAATTGAGGAAAGATGTACACCGAGTAAGCATGGCGCCTAATAAATGAATTGTTTTATAAATCTCTTTGCACCTTAGCTCTACAGCCTTGCATGTAGAAGGTAATACTGCATTGTAACCAAAGAAACTGCTGAGAGAGAGAGAGAGAGAGAGAGAGAGAGAGAGAGAGAGAGAGAGATTTATGCTGAAAGAAAATGGAAATAAATACTTTTACAATATTATTTAATGCTATACCGATGTTTACATCTACTGCCGTATATTAATCGATATTATCATCTTGAAGCATCTACTATAAAATGCTAATGCTCATAAGATATTCCATTCCATTGTTTAACATGACTATATTGCTCTCAATCACATTACCTAATATTGTAAGTTACATTGTCAAAACAATGATTGCCACCAAGAAGCAGAACTCATGGTATGATTCCCCTGCCTCATGCATATGGAGTGCGATCAGACATATCTGTAAATTATTATTATTATTATTATTATTATTATTATTATTATTATTATTATTATTATTATTATTATTATTATTATTATCAAGGACGATAATGATGTTGATGATGATGTTATTCTTAACATTTAGATGACGATGATTAACGATAATGAGCATCAATTATACCTTCTGAACTGATATTCATATTCATGACGCAGGTTCTTAACAACTTTCTATAACAAAAACCAGCCAACCCCTCTTGCTCAACTAATCCAGACTACTTACAATTTAAAACTCATCCACGTGACCGCTGCTCTCACAAAAAGGCACAAAGAAAGCGACATCCCTCCAGGTACACAAAGGGGGCCAACCCAAGGTCGAAAACAAACAAAAAATTAATATACTCTAACACAAGAAGCCGTATTCGTGAGGAGCTTCAATTAACATACGGGTGGCATTGGCCAAGCTATACGCTTCGGTGAAGGTCCTAATATACAGAAAAATGTGGTTGATTGACAGTGACATGGAGACCTACAGCACTTACCTTTGGGCGCGTTTGACCACAAAATACAGGCCTAAAGCATACACCCTTCAACAAGACGACCTAAGGCGTTTTATCCGTAGTTCTAATGGCAATAACGAGAAACCCTAGAATGTAACCATCATTGAAAAGTCTTTATTGAATTTGAGAAAAATATGCTTTCACTGAGTTTGAGAAAAATAGGTTTTCCCTGAGTCTGGAAAAAATAGGCTTTCACTGAATTTGATTAAAATAGGCTTTCACTTGATTTCTTAAAAGTAGGTTTTTTACTGGGTTTATGAAATATACATTTTACTGTCACATATAAGTAGACACGTGTAACCCCAGAAAGGAGGCCTACGCCAGCGACAAGAAGGCCTACAGGTATATCAAATACTTCTCCTTAAGGCATATTGTGAAGAATAATCCACATTATGAACTGAAAGGTTACTCATGTTGAAATTATTTGACATGGTTAGCCACGGATATCAGAGCAATAATGCTAACGGTTCCAAGAAGAGAAATGTTCTTACTTTTACTATGTTGGTATACGGACCTCATTGTGACCCGAAGCCGCTGGTACCAGGCTGCTAAAGTGTGTTGCAAATTTCGGTTGCGCATTATTTCTAATGCGGGGCCGTTAATTCTGAGCTTATCCGTTCTCTTTTACCTGGAGGTGGGAACGGTTTGGTTGAAAAACAAAACAGGTAAAAAATGCGCCGAAGTTTCTCCGGCGCAATCGAGTTTTCTGTACAGCCGCTACAGCGTACAACCAAGGGCACCTTAAATAGATCTATCTTTCGATGGTCTCGGTATAACTCTGTATGAGCTGCGGACCATGAAACTTTAACCACGGTCCGGTGGGGGCCTATCCTGTATCGTTGCCAGAAGCACGATTATGGCTCAATTTGACCTTAAATAAAATAAAAACTACTGAGGCTAGAAGGCTGCAATTTGGTATGTTTAATGATTGGAGGGTGGATGATCAACATACCAATTTACAGCCCTCTAGTCTCGGTAGTTTTTAAGATCTGAGGTCGTACAGAAAAAGTGCAGACAAAAAAAAAGTGCGGACGAACAGACAAAGCGGCGCAATAGTTTTCTTTCACAGAAAACAAAAAAAAACTGTTGACTGACAGAAAACACCGAGACCCACAACCATATAACACTGGCGATATGTGACCACAAGATGAAGGCCTGGTGTCGTTAATCATTTCGGCTTACAAGGCTGCGATGACTTATCTGCGCGTCAAACTGGCGTCACGGCATCAACGGTCAACCATAATGAGGTGTGATCAACGATCAACCTCAAGAAGAGATACATTATTCATGAAAGTTGATAGAATGATTTAACAAGATTAGTCACGTGTGTAACGACGTTTTCTAATTAAGTAATGGTATGCGCTTAAAAGTTACAGTGAATAATGTAATCAAGGTTGGACGAATAAAGGCTTCTAAATGGGAAATATGACAAATGCTGACAAATAAATGAACACATATAAATGAATGTGTGCATATTCAATTAGTGTGTTTATCCATATTTATACAGTATATATATATATATATATATATATATATATATATATATATATATATATATATATATATATATATATATATATATATATATATATATATATATATATATATATATATATATATATATATTTAATTATAAAGCCTATACATATATAATACACACATATATATATTTATATATATTTAATTATACATACATATATATATATATATAGTATTTATATATATAAATATATATATTTATATATTAAACTTCAAAACTGCAGATGCAATGACGGTGCTGTTTGAAATTCTCTCACGACTAGCAACGCCACCCGGTTACGAAAACACTAAAGTAATCCTGAAAAAAGTCGAGAGTTTACGAAAGTTTCTCATAAAACTCCGACTCATCACTTTCCCAAAACTTAAAAAAAAAATCGATAAACAAGCAAACAAAAACCGAATATAATATCAGAGGAACCGCAAGGGTCAATCAGACCTTCAAAATGAAGAATCAAAATACAGACCCTTTGTTTCCGCGCTAGGAAACCGTGAACTTATAGTGCTGTAACCCGGGTAAAGAAAACGAGTCTATATTTTATATATGTTACGCTGCATGAAGACGCATCCACACACACACACATACACACACACACACAGAGAGAGAGAGAGAGAGAGAGAGAACGCTAGCAATTAATAGTTGTATTAACCAAGCCTCTTTCATCTCAAGTTCTTGTTTAATGAGAGAGAGAGAGAGAGAGAGAGAGAGAGAGAGAGAGAGAGAGGACGGTAGCAATTAATAAATGCACTAACCAAGGTTCTACCATCATAAGCTCCTGTATAATGAGAGAGAGAGAGAGAGAGAGAGAGAGAGAGAGAGAGAGAGAGAGAGAGAGGAAGGTAGTAATCAATAGTTATTTTAACCAAGCCTCTAACATCACAGGCACTTACAGAGAGAGAGAGAGAGAGAGAGAGAGAGAGAGAGAGAGAGAGAGAGAACTCCACGAAAGTAGAGAGAGAACTCCACGAAAGTAGAGAGAGAGCGAGAGAAGAGGAACTCCAATCCAATGTCGTTATAAAACAAATAGCACCCATAACCCATTCAACAGCGTCTCACCCACGCGCATGCGTACCGAAGAGGCACAGGTAAAGGGACCTAAGTAAGGGTGGGCCATACCCTGCTGAGCAGTTTGATGACGCAACGCAGCATCATAGTTATTCACGCGCATCCACATCCGGGTATGGAAGCCAAAATGTTCGGGGATGCATTATTCTCTTGGGTGTGTATCCGTCTACCTGGGATGAGGAGGCCTTTGTTCCTCTAGGAGAAGGCGCCGAGTTATTAGAAGCTCTTTATGTACTGTACGATATTTCGCAAGAGTGTTTCTTCTTTACAGAACTCGTGAGGGCTTCTCTACATAGTGTTGTTTTATACTGTTTTTCAGGAACTTGTAATAATAATAATAATAATAATAATAATAATAATAATAATAATAATTATTATTATTATTATTATTATTATTATTATTATTATTGTTCCACCACCAGCATAAACAGCAAAGTGAAACTTTTTTACTGATGCAAAGATAATTGCACATAAAACTGACATCTTTAACTCTAAGTATTATTATTATTATTATTATTATTATTATTATTATTATTATTATTATTATTATTATTATTATTATTAAAAAAATTGCAAAAACAATAACAATAAAAATAACAATCGAAACTACAACACGTCTCTCATAGTAATAAAAATATCAAATAGCAAAAATTATGGCATGAACAAGGGAATTTTAACAACTCCATGTGAAACGTAGCGATAAAAAATAAAAATAAAAAATAGGCCCTTACAGACAATCAAAATGCACAACATACGCAAGTCTCGGGACATGAAGTAATAATAAGCGAAAGAAAAGGAGCGAACAAAAGCAGTCAAGAAATTATGTCAGTAAGTCATTTTTCCCGAAGCAGCAAGTATTTTCCCACGGTCGTAAGAAATTTCCCACGCTGTCTCTGGCAACTCGACAGTAATGTGCTGGCCACTCAGTCAAGGTGGTTTTTAAAGGTGTGTGTTTGGGAATGCTGGAACACACTCGTAACTCAACTTTCCCTTTCTGTAAATAAGCGTTTTCTTTCTTTCTGTCGAAGCTCCATCATCAAAACAGCAGCTCGGGCGTCTGCGGTCATTTTGGTTACAACCTGGACCAACCGATCACAACTAAAATGCTGTAGCTATTCGCTACGGTGTTCAAATTGCATCAAGGAAGTCGTAATATTACAATGAAAGGCAGGAAAACGATGCTCTACTTCCCTGGGAATTCGAAGAAGAAAGATATTCGCAATTTTCAGATAGGAAACACGATTACTACTGTGATTTTTACACAATATACAGAAAATTCAGGTATTCGCTTGAATATTAGACAGCAAATTGTGGGATCCAATTGATGGAATATTGTTGATAACGGCAGCCAGCGTGTGAGTGACCAGTCATTGTACAGCATTCTTTGAAGGCAGATAAAGCGTGTCATTACATGGTCTGGTGAAAGAAAAAGTAATTTAATTCATAACATTTTCATGAAACAGCTCTATTCCAGTACAATCAAATTCAGCCCGGCTGAATCTAGAGACAATATATTTTGATGATCACTTTCTTCATAATGTAAAAATATACCTAAGCAAAGTTTCAGAACAAAGGGAAAGAATGTTCTCCAAGATAGTAAAAAGATATTGTCTCTTTTTCTCTCAATTTTAACTTATGTTGTATCTCGTATCTATGCACTGGTCAGTGAATAACATGCATGCGCATTTTTACGCACGTTTTTATTAGTTTCTGTAAAAAACTATTGTGCCGGCTTTGTCTGTCCGTCCGTATTTTTTCTGTCGGCCCTCAGATCTTAAAAACTACGGAGACTAGAGGGCTGCAAATTGGTATGTTGATCATCACCCTCCAATCATTAAATATACCACATCGCAGCACTCTAGCCTCAGTAGCTTTTATTTCATTTAAGGTTAAAGTTATCCATAATCGTGCGTCTGCCAACGATATAGGACAGGCCACCACCGGGCCGTATGAAAGCTTCACGGGCCGCGGCTCACACAGCATTATACCGAGACCACCGAAAGATAGATCTATTTTCGGTGGTCTTGATTATACGCTTTACAAAAAACTCGACTGCGCCGAAGAAACTTCGGCGCATTTTTTACTTGTTTATATACCATCATCAACTATTATTCAGCATATTCTTCATACCTACTGTACATTTAAATGTAGTAAACAGGTTTATAAAAGCTAAAGTAAACGATAGCTTTAAAATATCCCGTAAATGATGAAAATGTACTGCATTTTTTACACCTCAAACATATTATAAATAAATGCAAAAAATATCCGCTACTTGCGGAAGTAATACCAACTAGATCAAATCACTTTTCCAAGGATATATGGCTTCTGAGTCAGTACAATGATATCACAAGAATGACACTTTACTGTATATCAATTATAGCGATGAGATAAAGGTGATTTTTAAGATAACATCATTTTGAATAATAGTAATAATTTTATTATTATTATTATTATTAATTATTATTATTATTATTATTATTCAGGTTTATTGGCACAATGTTTTTTCCATTAAACAAAAAAATATATATCCCTGGATAAAAAAAAAAAACACCAAGAGACAAATTTCATTGTAAGAATATGAAAGACAAAGAATTCTTTCATTAAGAAAAAACAAAAACAACAAAACGGAGGATAATATAGCTTAATACAGCTTCACATAGCTTCAGAAAAAAGAAATGTAAAACCTTCATAAGTATGTTTCTCGACACACAAACGCAATCTATGCACTGAGCATGAATACTTTCACGTTCATCTTACATTCATAAATTGTTCATGAAAAAAATTGTCACTGTGTTGTACAGTTTTTCGTTTCTTCATATATAAGTGTTCACATATGCAGTATATGAAGAAGAGGGTTGAGCGAAAGTTTAACGACCCACCCTTGTAAAATACAAAATAACGAAAGTTCCCTGAAATCCTGACAGTTTATTGTATGCAGCAATTTCTTCCTTTGAATCAAATAATCAATTATTTTTTCTTCTCCATTTCTTTCTTCGTCCTTACGGCCTGGGCGAGATGGGGGCATTAGATTTTCCGTCAGATCGGGCTTCGTTTGCATAACTAAATTTTAGGTTGATGGAATGGACAATATAGCTCAAGGCCTAAGTTGTTGCATCCATTATGTCTTATTTCCTTCTTGGTCTACCACCACAAGCCAACCCAATTGAGGATGGGTACGAGCAGTAGCTAGAAGTCAAGACAAGAGGCCACAAGTTAAAGTTAAGTATACCTTAGTTTAACCAGACCACTGAGCTGATTAACAGCTCTCCTTGGGCTGGCCCGAAGGATTAGACTTATTTTACGAGGCTAAGAACCAATTGGTTAGCTAGCAACGGGACCCACAGCTTATTTTGGAATCCGAACCACATTATACCGAGAGATGAACTTCTATCACCAGAAATAAATTCCTCTAATTCTTCACTGGCCGGCCGGAGAGTCGAACTCGGGCCCTGCAGAGTGCTAGCCGAGAACGATTCCGACCAGTCCAACACAGAATCTTCACAGAGCAAGCAACCTCAGCTCTGAAGATATGCAGAGAACGGGAAGGATCTTCCCTTCTGGTATCACCCCAATCAAATACGGAAACGCTTCTATTCTTCTTAAACATAATATCCCCTGCCTTGTCGATGACTATTTAGCCCAGAACTATATGGCGTACCCACCGATAAAAACAAGGGAGCCCTGTAACATTCGGAACACAGTAGAGGACTATATATCAGTGCTAACAGAAGTAACAATGGCCCTACTCTTAACTGTCCAGATTCTTCTTGCCATTAAAGTATGTGGTTCCAACTCAAACGTGAAAGGATAGGTCACAGGAATATACGGCTCCCTAAATCTGTCCTGGTCATGCATGCCAGAGATCCCAGCATTATGGTCGTTAGTTTGAAATGAGGCAATAACAGCCATTAGTTCCTGCTACGGTGACCAAGCGTCCCTATTTAATGATAGCAGAGGATCACAGAAGAGTGTCATGTTAGCGAGGAGAGGTATAGGAGAGGTGTACAAAACGGCATAAACTATGCATACACCGTCTATACACACACATATATATTAAACAACACACATACACACACACACACACATATATATATATATATATATATATATATATATATATATATATATATATATATATATATATATATATATATATATATATATATATATATATTCTTGCCCTTCACGCTGGCTGCGAGTCACCGCAGCTGATAAAATCCCAGGTAATTCACTGCTTTGGCAAAATATGATTTGGCGTAACGTACCTAAACCGTTAGTGCTCGCACAGGAATCGAACTAGGGGCCTCTCTTTAGTGAGGGGAGCATCCTAACAGTGAAAGACGAAGACCATTGCCTATGTCTGCATGACTTTCAAGTTAGTACTTTCCAGGTGCTTAAAAGTACGATCTAATATACCACTAACGTCACTGCATTCATCTGCAAGAGAGATGACTTTTAGAATCTGAGGCCGATTCAGATATCAGAACCGTTATCGTCTTAGGTGACGCCGATTCTGTAACCTACTTATCCATAAGAGGTTACGTTTAAATAATTTATTTTTATTCCCCAGTAAAAATTAATTTTTCCTAAACATGAACATATTGCCAATGAGAGATAATACTTTCATTATATCTGATTTATATGACATCACGACAACTGAAATGTTTGCATTCAAATTCTCTACTTCAACTTCAGGTCTTTGGTACAACTTCTATATTATATGACTTAACATGAGTTTTTCATCAGCTTAATTGTAAATACGAACTGAGTATCTCAAAACCTTACAGTATGAATCAAACATGTTATGGAAATCTGTCTTCGGACAAGCCGGTAGAGTTGTCGGCTAGCACTCACTAGGCCCGAGTTCGAGTCTCCGGCCGGCTAATGAAGAATTAGAGGAATTTATTTCTGGTGATAGAAATTCATTTCTCGCTATAATGTGGTTCGGATTCCACAATAAGCTGTAGGTCCCGTTGCTAGGTAACCAATTGGTTCTTCGCCAGGTAAAATAAGTCTAATCCTTCGGGCCAGCCCTTGGAGAGCTGTTAATTATCTCAGTGGTCTGGTAAAACTAAGGTATACTTGACTATGTCTTCTCACTCTGTTCAATGGAAGACTTTCCATGGCTGAAAAACAAACTGAGTTTTACAGTGGTATACAGTACTATGCAAACTGTTCTGCGAATTTCTACCTCTGTAATGCATGCCAACAAAAATTTGCTCTCTCTTTGCTCTCTCTCTCTCTCTCTCTCTCATACGAAAACAGAGAAAAAGCAAGAGACGAAAAAAATGGGAAGGATATGGAAAATACAATTTCTATAGTAAGAATATAAATTGGTCAAAAATAAATGAAGAATTAAACAAAGAATGGGAAAATATATTTGTAAGTGATGATATACAGGTAAATACTGATATATTATATAAAATATTAGAGGAAATAGTGGAAAAATATATACCGAAGAAAAAAGTAATCATCAGTCACGAATTCCAAGAGACAGAAGGATCTTGTTCCAGAAAATTAGAAAGTGGAAAAAAAGCTCTTGCAAAAGAAAAGAATGCATGGAAAGTGATGGAACTAAAAAGTAAGATAGAAAATGCAGAACAAAAGATTATACAATCAAAAGAAAATGAAAAATGGAACCTAGAAGAAATGACACTACAAAATATCAAGCCAAAACCCTAAAATTTTTTATTCATATGCAAAAAAGATGAATAAAATAAGAGTAGAAATAGGCCCTCTAAGAATTGAAGGGCGATTAACGAATGAAAAAGGAAATATGTAACATATTAGCAGAAAGATATAAGAGTGAATTTACACCTAGAATTGACAATGAAGATAATGATACAGAAATAAGAGATGAAAATACTGAATACTTATCAGATATGATATTACAGAAGCCGATATTGTGCAGGCTATTAATGAAATTAAAAATGGATCAGCAGCAGGACCAGATGGAGTACCTGCCATATTGTTAAAGAAAGTGGTTCATTCAATCGCAAAGCCGCTAGCAATATTATTAAGACAAAGTATAGATACAAGCAAGATTTATGATGAGCATAAATTAGCATATATTACTCCTACTTTCAAAAGTGGTTCAAGACTAGAGGCAAGTAATTATAGGCCTGTGAGTCTGACATCTCATATTATGAAAGTATATGAAAGGGTAATGAAAAATATAATGAAACATTTAATGAAAAAATAGATTGTTCAATATAGGACAACATGGTTTTGTACCCGGAAAAGTACACAAACCCAACTGTTAGTCCACCATGAAAGCATATATAAAATATGATAAATGAAAAGATACAGATGTGGTTTACTCTAGACTTTGCAAAAGCTTTTGACAAGGTAGATCATAATATATTAGCGAAAAAAATTAGAAAACATAACATTGTTGACAAAGTAGGAAGATGGATAAAAGAATTTTTGCAAAACAGAAACAGATAGTGATTGCAAACGATGAGAAATCGGATGAAGCTACGGTAATATCCGAAAACCACAGGGTACAGTGTTAGCTGCATTGCTGTTTGTGATTATGATTGCAGACATAGACAGTAATGTTAAGGACTCAGTAGTAAGAAGTTTCGCAGATGACACAAGAATAAGTAGAGAAATTGCTTGTGATGAAGATAGGAACTCGCTACAAAGAGACCTAAACAAAATATATAAATGGGCAGAGATAAATAGGATGGTATTTAACTCTGATAAATTTGAATCAATGAACTATGGTGATAAAGTAGGAATGCTATATGCATATAAAGGACCTAATAATGAGACAATCACAAACAAGGAAGCAGTTAAAGACCTTGGTGTGATGTTGAATAGGAATATGTTATGCAATGATCAAATAGCAATTCTATTGGCAAAATGCAAAGCAAAAATGGGAATGTTGTTCCGGCACTTCAAAACAAGAAAAGCTGAACACATGATTATGCTTTTTATAAAACGTAATGCGAGACGTAGTCCACTTGAATACTGCAATATAATATGGTACCCACACTACCAAAAGGATATTGCACAAATAGAGTGTACAAAGGTCATTTACAGCTAGAATAGAAGAAGTTAAGGACCTTGACTACTAGGAAAAGACTACAATTCTTAAATTTATATAGTCTTGAAAGGAGAAAGAACGCTACATGGTAATTCAAGCATGGAAACAGATAGAAGGAATTATCGAAAACATCATGGAACTAAAATTATAAAAAAGAGCAAGCAGAGGTAGATTAATAGTGCCAAAAACTATACCAGGAAAATTAAGGAAAGCACACAGGACATTAATCCACCACGCACCAGCATCGATAATGCAGCGTCTATTCAATGCGCTACCAGCTCATCTGAGGAACATAACAGGAGTGAGCGTAGATGTGTTTAAGAATAAGCTCGACAAATATCTAAGATGCATCCCAGACCATCCAAGACTGGAAGATGCAAAATATACCGGAAGATGCGTTAGCAACTCTCTGGTAGACATCAAAGACGCCTCACACTGAGGGACCTGGGGCAACCCGAACGAATTGTAAGGTCTGTAAGGTAAGGTCTCATGCACACACGACCTGGCAAGATACCGTGTGACAAAAGTGCAAAACCAGAGTCAGACAAAATTATTATGTACCAAAT
>NC_089756.1:43108761-43116261 GCF_040412425.1 Macrobrachium rosenbergii | reverse complement strand
ATACGTGATACATTTCTGCTTAAAGTTTGTAGGACTGGTGGACTGATTCAGTTCTAGAAATTACGGTAATTTATAGGAATGAATTCACTAAGGGCTCAGACGAATTCCCACCTTCAGAGTCAAGACTAAAAAAACATCGTTGATCAATAAACCTCAACATTACCTCAAACGCTCAGCCAAGCTTTGGAAGGTTTTCTCTACTTCTGGTGTCCCAGATTCCTTTAACCTTCCTTTTCTTGATGAAAGGACCGTTTACCACTTTCCCCTTTAGGCATGGTTTAGAAAAGAGCGTTTGGACTCGAGACACGTTCGCTTTCCACTTAAGAATTATAAAGACAGCGACAGGCAAGTCCATATCACTTTTTTGAGCTCTTCTTTTTAATTTTTCATATTTTCTTAACAATGAAGACAGAACCAATGTAGCCTTTTAAGTGTCCTTGCAAAATCATACTCGAAACAAAACCTATACTGTATCAAAACGAAAATCTAATTAAAACTGAAGAGTGGCGTCATATTATTCAATAAACTGAAAAAAACCACAATCATACACGGAAATGCAAACGATATTCACAAGTAAAACCGCGACTTAAAGAGAAAAAAAAAAAGTCAGTACAAATGGCAAGTAACATCTAAATCAACTCTTTCAAAGGCATTCACTCAGCCGTGACACCAACCAGAGGTCAATGACGCCTCAAAAAAAATAATAATAAAAATAAAAAAATAATCAAAGAGAAAAGAAAAAATACATAACAATAAAAAAGATTCCAAGAGCAATTGTTACTGTAGTTCTTGCTATACCTTGAGAGAAGAAGAAAAGAGAGACCTCAGTCTGAATTACGATTGTGTTGCATTATAACTTGAAAGGAAAAACTGAAAAAATATAAGAGCAAAAAATATAATTTTATTGAGATCACTGTTATTTAATCAGCTACTATACAGTACAAACTCCCGCACCAAACCAAAAAAAAAAAGCTAAATAATTTCGATAACGACGATAATTACAGTTTACGAGTTATCGAAGCGATCACGTGGATCATCAACACCGTTAATTCATTTGCATTGTTTCTTTTTTCTTAACGTTTCTTTGTTCATCTCTGTGATTCTTCCGCTCTCGCGCTGCGGTTATACAAGTGTCTTCGCAGTACAAGATCTCCAACATTAATAGATAAACTCAGGTACATACATTCATTCATTACACACTCACACATACACACACATATGTATATGTATGTGTATATACTCGTACATATATACAGTATATATATATACAATATATATAAATACATATGTATATATATTATATATAAAAATATATATATAATATATATATGTATGCATAATGTATGCATTTATGTATACATGTATATATATAATAATAAAATAATATAAATAATACCTAATAACAATAAGGAGTGTAGAGGTTAACTGAAAGTCACATGAGAGAGAGAGAGAGAGAGAGAGAGAGAGAGAGAGAGAGAGAGAGAGAGAATCCTAAATCACTCAGACTATATCCATTAGTACGGGAAGTAAATCACAGCCTGACTTCCTTTGAGTTGGTGACCTTGAATCTTATGTGAAAAAAATCTTGGTAATTATCTTGATCCTGCAGAAGTGCTCAGACAGAGGAATATGAACATACGCACAAATATCTTTTAATGCACGTACAACTATACAGATACCTTATGAATACTAATTAAATGCCAAATGCGTATTTATGGGAAAGTACCTACAGTAGAAAAAGGCATGAGAAGGATTTCGTCAAATAGATGAATAAAGGTGTGGAAGGAATTTTGTAATTGGGTCACTGGAGGTCAGTTGGGCTCCAAGATAACCTTAGAGAGAGAGAGAGAGAGAGAGAGAGGTCATTTGTGAATCTAACTAACCTCACATTAGGCCACGGCAAAAATTTACTTCCTCGTACTTTTTAAAGATAGTCTTAATACATACATACGTATGTACACACACACACACACGCACTTTTATATATATATATATATATATATATATATATATATATATATATATATATATATGTACATATATATATATATATATATATATATATTATATATATATATATATATATATATATTATATATATGTGTGTGTGTGTATGTGTGTATATACAGTATATACAGGTATATGTATATATATGTGTGTATGTACGTATATACAAGTAAATGGATAAAGCATACTATTGTAACATAGCAGGAAATCATCGATATCTATCTGCAATAAAATTGGGCAATATACCCACAGTATATTAAAACCAGACGGAAACTACCAAAAGAACAAAGTGAATAAAATAAGCCACCGTGGAATCCTAAACATGTGGGCGTTGCCTAAATGTTGGAAACGTTCCGACTTTCGTTCTTTTTACCCTTCAACATACTTCGTCTGAGTCTTAACATGCCTTGCAATGAATTCACATACTGCGAAACCTTGCAACAAAATGCATGCCATTTGCAGCTTATATCTAAAACAGCAGAGGGCACTTGATGCTTCTGTTTAGTTTCTATGCCATATACCATGGCAGCTACAGACGTCAGCAATACGTATCAAAAAAAAAAAATTAATTTAACGTCTTGCTTAAAAGTTATATATCATGATAGCAACGACTTAAGCACTACGTATCAAATAACTGAACTTTATATCTTGATTAGACCTCAAGAAAAACAAGAGAAGCGAGACACAGAGTACCGTACGTCTAAACCACGGGTGAAGCGACAAGTTCCACTTCGGAGAGTATAGACTGCAAAACTGGACTACGGAATATAAATTCAAAGTGTGGTGGTGGATGTAGAAGACAAGCATCGAACTGAACAATTCGTGGACTACTGATCTCCGTCATACTAATGATGAACAGGGAGCATTCTCTCTTTCCGGCTTACTGGATCCCTTGACGATAGAATCGCACCTATGGAAAGCGTTTGACTCGCATCAGCAAGGACCAAGATAAGACCCCAGTCGGTCGATCACCAGTCGACCCAGCTGTGAACGAGTACCAGGTCAGCTGGAGTCAAGAAAAAAGGTATGGGCTACCTATCTCATGCCAAGAGAATTGCTTAGAACATGAAGGCCCAGTAGTACTATATATATATATATATATATATATATATATATATATATATATATATATATATATATATATATATATATATATATATATATATATATATACATATATATTTATACACTATATATAATGTATACATACAGTATATTTATATATATATATGTATACATATATATATATATATATATATATATATATATATATATATATATATTACATATATATACTGTATATATATACAATCACCATATCGTCTAAAGAGTTTTGTCTACTGATTACAACACCATACTCTTCTTCACAGACGAGCAGTAATTATAACGTCTTTGCCATCAATTTCTTCAAATCCCATCACATAAATAACATTTAATTGCGACAAACTCGCTGCACGAGCGAGGCACAACAATTTGGGGAAAAAACGCTCTTGAGCGTTATGCTCTGGTACACATCACATTCTCTGCCATCTCCACAGATAGGCCCTACCCCTCAGCCCCCCCACCCCCGTTATTCTCTCTCTCTCTCTCTCTCTCTCTCTCTCTGTGGCTTTAATCCTCTTCCCGACCCCGCTCTCATATCCACCATAGGACCCAAAACCCACCTCCATTCCCCTGAAGTACTCCACCCGCGGTTTTCAAGGCCATCGGCTGCAGACTGACTGGACGGTCGCGAGGATAACAGAACGAGACCATGAAGGATGGTAGAAGGGAGGAAGGAAAAAAAAAAAGGAAGAATGAGTGAAATATGTAAAGCTTCTGATGATCGTGATGTGAGGAAAAAAGGTGTCATATAAGTTTTTATATAGCGTTAGTTGTGTTTACTCATTTAAAACATTTTGTAATTCAAAGGGCTACGATTAGTTTCCATTTTCATAAACTATATAACTTTGCTCGAGGACTATGATGTGAAATTGGGATATTGGCGTGCTGTCCACAAAATGTACGTCTACGGTTTTTCTCTTTTAATTTTAATAGATGTCTCCGTTCAATTTCCGTTTTAAAAAATGAAGTAAATAGATACTAAACTCATGAACCAATTTTTATCTTTCAGTACGAGAAATAGCCACTAACTTAGTCCTGTGCATACTGTGATTCCATACAGGTAAAATGACAATTTGATCTTCCAGAGAGAGAGAGAGAGAGAGAGAGAGAGAGAGAGAGAGAGAGAGAGAGAGAGAGAGAGAGAGAGAGAGAGAGAGTTTTAAACTGTTTAACAACACACGAAACGTAGGAAATAACCTACAGCAATGATCCTCCCCAACGAGAATTATGTATAATGTTAGGCAGACATTCAGGGGAAACGAATAAATACGAACAACCGACAACTGACAAAGGATATATAAATTCCAAATCTATATCTGAATTTTCTTTCTTCAGCACATAAACCTAAATTTTAACCTCCTTCACCGCCTTTTATTACTGACAGGAAACTCTTGAGATCTTAAGCTTTTGGGCGTGAATTATTTCGAAACTCTGATCCACTGACTCTTCTTTTTCTAATACAAGATCTCACTAAAAGTCACCTGGTTGACTTACCATATATATATATATATATATATATATATATATATATATATATATATATATATATATATATATATATATACATATATGTATGTATACGTGTGTATACACATACCTACGTATATACGTAATTTTACATATTATTAATATATACATATATATGTGTGTGTGTGTGACTTTTTATCCTAAAATATTAACCCACAAACACCACTTAATATGGAATTTACTTTACCTTGGAATAACATACACTAAAAGAAATTATATATGTATATCGACCCTGGCCAGGATCCGAACCTTTGATAAAAAGTTTAAAGAGAGTTAAAAGGAACTTATCAAGAAAGATATAGGTTGATTTCGACTCTACTGCACATACTCCTTCGAATTCATGTTCTATACTTATGACCAAATTCAACCCATCTCCATCACAACTGCTGACTGCTAAGTTTGTTTCATATTCATGTACCATTGAAAATATACAAGAAACTTTTTTTACGGGATAAGGTAGCCAGGGAAGATGGCAGTTCTTCTGGCCCCGTGATCGAAAAAGTTATATATAAAGCTTCAGTTGATAAAATTAATTGTAAGCAGCATCAAATAGCCAAAAAAATATTTATACAGAATTGAGGCCATTAATTACCTTGTTCGATGCGGTCATTTTAGATAACAAAGATCCCACATTACCTGAAAATAACACATCGCAGCTACCGATCCAATTAAGGCTGTCACTGTTCAAACAAATATTTCACTGCGACTGACCATGACGATAATCATGCAATTATTGAGTTAACTATTATTGATGTATCAAAACGATCTTGAAACGTCAATTATCACTCTCAATCTTGTTTCAAAAAATTATTTTATTCTTGGCAGATAAGTCGATATTCAATTCAACCAGTCTAAACGACAGCGGAAATTATAGGTATCCATTTGGTTAGATCAAAAACTTTAGCTATGATACTTAGATAACACACAATTTATTTCAGTTATTATATGCTGAAACATAACTTGTTAAATTTACTCCAGAGAGAGAGAGAGAGAGAGAGAGAGAGAGCA
The DNA here is from genome assembly GCF_040412425.1 of Macrobrachium rosenbergii. Lineage (NCBI taxonomy): Eukaryota > Metazoa > Arthropoda > Malacostraca > Decapoda > Palaemonidae > Macrobrachium > Macrobrachium rosenbergii. The sequence goes on along the minus strand of NC_089756.1, from coordinate 43,110,615 downwards.
CTAACCTTCTTTAAACAATTGTAAGGAACAAAGTTCACTGCTAGCTGAACGAAAAGGCGGTCGCAATGTTTCAAGCAAGTGTGAAAGGTCTATATTATTCGCAAATATTTCGGACAGATCGAGACCAGACAACCAACAGACAACCTGTTTGGTGTTCTGCCCTTCTGCGTGAAAATATGTACAGCGGTCGACCCGTAATAAGATAAAATACTTTGGGTTATCTTAATACAAATAGCGAAAAATAGCAGTCAGATTTCCTCATTGCTTGGATAAAATGTTAACACAAGTTACTTCTTTTAAATATCAAGTTTATGATTTTATTACTATAGTAAGGTGAATTAGAATTCAAAATTATTTTGGAATAATTCCATATTCAGCCATCTGATAATGATTTTGGGAATGAGAAGTGTACCTTCCTACAATATATATTTCTTAAGAGTCAAAAATTAATGCAAAATATTAATGTGATCTTTGATAATCTATGACTTTCCAGTTTATCTTATTACATCACCTTAATCTGATGCCATATTTTAGCAAATTATATAAGTGATTATCATGTGACTTTCGGCAAACTTAAATTTTTCGTCTCCATTTTATTTTCAGTTTTGCTGTTCTAAACTAATTTCTATATAATGATAAAAATATTTAAATGGCGGCATTCATGTGATATGTCAGTTTCATTCTAAGCAATTCTAAAAGACATTAAATCCATTATTTTGGTATCCACCTTTCCACCTTTCAGTACCTAACAAATTTATAAATATATTTTTTTACTTGGCTTTACATGGTCAAAAATATATGAGACAGTTTGCACCTTTATGCTGATTTCATTTTTTTTTTTGTCCTTTACTTCTGATCTGGTGTCTTACTCTTACATATTTGGGCAACTGGTTCTATTCTTTATCACGTAAATTCCATGAGAGAGAGAGAGAGAGAGAGAGAGAGAGAGAGAGAGAGAGAGAGAGAGAGAGAGAGAGAGAGAGAGAGAGAGAGCTCTATACCATGAGATTTTGTAATCTAATAAAGGTCCCTATCCAGGACGGAAGAAGTGTTTATCCTGAGGATAATTGCCTAACCCCACGAATAAACTTGGGTTAATAAAAATGTTCAAAATTCTCAAATAAACCGCTGTCGTTACAAACAAACCACATCCTCTCCGGAGAGAGAGAGAGAGAGAGAGAGAGAGAGAGAGAGAGAGAGAGAGAGAGAGAGAGAGAGAGAGAGAGAGAGATGGTCGCGTGAGAAGATGCGCGGGTATTATCGGCAGACATCAGGGACTTAAAAACGAGGTTAATGATGCTGTCGACCTTGGGAACAGATGAGGATGGGGAGGAGGAGGAGGTCATCCTTGAAAAAAAAATCACGAGAGGAAAACCTCGACCTTGAAATAATATTGAGGGAGTAGGGGACGCGATTGAAATGATCATGTTGAGAGGAGATGCAAGCTGCAATTGAAATGATGTTGATAAAAGGGACTTTTTGATGGGGAGGAAAACAGAAGAGGGATGTAATAAGGACGAGTCACACGGGAATTAAATTATGAAGGAGGAACAGGATGTTCAGATGATAGAAGTACAAAAGGAAGATGAAAAAGATGCAAATACATTTTTTTCAAATAATGCATCTGATAATAATGATGATTAAGGCAGCTTCCATGAAAAAGGTGATGACAATGATGGTAATCTTAGTGGGGAAAAAAAGAGAGAGAGAACTTCTCTTGTCATGCCTCCTATCAACCGTGAACTTAAAAAAATAAAAATCATAAATATAGAGCGATGGAAAAGAGACGATAAGTGGAAAAAAGTCGGACACTGAGAACGGAAGAAAACCAGGATACGGAGCAGGATTAAGTCA
>NC_089756.1:43083761-43101261 GCF_040412425.1 Macrobrachium rosenbergii | reverse complement strand
TGATTGGAGTAAGTGATAATGGCGACGCTCCTGCAGAGGGCGCCGACGCAGATATATGTCTGAAAGGGCTACCAGAAAAAGGCCCCTGAAAAGCATGAGAGATTATTAGAGGAACACAATGGAACGAAGATCCTCGGCAGGGAGTCGGTTGTTGTGGCCGGAATGAAACAGCAAGGAGGAGAAAAAGAGCGGCAAAAAAGTGACAAAACAGTGAGTGATGTGAATGAGAGAAAGAGTGAGAAAAATGGGTGTAACAGACATTAGGAGTCATTAAGCGTTCCCTAACCTCACGACGACGCAGATTGCGTTTTTGGAATTCCGATTTCTCCTTGACGCTCGTAAGCCTCCTTTAATGGCTCTTTTCGCTATAATCGCTTCACTCTGAGAGAGAGAGAGAGAGAGAGAGAGAGAGAGAGAGAGAGAGAGAGAGTACTAGACCTTATATCCTTAACGCTTCGTTGATTTCCTTCCCTGGTGTTCTTAATTGGTTTACAGACATTTCAGAAGAAACGGGTAATTTCAAGACTACAATAGCGACATTTCGAGTCGGTAAAAAAAATAATTGAGAACCTCCGTATTACGAAATCTATATAGATATACCTAAATTATAAATTAACCCCGAACCAATAATACCTTGATTTTGGTTTCCACCGGCTCTAAAAATTGGTTGATTTTAATGAATTTAGGCCGTTAAGTCAGGCACTGGGGCAGTTTCCGCCATTCAGCGTTCAAGACAGCGAAAAGGGGGTAGTTGGAGTGGCTGAACAGCTAGATATAGAGGTCTAGAAAATAAAGGCGGTGACTAATATCCTATTTAACAAGGTCATTCTAGGGAATTTGGCACTACTGAGCTAAGTTCAAGTACAGAGACCGACAAATCGTTCACAACACGTAAACAAGCTTCCAAACGCAATATTATTTTGTGATGAGTTATTACTATTTCTTCTTACTTTTTTTATGGTCAGTACTATTTCTTCTTCCTTCTTTGGGGCTAAGAATCGGCAACGGGCACAGCTCTCCCCCTGCAAGAAATGCAAATGCAGGTAAAGACTCTGGAACCACAAAAAAAAGAAAAAACCGACAGACTTTCAAGCTTCCTTCGTAGTGATTTCCCCTCTTTTATTCTCTCTTGTCTCCAGTCTTTGAAAACTTCGTGGTCTATCCTGATTTTTCACTTCTCTTGCTATTCTCTTTATAGTCTTTTAATTAGTCGTCTTCCTTCCCGATTTTTTCTTTTTTTGTTTTCGAAACTATTTCGAGTCTTTTAAAAGGTCGTCGGTCTCCGGGAATTTTCACGTTACTTTTTAATCAATTTCCTTTCTTTTAAAAGCTCAAGTCCAATGGTCCTTTGAGGAAAGGTTAAGCAGAATCCATAATAAAAATGACAACTGCCTAGAACATAGCTGATAATCACTGTATATATATATATATATATATATATATATATATATATATATATATATATATATACTGTATATAAAAACATGCTCAAAAATGCTGAACAATCATCACCTGTATATAAAAGTGTTCTCCTCGCTATTTTCTTTATCATTCTAAGCAAGCAACTTTTATCATCACTACACAGTATAACAATTCACTGATTTCTGTAAGTCTAAAGGTGCCTCTCAGGGACATAAGCAAACAATGAAACACCGAAGATGCTATAAATATATATATATTTATCTATATATATATATATATATATATATATATATATTATAGCATCTTCGGTGTTTATTGTTTTTGCTTATGTCCCTGTGAGGCACCTCAATTAATGCTGACGACCCTTATAGACTTACAGAAATCAGTGAATTGTTATCATTGAAGCTTAGAATGATAAAGAAAAATAAGCGAACTTTTATATACAGGTGATGATTGTTCACATGTTTTTATAACAATTCATATATATATATATATATATATATATATATATATGATTTATATAATATCTATATACAGTGATTATCAGCTATAATTGAGGTGATTCACTTATATATATATATAGGGACATAAGCAAATATAATGAAACATATAAGATATATATATATATATATATATATATATATATATACTGTATATATATATATATATATATATATATATATATATATATATATATATATATATATATATATATATATATATATATATATATATATATATATATATATATATATATATATATATATATATATATATATATATATATATATAAACTTGAATTTTTAAACTACCTGATGCATATTTACAAAATAACAACAATAATACACAAATGGCAATGAAGAAATAAATTGTAAAAATAACAAATGAATGAATAGAGGTGCGAAATCTAAAATGAGATCACTATTTAAAAGATATTGAAATCTCCGCCGCCGACCCAACCACACACATACAAAGCTTGTTTCACGCTAGTCAGGGAAGACTGTCGTGACCAAGATGAAAACATCAAAATGTTAATCAACGTGTTGGAAAAATCTTTACGCTTTATCCGGTAGGTTGCAATTACCACTCAGGTAATAATGAAAGACTTTCGTTGTGATTATTAGATCTCGTTAAGATGAACACAGCGTGGGATGGTGATAGAGGTAACTGTACCAGAGCAGATTGCTATATTAAACAAATCATAATGTTGGTCAACTATCGCGGTTATGGTAACATCAACGCAATATTAAATTATCAAGTTCGTTAACTGTCGCGTTAAATTAAGATTAATGCAGTCACAAGAGAACCATTCAGTCAAACAGCTAAGAGAACGAGGCAAATACAAATAAGGTACTAATCAGCTCAAATTATTTTCGGCTAGCATCCGGCCTGGTGTTCCTCGCACTAGACCACTAGTGGATCCGGAAAAACTTCATGAGGGGGCACCAATTTTCTATTATATCACACACATACATATGTGTGTGTATGTGTATATGTGTATATTATCATATATATATACATACATATATATATATATATATATATATATATACTGTATATATATATATATATATATATATATATATATATATATATATATATATATATACTGTACATACTATACAAATATATAAAGAGAGAGAGGGATAATGCATGCATTTTATTTAGTGCACCAGACTGCTTCGTTATGCTGAGATATTCTGTAACTCCTCTTATTTCTAGACTAAAATTTCATCATTCAGCACTCAAACAGATAAAACAATAATTAACTCATTCCGATCTCATTAGAACCTTTTCTTCTTGCCTCGGACTTGCGAGGAACTTGAATGCATAAACTTTCTTGACCAAGTTCAAACACGCAAAGACAAACGACTCTTGTAATGAATTAAAAAACGATGTCATACAAATACCGTTAAGTGGTGTCAAAAGGAAGAGGTCAACCGCAAAAGCGACCAGCCTCCCCAAAGAGGTCAAAATACTTTGGAGGCAAGGTCATGCAAATGCCCGAGGAAATACCCAGCCAACGGCTCCAAATGCTTTCGCAAGTACAGTTAGCCACAGTGTACGATATTCGTAACCTTATCACGACAATTCTGAGCATGAGAGCTATGTACGTGTTCCTGCTTATGAAGCACAGGTATGCGTCCAATCTGATGATGAGTTACGCCGGTATTCGTGACTCATTTTCTTGTCACAATACATAAAAAAGAGAAAAAGCTGAAAGATTATGCATCATAGGAGTAAAATAAAAGCAAACCAAATTTGTTATTAATGATATAAATAATGACGGGGTGTTTGTAAGAACAGCCAACAAAAGTACAAATTACGGGTAATGTATTATTTTATATAAAACAAATTAGGACTCATCAAAGTAGAAGGCTTAAAAATAACTAAATTTTCCTGCCTTTCTGAGCCTTTTACTTGGATAAGTTGATAAGGGAGATAAAAATCCTAATAAGAATGTCTGAAAGTATAATGAAGGTAAATCGCTGGGTATGGCATGAAGATACTAAGAAATAACAAACGAAAAATCCCTCTGATTGATGATGCCAATAAAAATAAATGACGCGGATGCTGTCAAGAATAATGAATACGAATAAAGAATAATGAATAGGAACCGCCGAGTACGAGATAATGGCGACAGCTGCATCTGATAAGATGACGAGTTAATTTGAAAAGGTCATGACGGCTGACCGGTCAGCCAACCGTACGGGGATGAGAGGTAGGAGGAGGAGGAGGAGGAGGAGGAGGAGGAGGAGGAGGAGGAATTGGAGGCTGACTCTCATGAGGACTTTATTAAAGTTTTACTTCATAGATAACAGTGATGTGATCGTCGTGGCCACATTAAATGTAGTAAAAATTTCTCACTGTTTCGGCAAATGAGTTTTATAACGAGAGAGAGAGAGAGAGAGAGAGAGAGAGAGAGAGAGAGAGAGAGAGAGAGAGAGAGAGTAATGATATACGGGAGGTCAACTACATCACAAATCCTTCCTTTATAATAAAACTATTATTTGTTAATATACACAAAAAAAGCAACGTCATCATAATAATGAAGACTTTACTTCCCACGGAAGAATATGGTAACCGAGTGAAAGCTGACAACCCGCAAATTACGGAACGTTGGCAAAAGAAAAAAAAAAAACAAAGCTCGTTCTTCTGTTGCTGGAGATGAACGACATAACCGACCCATGATCTGCGGAAGCGACCACGACCAGACTCACCTGTCACAGAACTTAGCCGTATATACGGTACATATGCTTACAAACGGAAACCATACTTAATCTTCCAGCATTCCAAATTACTTCTGTTTCTGTACGTCATAGAAAAAATACCATTTATTAAGATAGAGTCGTTATTCGTAAATGAACCATTCTGAAAATGGATTTACTTGGAGAATTGGCATCATAATTACCATGATCGCCTACTTGCTAACTGCAATTTTGCGAAGTAGACTGCAAATGAATCAGTATATTGACTATGACTTAACATTTACGTTACGGATATCGCTTGGGTTTGATTAAACTAATAGTGAAAAATTGTCGAGTACCACATCAAAATTAATGAATGACTGTGTTTTATTTTATTTTGTGCTAAGTCCAACTGTAAACGCAGCTTGATCTACTAAGCAGGTCGGAAGACAAATATACTGATTCAAAAAAAAGTCACTATTGCGAGCCTGAAAAAGATAGGCAAAGAAAACAGGTAGGATCCAGTTCCGAAGTAAGCAAAAAAATCAGAATCTGAAAGGCGGAGTGGTCTAAAAATTTCGGAAAACAGAGGCAAGAAGAAAACTCCACTGTTTTCGATAGAAAGAAGAAAATCGTCACCAAGTTAGGCTGTTAACTGCACTTCCAATAACGCTTGTTGAGTGCCCAATCTACTATAAGACTACATTGGCCCACCAAAATTACTTATGATGGTGCACATATGAGCAAGGAAGCCAAAAGTTATTTAAAGAATAAATGAAGTCACAATCATGACCTTTAGCACCGTGTTTAACAGCAAATAGTACTTGCAACCCAGAAAGAAAAATGTAAATTATGATCACAAGATTCTTAGTAATTAAAATCTAAATTGGAAAACGCACTGATATTGAAGATTACGGTAAAATCAGCACATAGCTGATTTTTCGTTAATAGCTTCCCTCGTTTTAGCAATAACTGTTCGTAAAATTTTGCCAGTCATTTTCTTGACATTAAACTTTGTACGTACCGGAGATACAAACTGATGCTTAATAGAGCGCAGGGTGCTTGTATATGATACCAGTGCGTGTGTGTATAGAGAGAGAGAGAGAGAGAGAGAGAGAGAGAGAGAGAGAGAGCATCGAACATCAAGTAAGTGTTGTATAAATATTAGTATTTCCCTTACAAGCTTTTCAGATTTCAAAAACATGAAGCCATTATTCCAAACAAAGGGTAGCTTTTGAGAAAAACAATTGCAGAAAACTTCCACATTAGCCTTTTCATACACCTACGCAAACGCTTATCAGAAGCACACACACAAGCACAGACAAACACGCGCGCGCGCTGTCCATTCCCCTCCAAACACTTTCCATTTATATATATTTTTACCAACTTCTCGTCCTCCACATAATCAAACCATCTCAAAATACTCCGATCCATAGATTCACCCATTTTCCACCTCCTCTACGTATCTCCAAAAATTTTACCTTTTCAATTCTTTCTATGCCCCATACACCATGTAAACAATACCTCTTGGCACCTTCAATATTTATCCTTTCATTTGAATTCAAATTCAACACTTCTTTTCATTATAGAAGAGTTGACGCAACAATCCCTGCACACATTAACGTCCCCAACATACAATCCATATCTCTAACTGAATTAGTGTGTGTATATAATATATATATATATATATATATATATATATATATATATATATATATATATATATATATATATGTAAATGTGATGAATGTGTAGCTTGTGTATGAATAAATATACAAATGTGTATAATAGGAAAAAAACATAAAAAATGAACCATTAAAAGGAAGTATTTTTATGAACATACCGGTACTCAAAAATCGTCCAGAACAGATAACTGCAGTTTTTAGAGCGCCTCTTTCGTTGGAAGATAACATAACCGTTTATTTTAAGAGACAAAATATAAAACTGACAATCAAAATGTTCCGTACAACTTCTTTCCACGACCTAGTGGTTCTTCTGACCTGGACCGACACGTATCAAAACTTCATCAAAAAATCTTGTAAGTAAATGTATACACACATTCCAACATGCATACCTACTCCACGTGAATAAAGAAAAGTATTAATAACATGAAATGTGGTTTTTTAACATGGCATAATACCGTTGGAGTTAATTCTCAATATTCATTCCATTTACTCTAATTAAAATAGAAGGAAGCGGTGGAAGTGAGGGAGAAGGGAGAGAAGAAGAAAAAACCGACGACGACTTCTTTGTTTCGTGCGAAGTGACACCTGGCACTTTCTCAGTCCAATACAAGAGACACGCATAAAAACGCACACATTGGATCATCAGATATCATAAGAATTACCACACCGAAAAAAGCACCTCATCATCCCGACATATCCAAGACAATCAATCAAGAGCGAAATACGAAGAAGACAACCGTTACGTCATCGCTTGAAGACGCAACTGTGTCTACTGATCTTCTTTAGCTAAAAATATCTGCGGGACATGAGCCATGTGTGCGAGAGATTTGTCAGGCGCAGAATTCGATGGGTGCCGCCGCCCCTTCCACCGTTATTAGCGGAAACATTTTACAATCCTATGGTTTTGCGCCAAATGAAGATTCCTGAAGCGAAAGAGCACGTTGTGGTCATGTCCCTAGGAGTAGATTAAGAAGTAAAAAAAATCTATACAGCAGTAACACCAACGCCAGTGGTTCGTGGTACTTCTTCATCAGGCAAAGACCCAGGTGGGACGGAACGGCTTAAGAAACGTTCCGGCAAATCCCATGGTGCTGTTCTTGAACTATGTAACTATGTAGTGATTTTCCGTCTCTGGTAGTTTTGTCGAATGAGGCGGGCTTCAGTGAAGGTACAGAACGATACCGGGGCTATAACAAACTCTTGCCCCAAAATACTTACTGAACCCACAGCCCAACAGGGGAGCGGCGCGGCGTATGGGTGACACATTTACATCCATCCATGTATTATGTATATTTTTGTATGTCTTCATATATATATATATATATATATATATATATATATATATATATATACAATAAACACATATATATACAATATAATATATGTATGTATATATGTATATGTATGTATAAATGTATGTATGTATACAATATATATATATATATATATATATATATATATATATATATATATATGTATAATCATACGCATTATCCCCAGTAGAGATGCTGGTGCTAAAAGGATAGAGCAAAACCTTCAAGTTCCCTGAGAGTCTTTAGGAATAAAACACACACACATGTATACTATATATATATATATATATATATATATATATATATATATATATATATATATTTATATATATATATAAATGAGTACGTGTAATTTAGCGTCTAGGAAGATGAATAACCATTGATTTCATGAGTGAATAATGCACAAGTGTAAACATACTAACAAACAAAAATTTTCGCATCAAAGAGAGTTCATTTAGAGGCATGACGTCGCTGCTGCACTTTTTCCCTTTCACGTATGATCATTAATTAATGTACCAAGTTTCAGAATTAAAAAGGCTTCAGTTGCCAAACAAATACATTTGACAACCAAGGCTTCTTCGACTGAAGGGACAGTGAGGTAGCTCTTCTTTCTTGATGAAAAGGAGACTGTCAATTAAAATATGTCAATTAAAATAGACCTCTTTGACAGGACTTACACTCTGGGTCCTGTCTCCACTTTGTAATGAATACCTGTGGTTGAGAAGTGTATCAGGGTTAGTTAAAATTTGCCGTTTCTTCATGGATGATCGTTTGGCACAGAAAGATAAGAATGCAAATATGAAAAATGCAAGTAAATACTGTAAATAATCTAAATACTGTGGTTTTGTCCATTGCAGACCATGGCTATATAGGGGCGCCCATTAAATATATGGCTCCTTAGTGCTTCGGTTCCCTTTCCATTAAGGTAATCACCTGACCTGGTAGCACAATCACTCAAGCGTTTCCAAATCCAGAGGTTTCAAGCCATAAAGGCCGCCACTAACGTTGTTATACCTGCGCAGTTATGCGTTCAGTTTAACTGGGCAGCAAAACTGAACGTTAGTGAGTTCAGTTTTGCCTGCACAGGCCGACTGTGCAGGCATAACTGAGCAGGTATAACTGAGCGTAGTGGCGGCCTTAATACAACTGGGTGTTTAAATTCAAAATGAAAAGTGTTCGGGGCTTGGATGAGGAAGAAAAGAATCAGTTGCACAACTGACTAAGAGGAGTCTTGGGCTGACCCACTAGCATACCAAGGAAACTGTGAAATGAAGAACTCTGCCATCCTTTATGTTTCCAGAATTGTTCAAGCCGTCATCCCTCAAGAAAGGAAGCGATTTACATTTTCTTGCATCGGAAAATCCTTAATTATGAATTCTATTCCCGTCTCGTTATCTCAAAATTAAAGGAAAATGAAAAGATCCAAATATTTTGTTTTGATCAACACAAATCTAAGGACGCTAACATAATGCCCACTATCTAAGCTCTGCCACTCTAAAATAGCTGCACAGAACAGAAGAGGAGTGTGGAACTCGATCTCTCAAAAGATTTCAATTTTCTTCTTCTTACACTCGAGACCCGTCCATCTGGGCTAAGCAGCGCAAAAGTATAGCCAATTCTGACTCATCATGGCAAAACTGTTAGCCACGACAGTTTTCCTGCACTCTTCATGCACTTAAAATCACACTGATAGTGTATAACTCGGATGAGACATCCAGAGCTTTTTTCATGGAACGTTAGACCCTCAAGGTGACGATGCGGTGTTTGAACTCTGTTTTGCCGATGCTGAAGTCTAGTTCTTCCGAAAGAATATATAGAGGAGTTGCAAGAAATTCAGACTGGAACCATTCAAATACACGCACAAATATATATATATATATATATATATATATATATATATATATATATATATATATATATATATATATATATATATATATATATATACCTATATATAAATATATATACTGTATATATATATATGTATATATATGAATATATATGTATATGTATATATATATATATGTATATGTATATATATATATATATATATATATATATATATATATATATATATATATATATATTTACTACATACATCTTTACCAAAATAATCGTTCACTTTCATGTAAATGATTTTTTGTCGCCGTTATCAATTACAATAAGCATTTCTTGAAAAACGAGCCCAAAACCCATGTACTTGGATAAACTTCCATGGATCAGAATGCCCATCACTAAAAAAACTAGACTAGAAAGTAACATAACAGTCAATTTCAGCAAATAAATTTATACAACTTATTAGTGAAAATAAGCTAGAGTACCCTAAAGATGGAAAACTCGGATCCAAGACTGGAAGCCCAGGGTAAAGACGCTAGAGCCCGACCAAGATTGGAAAATACTGGCTATAAGGGCACCATCCAGTGTCAGACAACTAAATGTGACAACTGACATAAGCCAATAGCCACAAATTGTGTAACAGATACTTCAGCTGATCAAACAGAATGTAACTGAAATGGCGGTTTCGCACACACCAACAAATAGAGAGAGAGAGAGAGAGAGAGAGAGAGATACTTCAGCTGATCAAACAGAATGTAACTGAAATGGCGGTTTCGCACACGCCAGCAAAGAGAGAGAGAGAGAGAGAGAGAGAACAGGGGCATTTCAGTCTTTAGGACACTGAAGACAGTGAGTTTGAATGGTTGGAAAGCAAGATAGAGAGATCCAGAAATTCATTTAAATGAAGGCAGGAAGTAAGGCGAAACGGAGGTAAAACAATACAATAAAACGTGAGAACGGCTCGGGGCCGAGGAGACGCTGCAAACACCCTTTAGGAAAGTTTACAGTGCACCACGTGAGGTCACTGGCGGCACCAGTCCCTTACTGAAGGGAACCAGACAAAAGTTCTATGGTAGTTATAAAACAACTAAAACGGATTATTATTTCAATATTCACCAATTCTCTTAACGCATGTACATCTGATGGCATTTAAGCCATGAGCAAGCCTTATATGCAATCTCTATTTGAAGACTGCTTGTCTTCGGATCAATGACACGGTTTAATTCTCCAAAGGCTTCTCCTAAAGTTCAAAACAATTCATGATTGCATACATTGTTATTACTGACATGTTAAAGTTTATTATTATTATTATTATTATTATTATTATTATTATTATTATTATTATTATTATTATTATTATTATTATTATTATTGTTGTTGTTGTTGTTGTTGTTGTTGTCTTAGGAATTCCACAATTACTTCCTGTAATTTAATACAGAAGTCTGTCTTAAGAATTGTACTTTTTAATTCAAACTTTGCATTACACAACAGGACACAATAGTAGATATTTCTCTATTGAACATTCTCGTTTTGCGAGCCGTTTTTGCATGATTACTAGTATTAAGCAACATGACTGGAAAAGTGGTACAAAAATCGTAAACCTTCCCATAATGCCATTATTTGAGGTCACGAGTCCAGTAACAAAGACGTTAAAAGCTTCCTAACTCGCCGTAAGACCCATATAATTCCTACACGCCCCTACAAACTACGCCGGATAACAACTTTGACACGATTCAAAGCTTTGTCCACCACCCTCTCTCTCTCTCTCTCTCTCTCTCTCTCTCTCTCTCTCTCTCTCTCTCTCTCTCTCTCTCGTGTGTGACTTAACGGGAGGTAACAGCATGGCAATTGCGCGTGCAACGAGTCACCGCATTCACATCCACGCCCTGCCAAAACGCCAATTGCACACTCTAAACTGCCACGCCCCCCCGTAATGCTTTTAATTGTTTTGAGAATGTCTGCAAGTTTTTTGTCTTAAGAAATTTTTGTGCTAAGGAAAAAAATCATTATAGCATAACGATAGTATTTGCTTCTGTCTGTCTGTCTGTCTGTCTGTCTCTCTCTCTCTCTCTCTCTCTCTCTCTCTCTCTCTCTCTCTCTCTCTCTCTCTCCCCCAAGGGTGGCATTCTTTTTTTTTATTGTGGAATCTTGCTTTGCAACTTGATAGCCTTTTCGGGTTGCTCATTGTAAATGTCTGATCATTCGTAATAATTAAAACAACTCTGATTAAAAGAAATAAAGTTGGAATTAACCCAAAATTTACGGCAGACGTCGGAGTAACTCCACAATCAGCGACTTTGACTATCGACCCTTTCCTACGCAATTATTTCCTTATTAATCATTCCTGCTTTAGTATATAATATTCATCCAGTACCTAAAAGAGGCTTTTATCTCGATTGTAAGCCATGAAAATAATCTGATAATCAACCTTCTCATCTTCGACCTTGATCATCTGTTACCTAATCATCTAGAATTTTTAATTTATTTATTTTGCTTTTCATAATTGCCAATCTTCATTAAAACAACCTATTACAATGTTTATCAATATACTAAGTTTAATCATTTATTTATCCAGAGTTAAATTAAATTTCAGGCAGAATAGTGAATTATGCATTCGCAAAAACTAACAAAATTAACTGATCTGTTTCTCAATAGTCATTTCAAAAGATACCTATTTTGCTCAACTAATATCAGTGGCATCGGAAATTAAGACACATTTAGACAGATAGATAGACGGATCGTGATAGGAATATTCTGTTAGTTTTGACAAACTTGTCACATGTAAATTCAAAGCCCAGAGAGAAAAAAAAACCGTCAAGACAGACTCGGTGTCGGAAAAACTCATTTGGCACAACGGAACAGGAATCATTTGCATTTAACTAAACAAAACGCCGACACGCTCACTGGCTGTTCATTAGAGGCAAATTCTCTCTCTCTCTCTCTCTCTTTCTCTCTCTCTCTCTCTCTCTCTCTCTCTCTCTCTCCTCTCTCTCTCTCTCAAATAGCCTCCAATTGCCCTCAATAGGTAAACGCCAACTAGGGATAACGGTTCTTTGCGTAAGAAGTGACTGTCATCGCACGGCGAGTTTGGAATTAACAGTTAAGTGTGAATGTATACAACCTAGTGAGTTGGGGGGGCGGGGACGGGGAGAGATAGGGAGGACCATGGTAGTATTTCTCTAAATCTTTAATTGCTGTTCACACCTGACTATTAGCCCTACCAACAGGGCCCCCTCTTTTTTTAACTTGATCGTTGAACCTTAAGGCCAACTCTGGTCTTTTTTTTATTCACTTCCCATTATAAATTCATATCTCTTACGCACATTCGGTCCGGCATCGATGATATTTGTTGTTGTAATTCCAGTACACATAATCCAATCAATCACTTAATTATCGCGTTCATATGCGAGGAAATATTTAACAACTATTTCAAGTAATACTTACTAATAAAGAGAGAATTTCTTAACCTTTTTTCTATAATTCTTCAGTCATATAGGCTTCTGTGTATTTACTCATTCTTTCTGCGAGCCTATTTATCTTCGTTGATTTCCGCTTACTCGTGTGACCATTAAGGCCATATCTGTTACTTCAGTAAAAGTAGTTTACATACATAAATCTATGAGATAAAAAAAAAATTTTACTCCACGATAATTATCAGAAATTATTCCTAAAGATTTATACAGTCGTGTCCTCTAAAATTAGAAAATTAAGGCGAGAAGACGATGAAGTCTGCAAGACAACGTTAAGTGGCGTTCTTCGTAGAGTAATTTGTCAGGTTAATTTCGGTACTGAACGAGGTGGTTATGGAGGCAAAGGGGTCAAGATGAGGCCCAAGAAGCAGACCACTTAACAAAATTTCATCCCATAAATCTCTTGAACGATAAAAGAAAACTTTATTTCTAACAGTTCAAATAATTTAAATTAAGTTTTCATTTGCTGTGCATCCCAAAAAAACAAATGCTTAGTATTTGTTTATAACACGGTCTCGATGATATTCTAGAAACTTTTATGTATTATCTTAGACAAAGGTTTCAGCGATCGACTAGAAATCTCTATTCTGCTTTAAATGCAGTCTCAACTATCTTCTAGAAACTTTCTTTACATCAGATAAGGTGGTTCGACGAAACAGGAAAATTATACATAAATTTAGACACAGGAAGCTAATGCAAATATCCGAACGATCCAGTTGCCAAAAATAAGCAACAAATACGACAGTCAAAGAGGCTTCCCACTGGTTATTAAGATTCTGTCTTGGAAATATGAGTAAATGTACATGACTCACTCGGCGGTCAATTAGAAATGAAGATGGTCGCACGAGTCCATCAACAAGGACGTTCGCTGAAAAATCCACTCATTCAAGTGGCATCATTATGATTAGCGAGGTGTCCATTAGCATAAGGAAAGTAACTGGTAGAAATAACCAAATCAATAAAAAAAAATGAAAAACGAGTTTACTATCCATTATTTGACTTGAAGATACCCATGAAATTCACTTTATAAATATCCCATATATTAAAAAAATTTTGCTAACTCAATTCATCCTACACATTCGTATTCTACTTACGCTTTCAAGAACATCTCTTAGTTAAGAGGGTATTAATAGTGACAACATTAACTGTGAGATCTAAACATGAAACAATTTTTTTTACAATACTTGGTTAGAAAATTACACCACGTACCCACTCTATACCACTCATGATATATATATATATATATATATATATATATATATATATATATATATATATATATATATATATATATATATATATATATATATATATATATATATATATATATATATATATATATATATATATATATATATATATATATGTATATAATGAAGATAAAAGGCCCATAAAACACTTTTATCTTCATATTATACTGTGGTATTACAGTAAAAGACATTCATAGGTATATGTATATATATATATATATATATATATATATATATATATATATATATATATATATATATATATATATATATTATATATATATGACTATATAGTATATATTATCAACACATTTGGTTTCAAACAATTAAACACACACACATATACGTTTTATAAAAGAGGGTTCAAACAATTAAATATACACATATATATATATATATATATATATATATATATATATATATATATAGTATGTGCGTGCAAGCAAGCGCGGCCGTATGTAAGAAAGATTAGAGACAGAGCAAATGCACGCTCACCGTAGAACCCCGGAAACATGAGAAACTTTATCAAGAAAACCACGGTAAAAAAGAAAGCAGCCATTAAAAGATGAAAGGAAACAAAATAAAAAGTTGTTCAACACCGTGTCCTTCTCTAACGATGTCTTTCCCTGTGCCGTAAAAGTCACATAGAAAAGTGAATTTGTTTTAATAATGATAAATGGAGTGAATTATTGTGAACTAGGTCATTTCTTATCTCATTAGGGAGAGCGAAATCGCCAACAATTATGTGCACAAATTTCCCAAGACAGCAAGTTTTTATTTATCACGAATTCCAGTGGAATTTTAGTTTCCTTTTGAACTTACTAGTTTCCAGTAGTTAGTCCGTCTAAAGAAGATAATGCAAATGGCAGTAGGGATGTATATGTGTGTGAGAGATTGATTGGAGAAACACAAATAATTTCCCCAAAGTTTTTACGTTCTATATTTACGTTTAGTATTAACCGTTCATTTGAGTATTTATTATAAGGTAAACAGTGCACCTATTCCGTCAATTTTGCAACTGTATCGTACTTATAATGTCATGTACATTATGTTGTTTACAGTTTCTGGTTTAAGATTGTGAGATCATTTAAACATGGAATTCATTACAGTCTATTTGTGCTATGTACACAAAAAATTTATGGATAAACAATACGTTTTTTTTTCTGTAAACGAAAACTATTGTGCCGGCTTTGTTTGTCCGTCTGCAATTTATTTGTCTGCACTTTTTCTGTCCGCCCTCAGATCTTAACAACTACTCAGGCTAGAGGGTTGCAAGTTGGTATGCTGATCATCCACCCTCCAATCATCAAACTAAATTTTTAGTTTTTATTTATTTAAGGTTAAAGTTAGCCATAATCGTGCTTCTGGCAACGATATAGGATAGGCCACCACCGGGCAGTGGTTAAAGTTTCTTGGGCCGCGGCTCATACCGAGACCACCGAAATATAGATCTATTTTCGGTGGCCTTGATTATACGCTGCAGCGGCTGTACGGAAAACTCGATTGCATCGAAGAAACTTCGGCGCATTTTTTACTTGTTACATAGCAGGATTACTTCCACTAAAAGGTTACGTTTTTCATTTGATTTGCCAACATGTTTACGTGAGAGCTCTTGGCTTTTTTGTTGCTTTCTTTCTTGCTGCTACCATAGACGCGTTTTCAGTAACTTCATGTTTAATATTATTTCCAAATGGGAACGTAAATGACGCACAGCAGCTTGGGTAATTACGCTAATTTCGTCCTAATATTCTTGAAAGAAAATCTAAATGGTGCAGAGTATTTGGGTCACCATTCTATCCGTATAGGTTGTCAGTATTGTAATCACCGTTGTTTTACATGTGAACAGATACCATAGGAACCATAAAACAAGTTAAATTTCACTTTGTAATTACAAGAAAGTAAAACTGAAAACTGTTAAACATCAGGGATTAAATTACGGTATCCCTGGTGGAGGTTTTTAATTTCTGACCGCCTTTTCTAGTAACGAGGTTTTTCCTTAGTGAGGGGGTGGAGGACCGGGAAGGGTGATTACAAAATGTGGCAACAAAACAAAAATATACTTATATTAATATCACAATCAGCTTCAACTAAAATACTACAAATATTTAAGAAGGCTACACAATTATTTAAGCTTAACATCCCAATCAAGGACACAACTTGACAGTTTATATCACGATCCGTCCTCCACCTCAACTAAAACATCTCAAAAACAAGGAGTACAACAGATGTAACAAAATCAACTCACAGCATTAAAATGTGGTAAGAATGGACGGAAGCTGGAATGCAGTTGTAAAACGTAAAAGAAATAATGCACCACGAGATTAGCATTAAACTCCAGTGTATCGAGTATAAGTGCACCTCCCAGTTCTGCAGTTCTAAAAAGTGTACAGTAATACTGCATAATTTTTAGAACTGCAGAAACAGTTAACATAAAAACGAAAACTGACCTTATCGGTATTTCAAGAAATTATTTGATTCTAAAGAGACCTTTCTCACCTCACATAACAAGGCTCATTTTCCCAAACAAATCAAGACCGTTTGCCTCTGTTGCTGATGTCTTATCTCTCAGCAATATCCTTTCATTCAATCCTCATGTCCTCACTTCCGCCATCTGTTGCAACAGCCGGGCACCTGCTGCTCTCGCTTTCTTCGTGTTCATTAACAAAGAGAAATTCCGTTCAGTTTGTTATATAAAGCATCCGTTAGTGAAAATCTAGTAGTAGTAAATGAAATATGATATTTTCAATGTGTTGATAATAACGAAATTTTAAAGTAGTCCTTTGAGTCAGATGTCATGAAATGATTCAAATGTTATCTCTTGTTTTAATGTTATCTTCATAAATTGGGTCCATGTGCCTTTTTTTCTCGACTAGGCCTAACACCCTTCCTCGTTTTTATATATCTCTCTTCCTTTTTCAGTTTCGTACGTTCGCCTCAGCTTTTTTGCCAGAGTTTCTGCTATATGTTTACACCATAAGGAATGATGAGGATCTCTCTCTCTCTCTCTCTCTCTCTCTCTCTCTCTCTCTCTCTCTCATTTGTATTATGCGGAAAAGTGGAAGGGTTCCACCTTTTTCTGTCTTCCGCTGTGTGAAACAGGAAGAGCCATAGTATCCACAGTAGTAGTAGTGGCAGCTAGTGGAAGCATTACAAGCCGGCCGGATGATAATCTGAAGTTCAAGGTCATCTTTTGTCTGATGCCGAATGTACTAATTCCTTTTTTTTCTTCTTCTTCTTCTTCTTCTTCCTCCACCACGTTGAGGAAGTGCGCGATTTTTATGTGTACTCTAGCATTTGTATAAGGATTATTAACCCGTTTCCTTCTCTAGAAAATGG
>NC_089756.1:42966261-43078761 GCF_040412425.1 Macrobrachium rosenbergii | reverse complement strand
ACACTACAAAAATGCACCACCCGTTATCCTAAAAGGAAAAATAATCATGAAATTAGCGAACCTGGAGCATCCTTTTTGTCTGCCAGAAGGAAGACCATTAATTCGTTTAGAATGTTGGATACTGGGATTTTCAGCAGAAGAGAACGAAGAAGATAGACCCGTTGAAGGAAGGGCGGTAGCCTGCCAACTGCTAGTACTTTCCTTAATGACTTTTGAAGCATACTCTTCCTGCAAATTAGTTCTCAATGAGGAACTTTCGATGTCACCTTCGGTTGGTATGGGTACTCTTTCGTCTTGGGTCACACTACCCAGTACAGAAAGTCTTTCATTTCCTTAAATGATGAAACAAGAACAGTTTTCTAAAATTGAGGCTTTGAAACCACATAATTTACCTGAACAAACATTGTAAAAAAAAATGATTGTGGATTATTATTTACACACACACACACACATATATATATATATATATATATATATATATATATATATATATATATATATATATATATATATATATATATATGAATATGAATGCAATGAAGAATTTTGTTTTATTTACGTTTCGTGACAACATCGCCAATCTTGAATTTTCTACAAAATAAAATATATATATAGATGAAGCAGATTTTGTTTTATTCGCATTTTGTTTTATTTACGTTTCTAACAACATCGCCACACATCTTCAAGAATTTTCTACAAAATAAAATATAATATGTTAACATAAAATAAGAGCTGATTATGAAATTCAATATTTGAAAAGCTAAAAACAATTTAATGGTAAAATTACAACTTAAATTACACACAAATTTGACTAAAACTGAGATTAAAGGTACAAAAATTATAAATAATTAAAAGAAATATTCAAAATATCTCAGCAAAATAAAAAAAAAAAACGCCAACACATACGAACAAAAGTAAAAGTCATATATTCACAAAACTACAACTGAAAACAGCTCCACACAACCAACCTTTCACCATCAAAGATAAAAACACACTAAAAGTAAACAACATTAAGAGGCACAAAGAATGATAGAAATTTTAG
Source organism: Macrobrachium rosenbergii (assembly GCF_040412425.1). Taxonomy (NCBI): domain Eukaryota; kingdom Metazoa; phylum Arthropoda; class Malacostraca; order Decapoda; family Palaemonidae; genus Macrobrachium; species Macrobrachium rosenbergii. The sequence goes on along the minus strand of NC_089756.1, from coordinate 43,077,719 downwards.
GCTAAAAACAACGGGGCAGCAGAGGAAGGGTTGGTTTAGAGTCGGAACTCGTAGTTTGATGTTGAACGTTTCCAAAATAAACAGTTCTTTGAGTTACTCTGTCTGGCCAATAATTTTCAAGTCTTCATATTTGATGGTAGTTGTACTGTACATTTAATAATGTGGTTCCTTATATAAGAAGTTTCTGGGTTAGATAGCTTACAACCAGTTCTATAACTAAAGCCCAGATGAATAGTTCTTCGTTGGGAGAGTGGGTTCCGTTCTCAGCTAGCACTCTGCTGGCCGCGAGCTCGAATCTCCGAGCGGCCAATGAAGAATAAGAGGAATTTATTCCTGGTGATAGAAATTCATTTCTCGGTATAATGTGGTTCGGATTCCACAACAAGCTGTAGGTCCCTTGCTAAGTAACCAATTGGTTCTTAGCCACATAAAATAAATCTAATCCTTCGGCCAGCCCCAGAAGAGCTGTTAATCAGCTCAGTGGTCTGGTTAAACTAAGGTATACTTAACTTTTAACACCCAGATGAGAATCGGCCCTGATCCTGAGAAGACGCCGGGTAGATCCTATATATTTTCACAGATTACATTTAGGGCAAGTGTATTCATAAACGACGCCCGACGTCATCAACGGGCAGAGCCGACCTTTAAACTTGAAGACTGAGCAATGGTCTTAGGATTCTTAGGCATGAGCTTTAAATTTATGGCTCCAAAATATTTTGTGCAATCTTACTAAAGTCCCTTCGAAAATTGTCATTTAATAGATACGGGAAACTGGCATACAGGGGGAGCTTGGGGACCTTAAAACACATAGGTTGATCAGAAAACTTTTTATTGAGTGGTTTATTTAAAATTTTATAGGAAATCTTAGAAGGAAAACGGTTATTCCTGCCCATCAATCTATTTCATCGTGTGAATAAACGCCTTGTGCGTCTAATCTGCGTTGTATACATACATACATGCGTACATATATATACGTATGTATGTATACATATATATACATATATATATATATATATATATATATATATATATATATATATATATATATTATATTTGTATATATTATATATTATATATATATATATATATATATATATATATATATATATAATCCATATATATAATCCACAATCATTTTTTCTTTACAATGTTTTACCGGATAAATTATGTGGTGTCAAAGGCTCTCTTCTAGAAAACTGTTCTTGTTTCATCATTTAAGGAAATGAAAGACTTTCTGTACTGGGTAGTGTGTCACAAAACGAAAAAGTACCCATACCAACTACAGGTGACATCCAAAGTTCCCAACTGAAAAGTAATTTTTAGGAAGTATTTGGTTCAAAGAATACGTAAATTATAAATATTATTATTACCGAAAAATCAAACATCACTTCTCACATGAGAATAATATTTAATAAGGGTAGAAAAAAGATATCAAAATGTAGCACTAATATGTTACCTACTATTTAATTTCTGTTTTAAGAACTCTTGTACAAAATTGTAGACGAAGATAAACAAAGATCTAATTACCTGAAAGCAGTAACAGCAAGGAAATTAATGACAATGCTAATGAAACCATGGAGAGAGAGAGAGAGAGAGAGAGAGAGAGAGAGAGAGAGAGAGAGAGAGAGAGAGAGAGAGAGAGAGAGAGAGAGAGAGATAAAAATTTAAAATCATAAAGCATCCTGAAACTATGGTGATACCTCTATCTTCATCATGAATTCTCCTTACATCTATGTACACACACACACACATATACATATATATACTGTATATATATATATATATATATATATATTTTATATATACAAATATATTTATATATATATATATATATATATATATATATATATTTATTTTATACATATAAATATGCATTTATATATATATGTGTATATATATGATGACTGAAATTTCAGTCATTACGCGTAATGACTGATTATATGTTGATAATATATATATATAAATATATATATACACGCGTGCACACACACACATATATGTATACACAGTTTAAGGGAGAGAGATTCCTCAAGAAAAATATATCAGTCGTGGTCGAATTCACCCAAAAAAGTAAATCATGGATGAATCCTTTATACAGAAGACTTCCCCATCATTCCCTCCATACACCTACACTAAAATGAAAATGAAAATGTTATATTATATATATATATATATATATATATATATATATATATATATATATATATATATATATATATATATGCACTTCAGCACTACGCCCACAGAAAAATGGATACAATAATCGGTGCCATGTTCACTTTTAACCATTGAACTAAAGCTGAACCGTATGTGCACAAATTTCACACACGCATTTATGGATGTAACTATATATAATGGCAAAACAAGAACAATCCAAGACTAAATCACTCAGACAGCGCGGCAAGCACTCGTAAAATATCTATGCAACTGCATAATATAATTTCAAAAATTTCTTGTACCTCAAGACATTACTCACGTCTGCTTGAAATGATGCACAGTCATTCCGTGAATGTTGCAGAATTCATTCATGCATTCGATAAGGCAATGTCACCCCGCGACTGCTCTGGGGGGAGGGGTGATTCGGTGGAGGGGGAAGGGGAAAATGTATCGTAACTGACTTCTTTATAAATTCCCGTAAGAAATAAACTACGTCAGGAGGTAAAGCATTACGCCTATTATCACTGAGATCGACGACCTACGTAACGTACAAAATGCAGCGTCATACGACAAATTTTTTTAATGGTTAGCAAAGAAATAAACTTATATATATTTTAAATGTTTCCCTGATAAAGCTAAAGGAAATAGTACAAATAAAACAATTTAAGACTTTAAATATTCAACTTTTTTTTTTTATAGCATAGTTTGCGAAAAGGGAGAAAATCATAAAAAAACAGGATTGAGAATAGCATAACTAAAGTGCATTACCGGAATTACAAGTGGCAATTTCAAATACACAAACAGAGGAAGGAATAAAATTTTGGGTGCTTGCTTGCCTGGGGTTAATAGAATAAAGACAGTAAAGGAGGAGAAAGCAGAACACAAAGGGATCATAATGTCAGATGAGAACGGGAGGGCCACGTGATATTTTGGGAATAATTGTTTTTATTTATTTTTTCTTTGTCAACAACCAGGTTCAAATGCTCAGTACTCCACCATGCAATCATTTTCATTTTAAAGAAAATTACCTATACGATCAAATAATAATAATAATAATAATAATAATAATAATAATAATAATAATAATAATAATAATAATAATAATAATACACAACTCCATAGGACTAGCAACCATCATGTGTCAAAAATCAGTACGCTTAGAAAAATGTAAGTCACCAGAAACTAGATAACAAGGTCAGTCTTTGAACTCTAACTGTAAATATCATATTTCTGTACTTATATTTACAGTTTATGTATAGTTCACATAATGTCAAATTGTAAAATTGGACATGATGTGAGCTTGCAACTTAATATGTATGGTTACCTTCTTGGAAATACTCAAATCTAACCCTCAGTTTAACAGCGTTGTTTGTGTCTTTAAATGAATAGTTACCTTCATAATATATAATCAACCAGATCTAATTCAAAAATTCAAAAAGTAGGAAGTATTCTGGGTTTCATAATATTTTATGATCATGAACATGAATAAGAGAAAGTCTTACTTCCTCTAGCAAGATCCTATGAACTAATATATTTTTTTATCGCTTAAGTAATTCTCTGCGGTCTTGAACACACACACACACACACACACACACACACACACACACACACACACACACACACACACACTGAAACGTTGTGATCTAGTGCCACTCGTATTAGACTACTTTATTCCGTTGTAGGTTTCAAAGTTTTTTTTTTTTTTTTCAAGACATGAATTTTCTGCTCCTCTAAACCTCCTATTCTATCCAGGCTTGGAACCGGCCTGAGAGTGACCCACTGACTTCTCTTCAAATCCCCAAACAGGAAGCGCAAAGATTAACGCTCTCTTCCCCATGTAAAAAAAAAAAAAAAAAATAAAAATCATATAACCCAACCACTGCGAAATCCATAAAGTTCGCGGAACGCCTTAGCGTGATGAGCATAACATTTTGACCAACATAACGCCACAAAACACAAATCCTCATTAGGGACTCGTATAAACGGCAGATGGGAAAAGTAAATATTGCAACGAGTCATTTGTTAATAGTGATTTCACCTGAATACTCAACGTTCGAAGATGTTGCAAACGTGTCAAGAGAAAATTCCGCTAGAATGGAGAGGTTATGGGATTACTAAGTTATAACTTATATTTTCATTTTAAATATTCTAACAGAATTTCAGTAAATGTGGATCTTGATTAAGTTTACTAATTTCACATAAGCGTAACAAAATTAAGTAATAATATGGTTCACCATAAACAGTGAAACTAATAATGGGTGACTCCTGAGAAAAGACAAGGCAATCACTGCCACTTTCATTTTGTGTAACTACTAGATCTAGGATGAGCCTGCTGTGCAGAAAACTTCCAAATAATTAACCGTTTCATAAAATTGCGCTGAAGGCTCTTGGCGCACTGCCCATTTCACCTCTTAATTTGGCAAGAACTACCTTGTTTACTGTATTTTAAAGCCCTTCCGTACCCGGAATTCCTCCATCCAGTTTTTCAGCACTTCCTTGGTCGCCTTCTCCTTCTCCCTCCCAATACTGCAGCTTAAAAACCATTTTTCCTTTTACTGACCTTCCATGCTCTCTACAAGACCAAACCATCTCTAGGATAACATTTCTACCAATTATCTCCCCAGTTGTAGCCCTTTTATACCATTATATATATATATATATATATATATATATATATATATATATATATATATATATAAACTGTATATATATATATATATATATATATATATATTATATACACACATATAAACATATATATAAATATATATATAATTATATATATATATATATATATATATATATATATATATATATATATATATATATATATATATATATATATATATATATATATACATATATACACACATATAAACATATATATAATTATATATATGTATATATATTTTTTTATGTATATGTGTGCATATATATATATATATATATATACATATACATACATATATGTGTATATACTGTATATGTACTAACACAACACACACATTTATATATATATATATTTTATATATATATATATATATATATATATATATATATATATATATATATATATATATATGACTTACGAGAAGCGGAAGGTTAAGACCTTCTAGAACCACGGTATGGTATGTATATGCCGTATGTATACATAACCTACTCCGATGTTTCAAATGTAACTAATTAAATGACAATGACGGCGATATTAACGACTTCCTTTATATTTTCCCTTTTGTCTTGTGCGTCTAATCACTGTTGGAATTAGCATGACTTTGTATGTTCTCGCTTTCCTTTTCATTTTTGCGAAATCTTAATCAATGTTTCCACGACCTCCGCTACTAATGCGTAACACTAAAGCCAAGGGTCGTTTCCTTTCGTTGAGAAATTACGAGTACTCGCTGCAAGTACAGAAATCACTGGATCGGGTCCGATATGTAACGTTAGAAAGCAAACGTTTGCACCTTCCTTTTACAACTTGCGTTAATAATAATAATAATAAAATAATAATAATAATAATAATAATAATAATAATAATAATAATAATATTATTATTATTATTATTATTATTATTATTATTATTATTATTATTAACTCTACTGCAGTTAATCGTGTAGTTATACCTTCCTGGACGATAACTTAATCATGAAAATATGAGGCTCATAGTGAAAACCTCGTGCTTCGAATGGTGAAAGCTATACCAATTTAGTTATCATCGTTTCTTATATTGTTGACTGGTTTCAAATAAGGGCGTTATGCTGTATCTAAAACCAGCTAAAATTAATCAGGGTAATCGGTTAAATGAATTAGAATGAAGATCACAGAAATATGAAGCTTATGTGATATAGTGCCCTATAGCTACCTACTGTGCATTTCAGGGCCGTGTCTAATTGATTTTCGTCGATAAAATCTTACCAAAGCATAGGATATGGATCGTACTTTGGAAATAACTATTTGAAGCAACAGCCTAATTGGCAAAAATATGCAATGGTGTCTAATTTGGATAATTAAGGCACTTGTCAGAGTAAATCAAAGAAATTTAAATGGGAACTTAGCTAAATCCAGCAGGCTTGTAGATAGAGGCTAGTAAAATGTCATTACTGAAGACCCTCCCACTCATTGACGTACTTTACTAGACACCCCGCCCATATACTTTACGGATGAAGGCTCAGATGTTGGTAGTAGTAGTAATAGTAGTAGTATAATATGGAATTCTTATGTTGCTTCACACACTCAAACACCTACCTTACACTCTCTCTCTCTCTCTCTCTCTCTCTCTCTCTCTCTCTCTCTCTCTCTCTCTCTCTCTCTCTCTCCTTTTCGATGAGTCTCTTAACTTATGTTCTGAATTTTAATATACCTTTTTAGTGTGTATGTAAGTTTAAGTTAAGTATACCTTAGTTTAACCAGACCACTGAGCTGATTAACAGCTCTCATAGGGCTGGCCCGAAGGATTAGATTTATTTTACGTGGCTAAGAACCAATTGGTTACCTAGCAACGGGACCTACAGCTTGCTGTGGAATCCGAACCACATTATAACGAGAACTGAATTTCTATCACCAGAAATAAATTCCTCTAATTCTTCACTGCCCCGTGGGAGAACCGAACGCGGGACCAGCAAAGTTAATGGGTCAATAACTGAGAAAGATACCCACCCGTCCAATGAGGAACTATGTGTATGTAAGGAAGCGTGAGTAAATGTATTTATTGTATGTACGTGTTCCAGTATGACAGCATGTTCCTATGTGCAGTTTTTAATTTCATTTTAATTCGTTCATCATCATACTAAATGATCTATTGGGTCCCAGTACTTGGCCTCTGGCCCAGACATGATATTTTAATCTAATCCTTCGGGCCAGCCCTATGAGAGCTGAAAGTCAGCTCAGTGGTCTGGTTAAACTACTTTAATAATGATAATCTAAGAGTACAATAATGGAATGGGCATCAAATGGGAATATTAATTGTGCAATACAGTTCCATGGTGCAATTCACGCTTCCTTTAACTTGAAATATGCACCAAGTCTTACAGCAACACTCTCTGTAAAAACCATTGTTACTCTGGAGTTTCTGAACTTCCAGTACACTAGTACCTGCCTTCTTAGTCCTGCTAAATGAATGTAACAACGCAAGTGTGCTAACCTTGACTTCCTTAATGCATGATCAGTCCCATAATAAATCCACAGTGCTTGGTATAGCACACTACTACCCCTTCATTATTTTATCTGCGTGCTTCTGTGTCAATTTTGTTGCTTCTATACGCTTGATTCATTTACTTGAAACTGACACTAATGTTTGTTGTAGGGTTGTTGAGTGGTTATCAGTGAGTCTATGTATTCCAGGTTATATCTATTTATTTATTCTTTTCTTGTTCAATTTTCAGTTATTTGATTATTTCATTTTCGTTCAATTTTCAGTCATTTTGATTATTTCATTTACATCGTTTATTATATATATATTTCATTTAATCATTTAATAATTACATTGTAGTGCTGAATGATACTCGTAACTCATAGTCCAAGCGCTTGGGCTACGCCCTAAATTTTATAATCCACTGATCCATTTTTAATAATTATCGCATATCCTACTCATGGTATTGCTTATTGTACAAGGGAGTCAAATATTTGTGTTTCTACGATCATTATCATACAACTGGGAACCCTGCTATTACGTCTGATGTCATAGTTTACGTCACAACTAGCCTCTTTCTGGGTGCTTACTAAATTTGGCTAAGTTTCCCTTAAAATTTCCTTGATTTACTCTTAAAAGTGCCCTAATTATCCACATTAGACATCACTGCATATTTTGCCAATTAGGCTGTGGCTTCAAATAGCTGTTTCAAAATACGATCCATATCCGATGCTTTAGTAAGATTTTATCGACGAAAATCTACTAGACACGGCCCTGAAATACACAGTAGTTTACACAAATGGGTGCTACTTTGGCTCGTTATCTACGCGTCACCTACTTCGAGGTGCTAGTACTAAACATTGCCGAAGCTCCTTGGGACGCCGTGTTTAGCACTAGCCCCTCGGGGATCAATCAAAGTATTATATACACCCATTTCTATATTGTGTGGTCGACAAATTATATTAATAAACGATATCTCTGTGCGGCCATCTAATTTACATTTACCATAGGGTGTTTAGTACTAGCACCTCGAATAGGTAACGCGTAGATAACAAGTCAATGCAGCATCCACAAATGACCAAAGTACCGATAACTCAGTAAGAAATTTTGGATATCACGTTATATTTAATTTCAATGGGTCAATAACTGAAATTATGGTAAAACATAAACCTTATATCCGTTGAAACATCATAGTATATAAACCAACAGCATCCAGGTTTGATAATGCCTGTGGAATATTACTGAAGTAAATACCTTTTAATCCTTACATATAGCTTTCTAATAATAATAATAATAATAATAATAATAATAATAATAATAATAATAATAATAATAATAATAATAATAATAATAATAATAATAAAGCCGTTCTTCCGAGGCCAATCGAAATGCCAGCTTTACTAAAGTATTTGCTTTCACATGATGGTGAAAAATATGATGAGAATTTGCAACATTGTAAGTAATAACAGGTAGCAATCAAGTTATGAGTCACCTTGAAATTAAAATTAAAGGGAAAACTTGGTACAATCTCTAGATAAATCAATGTCCCCTGTAACTACAAAACTATGTGCTCTAACCAACCTAAATATTATATATATATATATATATATATATATATATATATATATATATATATATATGTGTGTGTGTGTGTGTGTGTGTGTGTGTGTGTGTGTGTGTGATATATACATACATTTACTCTGGTCCATCTTAAACTTAATAAACTATATTTTTGCCAGGGACCCAACCCCTCTCAAAACTTCAACAAAATATATCAATAACCTTTAGAAATACCTTAAGAACAGACAGGGGAGCATACTTAAATTACACAACTTCGTTGCCGTAGGTGATGTAAAACACCGAATTACACACACACACACACACACACATACACATACATATATATATATATATATATATATATATATATATATATATATATATATATATATATATATATATATATATATATATATATAGTGTAGGTGATCAAGTTATGTAATGCAGTAACAGAATCGAACGATTGCTTGACAAAATACAGAAAAAACAAGTTGTTCTTGGTCGAGATTAACACTATATAAACACGCTATCGCACTTTACACAGAGGTTTAGGGCACTATGTAAACCATGTACTTATCTATCCTTGTTTGGAATATTGCTCTCAATTTCATTCTTCCTTTCCATGTGGATTGCATCTAAAATGACGGGTAATTAACTAAAATTTTTGGGTGAGTGAAAAGATACATACCTTCTAGGACATTGCTTTTCGCCGATTTTCACTTTTATTACCGCGGATAAGAAGTATTTCATCAACACAAGGACACTGTGACATACAAAACTCAACTGATGGAATTTACCACTGAATAAACACGTAACAAGGCTCGCACTCACCGAATGGCCGGATGACGAAATCTCTACAACTCAGGTTTTCCACGTCTGGGTATCAAGGTCTAAACACCATATCATACCAGGGCAAGGACTCTCAAATACCTAACGCAACCTCCTTTAATGAGAAGGTGAGAAAAAATAAGAAAAATAGGGCATGTTACTATGGAAAAGTTTTCACACTATCTAGAGCAAATGATGATGGAATTAAAATGGGACAATTTTACTTGTGAATGGAAGTTACACCTAGATAGACAGACAATAAAAATGGCAACTACTGTGGGTGTTTTGAGGCTGACACTCTATGAGGAAACTTTTTAAAAAAAATAACGCATCTAACATTATTTGTTTTGTCATTTCAATACAAACAATGATAGTATCAAAACAATAGTTACCAGCCAGTTCACGCTATCCTCTTTCAGTGTGGCTTTGTTCTGCAACTCTGTTTCGTTGTGGCTTTTTGTTTCGTTTTATTTTATGCTTTCAACTGTTATTCAATGTAAAATTACAAAATACAGTGCTATCGACGTAATTAATGGTTATTAGTCCGTTACGTTACGGAAAAAAGAAGAGAACACCACATAACACTACCAACAATCGCGATGGCTCGTTCTTAAAACAAGTTCCAGTCCGGTCATCGGGTAACAGAAATAACAACTGTAAATATACCTGAGTCAAATTTCCCCTATAAATTTATTTATAAAGATTTGTATAGAGATTTTCGACTATAAAAAATGACCCTGCACAGTTGACTAACTAGCACGTACGCAATTCACTGCTTACATCAACAGAGGCAGAATAATTTTTCAGGAAATGGATCTAATCATTTTCCCTCCCCGACAAACCTTTTGTTCCTGCCCGTATTCGTGCATCTGCAGATAACTAATTAAACCTTTTAACAACGCATAACAAGCGCAGAAGACTGCAGGTTTCAACTAACGGATATGTTATTTCTCTTTTTCTAGGATGGGCAACTTCGACAAATGCAACCCCATGGCTTCGTTCCAACTCTTCTTCTTGAGTCTGCTTATCAAACATGCAGCAAGTAAGTTTTTTTTTTTTTTTTGTTAAATTTAATTCATTTGTTTACTGTTTTTGTCTAGAATATCATTTAATTCTCTGTCTCTGTCTGTCTCTCTCTCTCTCTCTCTCTCTCTCTCTCTCTCTCTCTCTCTCTCTCTCATTCCTTGATTGTTTATTTACCGCCATATTTTCCTTCGTCTATCAGTGCCCAACTATGATACCCGAGTCTTAACTCCACGGGTCAAATCATAATCATAAAAATTTCACTCTACTTACATCTTATATTTACACTAGCGCATGATTTCTCAAGTTATTATTACTATATAATCATAATTCACATCAGTAACGGTGCAGTACACTCATATAAAATTCAGCAATGAACATTCCCTGTGTAAACATTACATCATAAAGGTATTCATACTTCTCTGATTAGAAAAAAGGCGTGTCTTTTGGTGTTTCACCAGGGTGAAAAACGATGGCATTTTGCGGATAAGAATTTTTATTTTTTATCATTTACTTGGCCAGAACAAATAAGTACTATTTTCATAGTCCATGAACTCAGTATGACCATTCATCCTTTATTCTTAATATTTTAATATTAATGGATTTTATATATTATATATATATATATATATATATATATATATATATATATATATATATATATATATATATATATATATATATCTCGGTAATTTATTGAAATCAATTGTTAATGATAAATAATATTGCCAAGACCAGGAAGAACATTCTTTTACTAAAAGCTGAGGTATAAAACCTCATCATCAGGCTGGTATGACAAGGATGAGAATCAATAAAATTACAATAAAATGAATTGTCATAATAAATCTTCAGCAAAATACTAACGAAATATATAAAATGAACAAGTAAATACAAACTAAGCAGTACTGTACACCGGTCTGGGACAAAACTTTTCATTTAAAAATTTTTTCAGAACTTTGTAAAAACAAAAATGGGATATGAGTTTTCAGAAAATAATTCTGGAGGAAAACCATACATTAAATTGCCTTACCTTGGTCATAGTAGCTATATGGTTGAAAAAGTTACAAGAAATGCTTAAGCATTGTTTCCCTCAAATCAGTTTCGGTTTGTTTTCTGTAATCCTTTTACAATAAGATCACTTTTGAGAGAGAAGCCTACTCTGCCTGTGGACCTTAATTCCTGTGTCGTTTACTTGTTCACTTTTACCAGTGAATAGTGGGATCTAGAAGTATCTGGCTCAGACACAGAATTTTGGAACACAGATAGTGTTTCTATTAGAACCTTTTATGTTTCCAAACCACCCTTTTCTGCCATTAGAACACAGTTTAACACAAGACCATCCTTTCACTGACCTGGATTTTCGGGTACTGTCTTTTTGTTCAAATAGACTGGACCTTTTTAATTTCAGAGTATGACTATTAAAAAGATGAAGCCGGAATTGAGCAATATGTCTGGTATTCAACTAGCTATGTGTAATTTCATAGGTATCAATTAGGTCGTTAAATATTTACTTTGTGAGTGGTAGTTTGTTTACATTTCACTTTAGTTTTATTTTCATATTTTTATGTTTGTTTTTAATTTTATCACCCTTTTAGTTTGTATTTACTTGTTCATTTTATATATTTCATTAGTATTTGAACTGAAGATTTATTTGACAATTCATTTTATTGTAATTTTATTGATTCTCATCCTTGTCAATGTTTTTTCAGCCTGATGATGAGGTTTTATACCTTCGAAAGCTTATCAAGAACAACCGTGGATGTTCTTCCTGGTCTTGTCCAATATTATTTATCATTAACGGAAATATATATTAAATTTATCACATACACAATTGTGCAATAGTAGAAAGGTAACTGGTAATGGAGTGTTTTTTGGTTACAAAAAACAGTCCACAATATCAAGTATCCGGATAGTTGAAAACTGTTTGTCCAAGAAAGCTTGTTTTTCGGAATAAACACTCAATTAGATCCGATCCAGTTTGAATGCATTTTAGTGATATATATATATATATATATTAATCTATATATATATATATATATATATATATATTCCTGTCACACATCATCTAATCCATATTTCACCAGTGAACAGGGACACAATATTTAATAGTTTTGAAACGTATAAATAGTGTTTTATGGCCCAAATCAGTTGGAATATATATATATATATATATAAATATATATGTATATAGTTGTTTTCCTATATGTATTATACAAACATATATGACAAGAGGTAAAACGTTCAATTATGTATGTTGGTACCGATAACTGAACTATGGTTTCTAGGGAGTGCAGGTCAATGCAGCCTGACTGAGACCTTCGAAAAAGTATCAAGAACAACCGTGGATGGAGTGCCCGGGAGTCCGCTGTATTCTAATAACGGAAATACTGTAACGTTAAACTGTCTACAAAGGTAAGTCTTTTGGAAAAACTGTAGGTAGTTAAAACGAACAGAAGTGTTGACGAATTCCGCCTTGGTCGCGACCTTGTGTGCATTTTAGTGATGTATCTCGTCTGATATTAATCTGAAGGCCCTTTATAAGCTGGCCCTTTAATTATAACCTATGAACAATATTTAACAGTTTTGAAACTACTTCCCAAATCAGTTGGAATGATAAAGCTATACCCTAAATCCACGGCCGTTTTCTGTTTCATGACAAGAGGAAAACGTTCAATTCATTTGTACCGATAACTATATTTTCCAGGGACACAGAGATAAATTAAAAATATATTTATCTAGATAAATAATGGATATACAACAGAAACACACAGACACACACACATACACACCACACACACATCTATGTGTATATATATATATATATATATATATATATATATATATATATATATATATATATATTTATATATATATATAGAGCATATCTATAAATATAACGCATGTATATATATATATGTACATGTATGTATATATATATATATAAATATATATATATATATATATATATATATACACACACACACGACTGTGAAATATTTTCTGTTAAATATCGCTTTTCTGTAACCTTTTTCATTCACTATCTGCCTGAAGAGAGAAACGGTCTCTGAAATATAGTATTAACTTTCTACATTTTGGCATTTGTACGGGCTCATATATATATATATATATATATATATATATATATATATATATATATATATATATATATATATATATATATATATATATATATATATATATATATATGTGTGTGTGTGTGTGTGTGTATATACATGCGTTACTCTTTTCGGTGCTCTATGATGCTCGCGGAAATACTTCGAAGTTGCACTGTCATACAGAATACTTTTGCATTGCTAATTCTCTCTTGTCTCAGTTTTCTTCCTTTACACGATAAAACCGCAAAATATTTTATTTGTCCTTTAAGCACAGCCATCAGAGAGCAAGGCCTTTCTCACACTATATCACAAATTTAATGTAAACTATCACGTTTCGGGAAACATGTACGAGTATATCAACTGTCGCTCGTAATGCGGCACCTGAGGCCTCTTATATAAGCAACGTCATTTCCTGCTCCTGTCTCACAGCAAATTTTATCTCAACTTCGTAACTTCAATTTTTGTTTTATTTCGTATCATTAGCTCTTTTCATATTTGGACAGCCGATTTCTTTACGAGTGAAAACTAGCTGATTAATATTTCACGACTCAAGGAGTAAAACTTTACAACCTATTTGCATCGCTCAAAACACACCCTGCTAACTTTATTTCTCTCTTGTTCGATCAAAAAAATCTATGAGATCATCTGCATTAGATACTTCTGATCAGTATAAAGTTAAAAGGGCGTAAACACACACACACACACACACACACAACACACACACACATTACTGACGTTAGTTCTGGACTCTATGGTTTGGGCTCACACTTGCAAACATTTAACTCTCTCTCTCTCTCTCTCTCTCTCTCTCTCTCTCTCTCTCTCTCTCTCTCTCTCTCTATATATATATATATATATATATATATATATATATATATATATATATATATATATATATATATATATATATATACACACACACACACACATATATATATATATATATATATATATATATATATATATATATATATATATATATATATAATTATAGATGTGTGAAACAAACCATGGAGTCTCAGAACTAAACGTAATAACATAATACACCCACAATATATAAATACAATATAATCACTCATGTATATACATACACAGACACACATATGTATGTGAGTGTGTGTTTGTGTTTATGTGACAAAACCATGGAGTCCAAAACTAATCACTGCAATAACACAGCACACCCGCAATACATATCTACATGCCGAAAAGCATCATGTTTACTTCCCTCAAGAAGCTCGTGACCGTGATTTCTTACATCTCTTATGAATCATATGTTCTATGGCTCACAAATATGAATATAAAAAAATGTATACATTCTCTTTTCCCTGCAGATGCCGTGAGTCGAAGAACTGCCTGAGTTTCGTGGTCAATTACGACCGAGATTCTTGCACTAGTTACGACAGAGATTCGTCTTCGGCTGACATCAAATTGAGGCCTACGCAGCTGCCCATCAATTACTTCGAAAAAATTTGCATTGACGGTGGGTTATATTTTAAACGACAATTTTGTAAATTCTGACATTGATGATTTATATCCCCAATTTATATCCCCAATCATTCCACCTGTTTGTCCGCATTCTAGGTTTCCAACATTTTTCAAAAATCAGGAGTTAGGATTTTTTTAAACACTGAGCATTACGGATTAGTAGGAATAAAAGCAAATACGAGTGGGAAAACTTATAAAAATTAATTCTGATTACTGTTTCTTGATTACTTTTATCCAAAAACTGACGATATTACTTCAGCTGTTAATTCAAAAGCATACTTATAATTATAGTACGGTATTTTACTCATTGCCATTAATACAATGATTATGACACTATAACAAGGAAAACTTAAAATTTCCTACAAAGGTATAATGTATACCTTTGTAAATTAGAAAAAAATCTCACTACACTGAGATATTACGAAAATCTAACTGAAAAAACATACGTGTTGGTTTCTTAAGAAATAATTCAAGCGAAAGATTTAATCCTCCAGAACAAGAAATCGTCTATAACTTAAATGCAATAAGCAATTCTTCGTAAACCGAAACGATATCCGATGAACATCTTCTAAGATGACCTTAGAAATATTTCTTTTTAATTCACGGGATAATTTTAGAATAAACTCGCGCTATGCAAAAACACTTTCAGTGGAACCTTGCTCATCATATTCGAGGGAGGGAGTTTAGGCTCATTCTAAAAGAACCAGTCAAGGTTGAGTCCCTCTGTACAAATAAAAAAAAAAATCTAGTGAACACCACCCAAAATCAGATCCTAGTATGATAAAACCCAGACGCTGTCATAAAACTCCCAAGCCGTCTTTGAAAATCATCCGTGTGTAGCGGCTCAGTCAACCATAAGGCTTTTGTGACTGGCTTGGCGAGTTCCCTGATAAAATCACAGTGGGGTGAAATGCCACCTACTCATCATGCCTCTTTATCATATCATGGGGAAAATATTACACCATAAGCACGCGCATTTGCATATGTGAAAATTCTTTTTGAGATTTTAAGAAATGTTTAAGGCCGCAGAATGCGAAACGAAGACTATGCCTCCATGTGCGCGGGGGCTTCTTTTCTGATGGTCAATATATGATTTATATAGCAAACTGTGCAAGTTTTCACAAAATCAGCAAGAGAGCGTGTTCCAGTCTTCTTCCCTTCTGTATTTCTAAACGAGTGTCCTTTCCTACTCTCACTCAATCGGCGACTGGCTCTGCTAACGCATTATTCGCAAGTTCTACCATTCAAACCGACATACGACACATCCTTAAAAAGTTCGTGAGCCACCAAAACATTCCCAGGCTGTCTGAACCTATCCGTGAGGATGCTCGGTTAATTACACATCTACTGTGACTATCCTGGAAATTTCCCTGAATAAAGTAAGACTGGGGAACATCCCACTCACACTCATCGCAGCCATAAATCGTAAATTATGCAGCGATAAAAACTGCGCTCTCATATCCGTATGTGAAAATGCCTTGAGAGTTTGAGAACAGTTTAAGGCCATACAATGGAAAGATTACGGAAAGGCGGACTGCCCATGTTTCACAGGTATGAGCATTTGCCTATGAAAATATAAATGTAAATTGCTACTACGAATTACAAGACGCTGGATAAAATCAATCGAAATACTTCATTTCAAGGCAATACTTCGCTATTTTAGTTGCAAATACGCATGAAAATGAACCATGACTACATGTAACTTGGAAAAGGTGGTAAGACCTGCGCTCATGACTACTTTCTAAAAAACGGTTCGAGAATTTGAGAGGAAAATTTCCTTTTTATCCTCTCCAGACTAGGCCTAACTTCAATTAAAAGAATAATAAATAACCTCCACAAGGTGTGTTGGTCTCCACACGTTGTACATTACCAGACAATATCGCCATGCATTTCTATTTAGAAATTCCTTGTGATGATCATGAATTGGAACCTAAACCATTTTAAACCCATTTCGAAAAAAATAGTAATAAAAATAAAATTATCTTTATGTATTTCAAAAGTACATAGTAATAAAACTGAAATTATCTTATCTGTCTAATTTATCCTTCTATGTTTCATATTTTTTTTCACATAAGAGCCGTCTATTCTACTCAAAAGATCTTTACTGCGAAAGTTAATAACCTTAGGCTAATTCCAAATTAACATAATTTTGTACAAGGATTAATAATAATAATAATAATAATAATAATAATAATAATAATAATAATAATAATAATAATAATAATAATAATAACAATGTGTAATAAAAATCCACAATTGTATAGTAAATATATTATTATGTAAAATATGTAAAATAAACCAAAGACTTTCGAACACTTGAGCGGTGTTCCTCATCAGTGCTAACGTTAGCACTGATGAGGAACACCATTCAAGTGTTCGAAAGTCTTTGGTTTATTTTACATATTTTATAGTAATATATTTAATTTACTATATAATTGTGGATTTTTATTACACAGATTGTTTTTCACGAAATTGTTAATCTATTAGCAATAATAATAATAATAATAATAATAATAATAATAATAATAATAATAATAATAATAATAATAGAGCAGTTATATCGAGCCATATCACAGAGACAAGTAGTCTCCCGTTTAAAACATAACCTGGTTGTCTAGAGCGCAAATGAAGGCTCTTGTTTACATACATCCGGAAAACAAAAAGTAATTACACAGTAAACTTGAGTGACAGCCACCTTCGCGATAGCAAATAGATGCTAGATTTTATCATGATTCCGAGATGCAAATGAAAATATGAATAGGACTTCACTATTAGTATGGGAACATCTGAAGAGTACGAAATCTGTTCATTCTTATCTTTTCCGCTTTCCAAAAAAAATAAATAAATAGAATAAACGGAATTCTTACGGAGTTTTTTTTTTTTTAATATATTGAGATTCTTATTCATACACATGTTTTCACTTTTTCAATTTCAAAAAATTTTGGAAAGGAGAATTCACCTACTTCCAAGGACGCTTTCCTTTGTTTCAGTACCACTCACAGTCACAACAGAGAGAGAGAGAGAGAGAGAGAGAGAGAGTTTCTTGTTAAATTAACCTATTCTTAGCTTCACAGTGTATCAGAGGAAGAGAGATAGAAGGAACAAACCTTCATTAATTAATTAATTACAATTACTTTCTTCTATCTACACAGCTCCTCAATGCGGTAGGAACTGGATGCTGGAGCGGGTGGTGGGCTTCGAGATCGAGGGCTATGACGACATCGTTCTCAACAACGTCCCAAACAGGTTAAAATGCGCAGAGTTGTGCATCAGGGAGAGGGGGCTCATGTGCCGGAGCGCCGAATATCATCAAAGGTACAGCTCTTCTCGTATACATTCTAATAAAATCAACAATGGCAAGTTTGAGAACTGTTTCCTTTCCACTAAAGCCAAGGGTTGGAGTATGTATATACTTTCAGGGAATTGTTCCTGCCCATCTGTGAGCTACAGGTCCACTTGGCCTAGGCAGTAGTAGCTGTATTAGGGGCTCGAACTCGGGTACTAGCACCTGCTGCCGTGTAGACTGACACCTCTTTGGGTAAAGGCTAGATCCACAATCGAAAACTGGATCAGCCCCAGGTGTTACTGGCAGTGGGATGTTGGATAGCCGTTGAAGGTTGTTGTTGTTGTTGTGGTTCTCCAGACTCTGTTATGCCAGGAAGCCTGCACCGCGCAAGAAGGACACCACGCTTACTGGATCTGACCATAACTGTGTGGTAGTGTGGATGTTGTGTTGTTGTCTAAGGGCTGCCAAGTTAGGGCAATCTACTAAGAGATGTGTAACTGTGTGGGGACTAACTTGGCAGAGTGGACATATGTCTGTTTGGGTGTTGTCTATGCGGTGTTTGTAGGTGTTTAGTGATTGGTGATGACCACAGCGAAGTCGAGTCAGGTATCGAGTACTTTGTCTTCTTGGCTTCAACTCTGGACACCCGGCGGATGACCTTAGTTAGGCACTGGCAGGGATCACTGAACTTAGCTAGAAACTTTGAAACAACAATGAATTGGCTATCCTTTAGTGCATTTAATCAACGAATGCACTACAGATTCTGTCATACAAATGGATAAACACAATTTAGAAATGGTCCCAGACCCAGCCATAGAGGGGTAGGGGGTGCTAAAAGTCTCCTAGTTTATAAATATTTTGAATAAACTGAAAATAGGAAGTTGGAAAGCAAGAACCCTATACCAGACTGGAAAGAAAGATAAGCTAGAAAAATGAATTCAAGAGACATGGTTAGGATATCAGAGCTGCTTGTGAATCACGGTGCAAAATAATGGGAAAAGATACATTGGAAGGAGGTAATATGTATAGATATTCGCAAGAACAGAGAAACAGGTAAAAAAGGAACAGTAATATTCTTAATGCCAAATTTAGAAAAGGCATTGACTGACTGGAGAGCAGTGAGCAATAGACTACTGCTGGTAAGACTGAAATAAAAACAGTGCAATATAAATACGAATGAACTCTCCGACGAAATAAGAAATCAATTTTATATGGAACTGCAGAATGTTTCAGATGAAATACCAGAAAGAGATACGAAAACTTTTGTTGGTGTGATGAATGCGAAAGTTGGCAGGAACAATTAAGGTAAGGAGAATGCAACGGGTAAGGAAGGCCTCGTAGACACTGCATACGAAAATGAAAGATAATTTATTAGCTTTCGTGTTGCTAATACTTTTATCAGTGGAGGTATTCTTTCCAAACGAAAGGGCATCCATAAATACAAATGGACAGAATTGAAAAGCTTACTTAACAGAAAGCATCATATATCTAAAGATGACACTCAAAATAATTTTAACAAACGTAAGTAATGAGGGCATGTCATGCACAAAGGGACAAAATAATATTAAACGGAGAGAGGATTAATGCGGTTGAACCTTTCAGACATTGTGTGTGTGTATTATAATATATACACACACACATACACATATATATATATATATATATATATATATATATATATATATATATATATATATATATATATATATATATATATATATATACATATATATACATATATATATATATATATATATATATATATATATATATATATATATATATATATATATATATATTCAAATATAATCATATATATTCCAGAGATGGCGTCTGCAGACTGAGCAGGCAAGATCGTCGCACTCAGCCTCTCAGTTTCCGCCCAGCTTCTCCTTTAATCCACTACATAGAGAACCAATGTTCAGGAGGTAAGATGCACATGTTAATACCATTCGTCAGTTTTTCATTTTTAATTATGCCACTCAAATAAAACCTGCCTGCAAGCAAATTTCTTATATATTTTATGATGACATAAAGGCGAATAGCATTTTGGAAAAGAGAAGGAGAGAGAGAAAAAAAGACAGTATTGATATCTATCCTTAAAAAAATAACGTATCCACAGGTTGTCTTTATGGGAAGCTTTACAGTTGGTGTGACCTACAGCTTTTTATGGGAAAATATACTCCTGCAATAACATACTTCTACGAGTTGCCCGCGACAACATCCATTCATCTCATGTGACATTTTTAGTTTTACCTAAAGAGACCATTTTAATTCCACAGTTGCCAACAACCAACACTGTGATTTCGAGGAGTTTCCTGCGCAAGATTTGGGACATGGGGATCTCCAAGTTCCTGTAGAATCCAAAACAGAGGTAAGCATTCTCTCTCTCTCTCTCTCTCTCTCTCTCTCTCTCTCTCTCTCTCTCTCTCTCTCTCTCTGCGCACTTAGAAAAGGGGATAACTGTACAGACACATATTGCTAACTTCAGTTTACAAAGAAATACGAATGCTTTTTCAATGGCAGAATATATCTATTAGCAACCTATTTGACTTACAACAAATAATTTTATTGCAATAACTCATAAGTAGTTTTCGTATCAAGCTGAAGTAACTATAACATGATTAAAGCCGTTTTTATATATACCTATAAAACTATATCTGTTTTAATAATTATTTTACAAGGATTTGTGAACAATTATGTCTTTTCTGTTACAAATATATCTGTATAGTCACAGACTTGGTCGCAAATTTCATCTTCATCATTACAATAAAGATATGAATCTTATTTTCCCAAGATGATTCGAGTTTTGCAGTTTAAGCCTAACCTGCAGTAGAAATGATTTGCATATTCCGTTAAATGCGTTAATTTTGTGCCCATAGAAGAAACGGGTTTTATATTCAAATAAAATTACATCTGCGGGGAGAGTTGAATTTCGTACCCATTGATTAGATTTTTACGTCCTCTTGCAGACAAGAATCTTCTAAAAGAAACCTAAACTTGTATTTTCAACAATAGTGCATATTTGATAGACATTAAGATCGTCACCTAAACTGCCTATTTTAGTCTCTGCACATGTATATTCCAAACATTGCGTCATCTATTTACACGTTATAAAATGTTTGGAGGCCTATTAGTAAATACATAAATTTCAAAATTACAGCTTGCGCTTAAAGACATCTCAAGACTAAAGTCTATTTGAGCTATGAGTCTCAACTGACATGCGTCTGCGATCCTTTACGTATCAAAATCGCATCTCATTACTTTCCGGTGATGGAAATGATGCATTACTTTCATTACTTTCCGGTGATGGAAATGATGAATGAAATTAAATGAAGATGACAGTTCCATGCAAGTATTGTCATAACAGCAATGAATTGCGTGCTTGAGGAATAGCAATGACAGTTCCGCGCAATAAAGTTAACCATTAAAAATATCCATAGTGGCATGAGTCCTGAAATGGGGAAACAAATCCAGTTACTTATGGGTACAAATATATTGAAAAATAAATCTAAACAGAGAGTTTCGGAATCTGTTCGATTCCCTATTTCAATCTCAGATTCCCGAAAGCTCTCTGTTAAGATTTACTTTTTAATATGTTTGTACCCATACATAACTGTGGGTTAGTTTCTCCGATGTTAATCATGTTATGACAAACATCACCGGAGTTCAGAACGATCGTGGAAGCACTGAATAAATAGCATGGACGATTAATATTAAAAAAATAAAACTTAAAACAATGGACCACGGTCATCAAATAAATTTACAAAATGGAGCACTGTACAGCTACGTACTAACACTTTATATGGAACTAGTTTTCTAACGGCGTAAAATAAAGACTACAAACATGAATTTTTCGAATTCATTATATATATATATATATATATATATATATATATATATATATATATATATATATATATATATATATTATATATATAGTATATATATATATATATATATATATATATATATATATATAATGAATAACAGGTCAACAACATTCTGAACCTTACCTTCTTCCTTTTCTCCTTTCAGTGTCACGATGCCTGCGAGTCCGAGAAATCCTTCAACTGCAGAGCCTACACGTGGTTCAGTCGGGGAGGGATATGTCGGCTGTCCGGGGATGACCTAACCTCCACTGGGTTGTCTGCGGTGGTTCCACTCCCCGACGCTTCTTTCTACCAGCGGGCGCCTTGTTTAGATCGTTAGTACAGATGGCCTAGTCCTTGAGATTTCTGTGGAAATGGAAATGGGTGCTGTTAGTCATATTGCTTGCGAAAGGAGAGCTATTACCAGGATAAGGGGTTTAGTACAGCATGTGTACCATATGACTATAAATATTTTCTGTTAAAACAATTCCATCTAACAAAGGTAGCCCATACAAACACCAAAAGGATAGATTTTACAGCGTTAATATTTGTCAGTTGAGACAATTGCCTGAAATTTAACTCTGTAAAATCTATCCTTTTGGTGTTTGTATGGGATGACTTTATCAGATATGTATATATTTATATATATATGTATGTATATATATATATATATATATATATATATATATATATATATATATATATATATATATATATATATATACATATACTGGAAGTTGATTAGGTCAATAATCTGCAACGTATCACGTTGCTCGGCAATATTGTAACTTACTTACAAACCTTCATGTCATATGTATTGAGGTTCAGCAGTTATATGCATCTTCTAAAATTACAGTGCCATTGCGGATAAGTAAAGTAATATTTTGAATACCAATCTTTGAAGCAAATATCAAATTCTTAATGCAGCTTAACAGAGTGTCAGAAAAGTGGCATTATTCACTTCAATGTGTTCTTTCCAACAGTTGAACTGTCGTGCAGTGTGGACGGAATGTCAGTAAGCCTCAACACCATAGAACCTTTCAAGGGGAGGCTCTTCGCAAGAGATTTCCCTAATGAATGCAAATCCCTCGACAAAGGCAAAACTGACACATCTTTATTCATCAAGGTGGGTAAATGTGAGTCATACGTATGGGATATTATTTACTGGTAGTAAATAAGGATGATTTAACTATTATTATTTATTGTAGTGGGTATTATGGGTAGGATTTTAAAGAATTATCTATTTATTGATTATCGAGAACAAATGGGTTTAAAGTAAATGAACCTGTTTATTCAATATATAAGTTAAACGATTTCTTCGGCACCGCAACTGAAACATTCGTAATGAACATCTGTAATCGTGAAATGTGTATCTGTACTAATAAAATTTACAGCCATATTTACCTTTACAATTAACATCCGCCTTTTTATGGGCTCTAACCTAATTCAGACTTGGAAAAGGTTTTCTGCATAATGTCAAACGTTCAAGTAATGAATGATACTTTCTGTTGGTGATTTAAAAATGTTACAGCTGTTCATAGAATATTCCATACAAGTAAGACAATCTCAGTTCTCTCTCTGCACGAATAAATAAATAATAAATAAATACCCGTATAAAAAAATAAATAACGTTTTATCTACATGAAGGAGGATATTTTCAATTGCCTCTTTGGCACAGACAAATAAAACCCACGACAAATTAAAGGAAATTATTGGGAACTGATAATTAACCATGAAAAAATTTAGTAATTGCTGTTCATTAGCACACAAAAGCATCAACATTCTACAATATTTAATTCACATTTCTTATCTAATTTCATTAGGTATACCTCAGTTTAACCAGACCACTGAGCTGATTAACAGCTCTCCTAGGGCTGGCCTGAAGCATTAGATTTATTTTACGTGGCTAAGAACCAATTGGTTACCTAGCAACGGGACCTACAACTTATTGTGGAATCCGAACCACATTATAACGAGAAATGAATTTCTATCACCAGAAATAAATTTCTCTAATTCTTCATTGGCTGGTCGGAGAATCGAACGCGGGCCCAGCCTAGTGCTATCCCAGAACGATACCAACCTGTCCAATGAGGGACTTCTAATTTCATTAAAGAGGATATTTCCATAATATTATATAGCACGATCAAATAAAAAATACCACAGTAAATAAAAGAAATCATTGGAAAAGTTATCATTTACAGCTGAAGTAGCTTGTGGTTTTTTCCACGCAAGAACACTCCCAAAAATGAATACAAGATAAAAGATGTAAGCGGAAAACTTATAATTTACCTTTCGCATGAAAACGTTGTTCATTTCAGTCCAGTAACACCAGCACTAAATATTTTATTGCTATTGCAGTTCAACGATCCGCAATGCGGAGTGGTCAACGAAGGGGAAGGCATTTACAGCAACGTCATAGTCGTGCAGCACCACCCCGTGATACAGAGGCGAGGGGACAAAGCCATCAAGTTGCTCTGTCTGTTTGAAACGTCCAATAAAACCATCTCGGACAGTTATAACTTCCTCGTCGAGTAAGTGTTTAAGGGGACATAATTTCATTCAATATTGACCTGTAGAAGAGTGGATAGTAGATAAACGCTACACATTGCTGAAACAGAGCGAGAGAGGATAATTAGGGAAATCATACTATATTCTTGCTAGTCTTTTTTTTTTTTTTTACCTTCAATGAATCACTAAAAAATCCCAAAGTCAACAAAAAAGTATATATCGTACATCTGCCTTTGTTGTAGAAGAAAAATAAATCATTGGGCGCACAGTAAAATCACAAGTGGTAAAAGTTTGTGATGCTTTGGCTCTAACCAATGCAACTGAAACTAATACACCTGTTTTGCTACAGTAACTTTTCAACTAGTCGGGGAGTGACGCTAATTCATGATACCTCGTAAAATCAAGTAAAAACAGATGGTTAACCGTTAATCACATACTGGTATACAGTAGTCACTTACTTCTGAAGTCATGAAGTTGTAAATTAGGACAATGACTTCACCTGACTGTTGCAGGGGAGTTGGGAGGAATTCTTCCTTTATTTGGAGGTGCTCACATCATGCGGCACATTACAATTACATGATTTCAAGCTGGGAGGGACTGAACAGTAATTATTTTATGTTTTCTTCTTATTTATATACTTCTTCAAGCCACCCAAATACCCTTTATATGATCTACAGCCTTAGACCTTACAAGGGTATACTACAGTTAAGTAGGCCTAGCAAGTTTACTCTAAGCAATAAGAGACTAACTATCGAAGCCTCGTAAAAGCAAGTAAAAACAGACGGTTAATCATTAATCACATATCGGTATACAGTAGTTACCTGTTTCTCAAGTCATAAAGTTGTAAATTATGGCAATGACTTCATCTAACTGTTGCAGGGGAGCTGCGAGGAATTTTCCCCTTATTTGGAGGTGCTAACATTATGCAGCACATTATAATGACATGATTTAAGCACAGGGACTCAACAGTAATTATTTTGTGTTTTCTTATTTAAGTACTTCTTCAAGCCATCCAAATCCTCTTTATATGATCCATAGCCTTAGACCTTACAAGGGTATACTAGGCTGAGACCTTACAAGGGTATACTAGGCTGAGACCTTACAAGGGTATACTAGGCTAGCAAGTCTACTCTAAGCAATGAGACTAACTATTGAAGCTGGCACGAATTTTGTGTAGGGCAATGTTGCCGGTTATCAGTTAGTTTCATAAATACCAGAATCAGATTTTGTACTGTTGTAAACCTGTCAGTTTATAACGCCACTAAAGAAAGGGAAAAGTAAACGGAAAACCTAGGCCTAACAATAAAATGAAGGCCTAAACATTGTAGTCGTAATATCGAAAGCAATACAACTAGGCCTAATTCTACTGGTAGGTTCTTGAGCTTGTTCAAAAGTTTTATGTAACACCATGCAACAAACAGTTTTGGTGCCATTTATGGCACAAATTAAATTAACTGTATGTCAATTCGGTAACAGAAGAAATGAATTCAAGTTTAAGTGTCAGCGCCGGTTGTTAATGTCTACCGTACGTAGCCTATAGTTTTAGTCAAAGTTCATTCTAGTTCCATAATATTGACAGTTCTTTTTACGGCCTCATACTAACAAGATTTATCACCATACCTCTCCTTCTTTCAGCAATTCTGTGAACGCCGGCGTTGCTACAGCCATCGTCAACGCAACCGCTCCCTCCCCTCGCATCCGTTTACGAATCGTCGATCGGACGGGAAAAGACATCAACGGAGCTCGCCTTGGCGAGGAACTTTATCTGAGGCTTGACTTAGATGATGACAGTAAGATGTGTTCTTTACTTTCTTTTGTAAGAGCAACGTCAACACTTTAGACCGTTGATGTGTTTTACTCTTATTATAATGGGACTTCTTAAGACCAGGTAACTTACGAGACGACTCACGGCCTCGTTATGGCTGATAGTTTCGTGGTGTGTCACTGTGTAATTGTCTACTAGTATTGTTTCTGGCTAAACGCATATTATTACTTCTACTACTGTACTTATCTTACGTTGTTACCATTTCATAAATAAGAGAATTAATACTAAAGACCTGTTTTCTTTCTTTTTAAGGTGTGTACGGAATACTTGCCAGGAACCTCGTGGCTAAAAGTGGAGATAACACCGATTCCATTACATTGCTAGATGAAAGGGGCTGCCCCGCTGATCCAGTAATCTTTCCCTCCCTCCAACCAGTTCCCAATTCTAAGAGCCTCCAAGGAAAATTCGAGGCATTCAAATTCTCAGAAAATCAAGTCGTGAGATTCCAAGTTAATGTCCAGTTCTGCCTACAAGAATGTAAACCCGTGAGTAAAGTTGTTTTTTAGGCCTAGCTAAGACAGGAGGGCCACTTGTTTATGAGTGATTATTATTTTTAAAGAATTTACGTGTAAAATCAGGCGTTGTGCAGTATTGTCCAGCAGTAGTTTTTTGAAGTGTAAAAATGAGGATGATGCTATAACTGAAAATGATGATAGTAGTAATAATAGTGATAGCAACAATGATATCATTCGCAAGGTGGTCACAATTAAGGACAGTAACAATGACAGAAGCAAAGTTGAATACAACGTCTATATATATATATATATATATATATATATATATATATATATATATATATATATATATATATATATATATATATATATGCATGCATGCTGTTTCACATGGCAGAGGTTGCTCTAGAAATAATAATGGTTACTGCTATTTTCATACTTTAATAGTTGTGTTGTCCATGGATGAACCTGCTCAGCAGAAAAGTTTCACATTAGCCACTTCACTGAGCTCTCTCTCTCTCTCTCTCTCTCTCTCTCTCTCTCTCTCTCTCTCTCATATATACATATATATATATATATATATATATATATATATATATATATATATATATATATATATATATATATATATATATATATATATATATATATATATATATATATATATATATATATAAATATATAATGTGAGTGTGCTGAAGCAAGCACTCATATGTTTTGTGGACTACACCATCACTTAGTTTAGGAGCTTGGCTTTGTGGAAAGGAAGAACTCTGTCACAAACATAAACAACTGTCACCCACAGGCGCAGTGCGGCAACATCTTATCCCACGGGAAGCGTAAAAGAAGAGCCGTGATCAAGCAAGGCGGCCTCGTGACCCTTGGAGGAACCCACAGTCTCGACGGGCAGGAAATCACCCTCGAAGGCGGTGAATTCACCTTCGGAGGAGAGCTGACGTTCGGGGCCGGTGATGAAGACGCAGCCGAAGAAGACGACCAGGACTCCATCTACCACGAGATGCCTCTGCAGAAGGAGATCATCGTTGACAGCACTTCGGTCAAGCCTCTCAAGTCGGGCCTGTTGCCCGAAGAATCAGGTAACAAAATGCTTCAGAAGGGGAAGTGGCAATCATTGTTAAGTTTAAACAACAGTGACGAATTTGAGGACAAGGTGGAGTTTTGTGGTCGACTTGAATAGCAGGTAAAATAAATGGCTTTCTCAATGGGTAATGGCAATGATTTTTATGCCAATAACATAAAAATAATTAATTCCCATTCCCCACTGAGAAAGCCATTTGTTTTACCAGCAATTCAAGTAAACTACAAAATTCCACCCTCTCCCTAAATTCGTCACTGTTATTTAAGCTTAACAATGATTACTACTGCCAATAACAAGTAAAAAACTTTCGAAGGAAGTCAGATCTCTATTGCCATGTGAAGTTATTCAGCACAATATTGCCTAATTAAGATGCCTGTGACCTTAGGTCGTAACCTCTTCAAGATGAAGTAGGAATGTGTTAAAAGTAAATGATGCGTTACACGAGAGGAAAGCTCCAAATTATGATGAAAGCTGGGGAGCATGTACGAACTTTACATCTTCAGTAAATACTTTTATCAGTATTTGAAAAAAAAGACCTCTTAGAGATGTTGTCAGCATCTCGGGTCTATCTGCGTGAAATAAAAGAACATTACTTATTTCTTATGTCTGCGAATTATTGCTATATCATGGTTTTCCATCCGGTTTGTTGTATTTCCCGTTTTTTGTATTTCCCTTTACCTTCTCTCACTTCCTAAAGAGCACCGTGTTCTTTGGAAGCTTGAATTTCAAGTTCGTGGCCCCTGTGGCCTTGTTGCATATGAATATGGCTCATCTTCTGAATAATAATAATAATAATAATAATAATAATAATAATAATAATAATAATAATAATAATAATAATAATAATAATAATAATAATAATAATAATAATAATAATAATAATAACGTAAATTATTAATGCATTCTTAATCCTCAGAAGCACGACGGTTGGCGCAGATGGTGTGCACTTCCAGAGAAATTCTCATTGCCATATTGGTTTCCGCTGTCATTTTACAGGTAATTTTATAAATCTTGTACATTTTTTGGAAGTTTTTTAAGGCTATATTTTCCATTATGTATTATTGTCTGTCTTACTGAAACAATGCATGTACACATTCAATTGTATGCACAACGAAACCACATATCCTATACGGGTTTCAAAATAAATTTAATTCATATGAAAATTAAAAATCACAGAAAGCTATTAATTGCTATTTTACATCTTTCTGCTATTTTAAAATGTAATGGCAACTTCAAAATTTATACTGGAATCAAAAACCCTAATACCTTTCATACTTATAAATATATATGCACATATAATATATGTGTGTGTGCACGTATGTATACGACAGCACGTTAAACTAGAAACATTATTTCACACAAGCCTCCCATTTTGATATCAAAATTTTTCATCCCTTCCAGATATGCATCATTCTGATAGCGATCATGTGTGTCCTCGCTCGCTCTCGAAAGCAGCCCAAAGAGGAAAATCATTACGCGACTTACACCATTCCCCGGAGGACCCTCTCGCCCTACCCCCCAGCGACGTCAGAGGACTCGGCCACGACTCTCAAGACCCTTAGAACTTCTTTAAGAGACTGAGGACACGTGTGATCTTGTGCAGTTTCTTCGGGCTGTCGATATAAATAGCCAGTCCTTAACCGGAAAGTAACTGGTGGTCGGAGAGAGAGATTTTTCCCGTTTCGGAGCTAACACATACAAGCTGTATTTAACGGGCTCACGACGAGCAACAGCGGATACAGGGGGATTTGACTGGTTGCTGTATGCAGTATGAACCTTTATTAATCGCGGTTTAGATTCACGAAAACTCTTGGGTAAAATTTACGGTTTTTGGGAATGTAGTACGATAGCCAGACTACATAACTATTACTCGTATGGGGTTCATTGTGGTTTCCCCCATTTGGGTAAAAAATTCAGTTACGTAAAACAATCACAGATTAATGATACGCGAGTTGCTATGGCCTCCACTTGCAAGAGCAGCTACGTTGAATTACCTTCTATCCAATCTGGCAGCACCAGATATCGAGTCAAGTGTGCCAAGGGTCTTAGTGAAACAATAAAGAGGTGAAGTGAGTAAATGGCCATCTGTCTGAGAATGGGCATGGAGTTAGTAATCTTACCCCCTGAAAAATCAATGCTATGAAGCTTTCTAAAGGCTTTTTGTGTCATGGGGTCCCAGTGGCCCTGGAGAAGCCAAAAGAGTGAGATTGACCTGACGTGGGTACGTGGACACTTCGTGGTATGTGCCAATCTCCAAGTGGCATCTCGACCGCAGAGCGAACAGGAAACCACTAGACAGACCTCAGTGCCATGAGTTTGTGTGAACTTTGAGGGAATGGAGTGTGGAAAGGCTATTTCAGAGCTGTCTGTGCAACGTACGGACAGTTTACAGCAATATGCAGCGAGGGAAATAAAATATTTAGGATGTGAGTGTCATTAGAAGTAATTTGCTTGGGAAATATTATTGGCAATGCCGAAGTAATTCGGATTACTACGAGATGAAGCAGATGGAAAAAAAAAGATAGAATTGAGAGATATCATAATTTGTTTGCAGAGCATTATGTGATATAAGATAAATACATAAAGATTACTAAATAAGTTATATATATATATATATATATATATATATATATATATATATATATATATATATATATTTATATATATAAGGAAAATTAGCACACTGGAGCTATAACTCTACTATGAAAGTTTTTACCTACTATTTAAATTTACTCATTGCCATCTTGGGCCATTTGAAATACTTATAATTTCTTGGCCGTTCAGTATTTCTGTAGCTAGTCATTATGCTAGACTTGGTAACCCATTAATTATTTTGAATTTTTGTTTAGCCTGCCTGGTTTAAGGACATGTAAAAATTAATTAAGGTATATAAACATAGAGTTGTGATAATTCCTTTAAGTTTAACTTGGTGTATGGCTGGGGTACGATTCATCGGGATAAGCCTTTGAAATTGGTTCTGATGGTGGAGGCTATTTTTCTATTATGTTTGTCTATATAATTTCATTACTCTTACTACGTATTTGAAAGGGGCATACCTTATCTATGAAGTCTGTCAAATTTCACCAAACAACCAAAAGAAAAATATTTTTAATGCTGTGCATGTCTAACAGTTATTCTTCAAGAAAGCTCTGAACATTTTTGCATTTGAATAATTTCTTAATTTTCATCATGTTTAGAAAAACAAGAAATCTTCACAAAGCAATGCTTACCTTCTTCAAAATTTATATTAAAAATAACGTCACAACATATTAATTACAACCTGAATGCAAGCCATAAAGTGACCGTACAGAAAAAGTAAAAAAAAAAATAAATACATAAAAAATAAAAAAATAATCGAAAGAATTCTCAGAGCGGTTCTAATTCCCATATTATTTTTCAAAGTTACAATTTTTGTTTCAAAGACTATCTGGCTATGTTTACGATGAGGCCTCAGAGACGGGCATTTTAACAGCAAATGCTGCTTACTAAAGTCAGTGCACCCAGCTTTTAAATGATACACATGAACAGTTATGACTGGGATGCGAGGCATTATTCTTCTTAAGCATAAATTTAAATTACGGGAGGTACTACTAAATATTCAATCTGTTCAGTGGGAAATTTATATATATATATATATATATATATATATATATATATATATATATATATATATATATATATATATATATATCTTCATACTGACAATAATTATTCTAACACATACGATCAAATGAAAAAGAATTCTTACTTCTAAAAATGTATGAAATGAATTCTTGGTTATCTTCGTTTGAATAATTAAATAGTTGTAACTCTGAGTGAAGGATTTACCTACGTTCTGTCTAAAGTCCGTGTATATGTCTATCTATCTATATATATATATATATATATATATATATATATATATATATATATATATATATATATATATGTATACATAAACAACGACTCTAATGAAATATTCAGCTCGAAAACATAAAGTTACAATTGAATTATTCCAATCTCATAACAATTTAGCAACTATATTTTAAACCTTCACTGAGATTCAACTGCATTGGTGATGCTAACTTGCACAGAGATACGGAGTCTGTATCCTAACAATAAAAAAATCTGGAAAAGAAGTTAGACTGAGGTAATATCACAAGTTTGCTATGAGACATTTCGTGTTTTGAGGGTCTGTCCATGTTCTCTCGTTTCTGTAAACAAATACAGTAAAATCAAATTATAAATTATATTATACTTTAATATGGGTCATATATCTTAGTAAATATATGAATTATCTTTATCAATATAACTACAATTACATAAAAACAATAGGATATGTGGCAATAATACCTCTACATGACGACGTGACTAAAACTATCTCGACTGTAAGAGGTAAGTTAGCATCACCAACGATTGTCAAGAAAACGCCTTGGAATATTTCAGATTAACTTAATGCCCTGTGAATATGTGTCATAACATTTTAAACTACAATAGCACATCTGAAATATTTCGATGCTTATAATTACTTACTGATATAGAGATATGGGGTACAGTAATCGTAGGTACGAATTTGTAAAAATGTACAGCACCTAATAAAAGATATTTCTATAAACGCACTTATTTTAAAACCTGCATTTGTCAGATTAACCATCTGTACTAAACGAAAGTTTCTTAAAATTTTAAATGTAATTCTATTAAACTATGAAATTAAGTATGCATTACCACACAGGCTACCTGATTTAACCTAGCTAGAGCTCATATGAGTCGTTAACAGTGAAAGGCATCTGCCAGCTGTAACGAACATTTTCGTGGATTTAAAAATCACGGGGCGTTCTTTCTATGGTTGGTTTTAAACGCAAATATAAAAGGAATAATAAGGAAGACTGTTCATTGTAAATATGCGGAAGAGTATTACTCAAGTCAATTAAAAATGCACGCGCATGTGTATATCATTTCTTTGCTTCCTGTCGAATAAGTGAGAAGAAATTTGCAAAAGTACTGTGAAGAGTCAGTATCAATATGTATATAAAAAACAGTTCCCTTTTATGAGACAGTTTTCCTGAGGAATATTTGTCAAAACCGTATGGAATGTCGCTAGGGAAAACTGGATACAGCTGTCGTAAGAATATATATGTTAAAAATACATGAAAACGCAAGAGGCAATGCCAAATTCTAAACACAGTGAAGCAACTCGGTTCTTACGAAGAAAACAATAAAAATTGTTAAACGCATCATTGCACCTAAAGTTCCCGCGGCTCTCGTCACCCAACGGGAAAACAGCAGATTTCGTAGACGTTTATTGCAGCGTATCGCGATTTCAATGCTTGTTTCCTTAGTGTCCTATGACTTTACGACAGTGTCAGAGGTAGCAGGGTTACACACTTATAATAAACGTAACTGTCTTTAATACCGAGTATGTGCCTCATAACCTCTTGCATCACAAAATCTCGGTAATCGAATGGACTCCAGAACTCTGTTGTAGACTGTTTGGGGCCTGTAATGCCGTACTTACTGTAACTTCGAGGTCCGAGATCTACGTTGGTGATGAAGCCTCTTTGGCCCGACGTCAGCATTACATAGCTTCACGTTACGAGATCAACGAAAATGGATGGTAGCCATACGATAATAATTGTAAAGTTATACTTTCTTACATGATAGCTTCTCTAGGATTATTTGTAAATTCTCTTTATTTTCTAGAACCCCTTCGGAGACGATCACAGACAGGTTATTTTTAATATTGTTTAATTACTAAAAAGTTGCACACAGTAAAATGGCTTCACATGTAGACAAATATATATATATATATATATATATATATATATATATATATATATATATATATATATATATATATATATATATATATATATACATACATGGCTGGCGGATATCGAAACCTGTTTTGGATACTTGTAATTGCATAAATCAGTGTGAGCGTAACAACAAACAAACACCAAAACATCACTGTCAATATCCATATGCTACCCTGTTGAGGACCAACTCGCCAACTAAAACAATTGTTTTCTGACGTCATTTGTCACTTTTTGCAGACTTCATCAACAGCAACCTATAGACACGTTAACTAACTACTGACTGCTTGGGCCCTTGGCTACACACGTGACGTTACACAGCTACAAACAGGCGACGTAACTCTGCTTAGTAAACATGGATCCGAAGATGTTGCCAGGAACTGCTAATTTTTCTTACGACCTGGAGATTGGAAGCAATCGGCTGGAATTCTGTATAGCCTAGCTAGATTACTTTTAAAGCTATAATCAAAATAGTATAAGTAAGTTTATCGAGCAGTTCAGCCAAATGAAATTTTTTTTTCGTTTATTTCAAAGTAGGCAATAGCCTATTAATTTTTTTTTTTATTTGACAAATATTTCTTCGACAGTTTTCTTGCTGTTTTCAATTGTCCCATTCAAGATTTCAACCGGAAATCATTCCAGTTTCTCAACCTCACCCCTTAAGCATGCAAAATGGCCGCCGTGGTTAGTACCAGCCCCATGGGGATGTACGTTAAACATAAAATAATGACGGTAAATACCATAGACATAATGGCAAATACCTTAAACATCGTCTTACGTTGTTTTGAGTGTTACGGCCGAAACGACTGGGACCGGAGTCCTGAATCCTGATGGTACACAGTACTCGATGGGATGTCTGGACCGGAAACGAACATTATCCTTAATTGATATCCAGTATCAAGAAAGTGAAACATTGATACTGGTAATTTAAAGCGTTCGTAATCAGTACAAATGATTTGTAACCAATATTACGAAAAAGGTGCCAACGGTACTGGTAATTAGCCAATAAGAATACATTCTAACTTAACCTAGTCTCCTTTTTAACTTCGTAGAAAAAAAGTGGCGTTGCTTACAGGGATTTATCCAAACGTATGTACATGATTTAGGCTGCTTGGTAGACCGTGGCTGGTAAGAAGGCACCTTTCCCACTAGCGGATCCGGAAAAATTTCATGGGGGTGGCTGCCGCCACCAATTTTGTATATATATATATATATGGTGAATGTCCAGAACAACTCCGCATGCATAAAGTACCAAAATTAAAAGTAAAATGTAATATTTTTCATATTTAAAGCGTTTTAGGCCACTTTTTATAATGAGACAATTTCGCCATATTAGCTATGGAGGGGTTGGGGACAGGTATTGTCTAACCTTATAAGTCAAAAATCGAAAATCATTCGATGGGAACTAGTTTTTCTGAGAAACATTATCTTTCTGGAAACATTACAGTAAAAACCTCATTTTCGAACTAATTCCAGTAAGATTTCGAGGATGCCGATTAGATAATCATTAATATCTCGGATATGGTGAATCTCCTCAAAAAGTGTTCAGAGACAAAGTTTTATTATTTTATATTGTGAAAATTATAGTGTGACCTATTTTCTTATATCTCACCGCGGAGTTGTTCTGGACATTGATATATATATATATATATATATATATATATATATATATATATATATATATATATTATATACAGTATATATATATATATATATATATATATATGTGTATATATGTGTGTGTGTGTGTAGACAGCAATTGCCTGTTCTATCAGGAAATACCGAATCCATTATTGCTGTCATTAAGGTTATTGTTATTTTTATAATTATTGTTTTTCTCAAAATAGTATTAATATTTATATGATGGATTAATTTTTCCATTTTTATATTTCTCATTTGTTATTGTTCAGTATTATTATTTTGTCATTATTTTTCATTGGGGGGGGGCATGTGCCCAGGTGGCCCCCCCTGGATCTGCTAGTGACCTTGACCCTACTTAACCTTTGTTTAAAATTATTCCTAACCTTATTTTTAGAACCTGCTGTACTCGGTAAACTTCCTTAAACATTGCTTACCAAAATCTTTATTGAATTAGTAGTTCTTTTGATGTTAGTATCAAAGTGAGCATGGTAGGTTCAGTCATCACTATTATTTGTGTGTTCATAGCCAAAATTGTATGTATGAGACACTTTAATTCCAGCATAGGTCTAAATTTCGTGCTAATTTTCCAGTACCAAAAATACTTTTACGTCCATTGGAGGTTATATATTGAGTGTGGAACCAATTTCAATCAATATAAGTACAAATGAATGTAAAGAAACTGTGCATGCACTGTCCTCATGTAAGAGTTCCAGCACTGCCTCACAGTGGAAAGTGAGTGAAAGAACAAACAGGCACAGTGCTTGGAAAATTTACAAATCTATCCTACATCAGCTGGTAAGTGTCTCACTTGTTAAACTTTTGTCCCTTGCTTTTCACATGACGAAAGCGCTGCAGTCATAATTATAAGACTATTGATGTGCTTTAATTCATCTTGTTGCCGGCGAGAAATAATTTTTTCATAATACAGGTACTGTATTACAATTTCTGCTGCAGGTACATTTTGTGTTGTAACCTGATCATTTGTCAGGATGGATAATGTTTTCCCACACTGCATTCACACTGTTAAGTAATTTTATTCCTGAGTGACGATGCCAGAATTGTACGGTTCTTTCATACTTACATGAAAGCAATATAAACAAATCTGTTTTATCTATTCTTATAGTTGTAATATAATTAATGTATTGTAAAATTGCTTGCAGTTGTATGCTCTGACTTCTTAGACATTTACTTGCACAAAGCAAAATATCTGAAGCAAGTTAACCAAGCAACGTTACAATCTACCTGGTGCATCAACCTGTTGGAAAACTACAATGATAGTAAAAATAAAAAATGAAAAATATAACCTCACTGATATTTAAGATGCAATATTTTCAACAGCCTACTAGAAGGGCTCAAGTAAGATTGGAAGTGGCCTCTGATATAAAAATGCACATGTCTCGATATGAAACAATTGCACATCTGCACTGGGACTCTGGTCAGGTAGCTGTAGAAATATAATGGTTCAAGGCAAAATATCCAATGTAACAAAGGTTCCTCGCAGAATTCACTTGAATTGTTTTATTTCAAGTGATGGGTTTAATTATCACAAACTTTTAAGGGTACAACCAGCCTGGTAGGTCATAAAAGGGTGACAAAAGTAATTTTACCATATTTAAATTTCTGGGGATTTAGTTTTACAAAATTGCATTTTTCCCCCACTTCAGAATAGGCCTAATATTAGAATTTCTAGACTGAAAAGCTGTTAGTGCAAGTACTGTACTCCATACCTGCTAGGTAAAGTTACATCACGTTTCATAACCGAAGACTTTAAAGGTGAGGTTGCTAAGTGATTTCTTCAGACATCATGTAATCCTATGCTTTAAGGGACATTCTGTAACCCTTACATTTTTGGTGTTAATACAACCGGGTGGGGAGGGGGCGGTGAATATACCGAATGTGCAAAAAAGACTAAGCTTGTCTAGGCTATACTTCCTCTAGGCAACCCCAAAATCCTACTGAAACCTTGGCCAACTTATGAAAATTACACTCAAAAACCTTTATAGAATCCAACAAAATACAAATTATTTCTTTTTATAGAAAGTGTATATTGAACAAAATAACCATACAGTATGACACTTTAGCAAGCAAAATGTCTCGCTCAAGAACTTCATGG
This sequence comes from Macrobrachium rosenbergii, assembly GCF_040412425.1. Taxonomy (NCBI): domain Eukaryota; kingdom Metazoa; phylum Arthropoda; class Malacostraca; order Decapoda; family Palaemonidae; genus Macrobrachium; species Macrobrachium rosenbergii. The sequence goes on along the minus strand of NC_089756.1, from coordinate 43,039,834 downwards.
TAGTTGCCATGCTTGCAGAAACTGTATGGTATTCATGATCGAGTAACTATTATCAACAAAGATAAGACATCGAAAGGTATTATGTTGTATATGTAATGAATGGTTTCATGTAAAAGTGCCAAAAGAAAATGAAAACACGAGTAGATTACCAGTAAAGCTGTAGTTCCCATTTTCTATGAATGTACAGTACAGTAGTACATAAAAGTATACAATATATCAAAAGCCATATTTGTTCCTGTGAGAATACAAATTTTCACTTTTTGTGTAGGGGTATTTCTTGGTGCAAGCTGGAATCAGTCATGGAAACTTTATAGCAAGGAACAGTTGTTATGGTAACTGGTGGTAGGTAGATGAATGAGACTCAGTGCTCTTGATGCTCCTCTGGCAATTGTCTTGCCTATAGAGATACCTCAAGGTATCAAGCATAGGCTGAACTTCTCCGACACCCTGCCTTGACACGCACTGTACATTAGAGAGTATTACTCGCGGACAAGGTTAGGTGAAGAAACGAAAGTATTTATTTTCTACCTCGTTCTCCTGGTTAAGCTCGTCCTCCTCTGGGAAGAAGAGGTCTCAGAAGCCCTCTAACAAGAAGTTCCATTGGATTTTGAGTGAGCACCTTCTTTTCTCATGAGGTGACAAGGAACTTGCTCACACCACAAACACTATGAGCAGAAACTTCCCAATCACAAACCATTCAAACATAAATCACTAAAAGTACAACTTCAGCTACAACCAGCTACAACCATGATGACAAAAGAGTATGATGGCTTCACGCCGAGCTGGGCAATGGTAACAGAAGGTTAATCAATACTTTACTCAAGATATTTTTTACATTTTACTGACTAATATAAACAGCACTTCCTAGTCTATTTTACAAAGTAATTTTACAAACATGATATGCCTAAAAAGACCACAGATTATGATAATAATTTACACAAAATATGGTGTGAAAATTATGCTGCTTTTACATAACTATATAGTACATACTTTTTGTATAATTCTAACATGAGGTAACTAAAGAATGTTTAAGAATTTGTTCAAATTAAAATGGCTTGTAACCATGCCAAACAGGAACTAAATTTAAGTCTGTCATGGGGAAAAGTACAACTGGTGACTGACACTTTGTGTTTGCCATTACAGAATTTGCCTCCATCTTCTATCACTGGGAGGCAGTTGTTCTTCACTGTCCTCAGTCACCCAGAAATTCTGCTTGTTGAGCTGCCAAAGCATTCTGTGCCTTATAATTAAAGTAAGCTTGTATTATGGAAAATACATGACTTTGCTGACACATAACATACATTAACAACACATATTTGAGTATATGCAAGTCCTATGGTAATATAACACCAAAAGAAGTGTAGATGATGCATAAACTTCTCATTATATATGGATATGGAAAGGGCTTACATGTAGTACTTCAAACATAGTGTACTGTACCATGGAATCTTGCTGAAAATAATCACACCTAAGAGTTTGCTAATAATGCGATAACATTATCAGAAATAAATAACAAGGTACTTTTTGAGCTAGAAAAATAACATTAATACAGTATGTACAAATATATACATGAATGAAATTGCTCCTTTGGCTATCCACAAAATAATTACATTATTGCACTAAAATTATGAAATAATGTACACAAAATACCCAAACGTAGACTTGAAGTATATCACCTACTTCAAATGTAACTGTCAATTTAAATATAGAAAAGAATTTCTAAAATGAAATTTTTAAAAAATTAAGCATCCTGCAATATGAAATTATCCTTTATCAACATTACACATTCATTGAGCAAAAGCCTACATAAAGTCTTTATGAATCGTATTATAATTTCTGAGAAATCAAACTTCACAGGTACAGAACTACAAGAAAATTGACCTGTGTAACAAAGTTGACATGAGACTTCTCATTGGAAGAGAATCCTCATCTTTTTCTTTTCAAGACGAGAGGTATATAGTGTATAGCCTCAGTTCATGCAACCTAAGCAATGAAGCTTGTTCATAAATGTGAGAAAGTACATGCTTGCTTATTTCATTATTTGCAAGGTTACACTGAACTGTTGAATATTCAGCCACATATAAATGTACCTTAACAACTTAATTTACAACCATATGGCATCACTCTCTTACAACATATAATCATGATATACACTAGTCTATAAAAAGTCTCTGTGGTTCAATTACATATTGTCTCCCTTCTGCAGAACTCCGTAAAGTACAGACAAAAACTTGTTTCAGTACCGATAATAATCCAAATTAAGTTGAATCCTTTTTCTATGTTTTTGTAAGTAAAGAAAAATATGGGATGCTGTTTTCAGTAATTATGATGCAATACTGTACATTTGACATGATTTTGATGTATCCTTTGAAAGAAAAATGGTAAAGTTAAAAATATTTACCTTGGACATAGAACTTGACTATTTACAAATAAATATGATGAGGGAACAACTAGTACACACAAAAGAGTATTCAGGAGGGTTTGAACATTACATCTAAAGGAAAATGTTTAGTTTTCAGTAATTCAGTGGTAATGACATTTCCTTAATCTCAATTTCCAAGAAGAGCCTTGCAGTAAGAACTTTGGTAGCATCAGCAGCATCTGTCCCCATAAGAACATTCTAAGCACATAATTATTATGCATTCAAGACACCACTTTACCAAAAGTATTGTGACTGGAAGTAACAAATTACAAATGCACTTCACTATGCAAGTAGTAGTATGTAAGAAGTAAAGCTTTATCATCCTAGAAATCTTGAATAGGTAAACATAATACCACACTTGCAATGTTTATTAATCACAAGACCATTAAGGTACAGTATCATGGTACTTTAGGAACACAACTGATTGCCAATTATTGGCATAATCAATCACTTTGTTGACTACCTTTGGCATTAACTTGAAAGAAAGAGCATTCCGTAATAGTATCAGTAGCAATGGTAAGCATTTTATGAGTTGTAATCCTTGAAATAGGTTATCTACATTTATACACTAGTCTCAGAGTTCAACCGAAGCACAAACTTGTTGCTCTTAGGGTGTATAATCTCTTCGGCTATTGAGAAATGGGGCATGCTAGAAACCGTGCAAAGTAAGCATACATCAGCCTGTCGCAGCTGAAAGATAGTGCCATTGGCAATGGGACGAGACAGCAACTGTTCACACACCAAGCCCCATGACTGAACTCCACGATGTTCCTTGTCATTCTGTACAAAAAAAAAAAAAGTTTTTTAATACTGTCTGGCATAATGAAAATTTTAAACAACTGTGAGATATTTACTGTTAAATTAAGAAGAACTGACAATGACATTTACTCATGAGAAAACATCTGATGAAAATGGATAATTAATTGTAACTATTGCTTTTATCATACAGTGAACCCCCCGTATTCGCTTTGTCAACGTTCGTGGACTCACGCATTCGCGGGTTTCTGTGGAACATATCTAGCCATCATTCGCGGAAAATTCGCCAATTCGCGGTATTTTTCACTGAGAAATATTCACTAATTACTGTATTTTCATATAATTTTCATGAATAAATGCACTTTTTGTGATAAAACTATTAAAATATTCAGGTATAAGCATTTTTACAGGGTTTTTCTGTGTTTAAGCTATCAAAATGGGCAGTTCTAAGTGTTTTTAGAGGGGTTTTAAGCATTCGCGGATTTGACCCATTCGTGGGAGGTGTGTGGGACGCATCCCCCGCGAATACAGGAGGTTCACTGTATATGTATCTGTAAATTATAATAATCGATGAGGCATATAAATATAGTGATCTAAAAAGACTTAATTTGTACTATTCACAAATTTGCATTTTAAACAAATGAATCAGACCACTGAGTTTCAAAGAACATGCTTAATGGTTTGATTGTAATAAGAGATATTAGGAAAACTAAAACAGCATTTCAAAAAGTCAAATTTTCATTAAAAGACGTCTCCAAATTCATAATAAATAATGTCCAAAAAATAACACTACAGAGTTAAGACTTTAAAACATACTATAGCAAAATTATATTAATTTTCATAAATTGCATAAATACATATATATTCAAGATGTATGCTAAGCTATGTGCATAACACTATGGAAATACCACTACATGGATAAAAATTGACTTGACGATTGGCTGTTGTACTGATAATAATATAATATATATTTTAACACCATACGGTAATGTAAAATGCAGAACAGCACTGGTTTTTTTATGCAAGAGCCAACTGTATGGTAACTTACTACTTTAGGTATTTAGCTTCCTTAAGAAATGGGGAAAAAAAGACGTGTGGCCTAATGCCAGAGGATATAAAAGAGGATTAGGAATTAGGAAAGGCTCAAGTACATTTCAAATATAAATGAGGTATATAAAAGTATTATTGTAAAATTGGCAAAAACAATTCATTCAAATCAAACATGGCTATTATCTTAACTCAGTGGCCTGGCTGAACTTGGTAATACACTGGTGGTAAGACAGGGTTGCAATCCAAATGTATTTCTCTGCAGAAAATTTGATGAGTATCCCTCACCAGAGGAACCCTATTTTACTTGCTGTCTCGGCCACTGATTCCATTCTTATATCAGTTATCTGAAACATCTGCAGGGAGAACCCATATGTGTGTGTGTGGGGGGGGGGGATTCCTGGGAGGAAGACACTCCCAGCAAAATAAGGGGTTTGTATATATGGAACAAAAAACCTATTTTCAATTTTGCAGGTGCCACAGTATATTATTATTAAAATAAGGTACTTTAATCGAGTCACTGACTTATTTTCAGACTCACATAAGCCCTACCTAAGAATTTATTCCTAAGTAAAGCTCAGACAAAGAAGCTGGTAGTTATGAGAGAAGAGACCAAATAGTACAGAGGAAAAATAAACAGCAAAAAAGCTTCCTGGTTACTTGGACTTATAACCAGATTTGTACAGATGTTGTATCTTTGATTCCAGCATGTCAAATCTTCATGTTTTACTACTGATCTTCATATCCTTGAGATTTTTGTTAGTGGTACTGTCATTGCTAAATAGACAATGGGTCAAGATTACACTTGGTTTATCACATTTATGACAAGATACTAAGAATATATCTACTTGTGTCTTTCTCTCTCAGTGTGTTGTTCACTGACCTATCTACTTTGTGTGGCCATGTATCTGTGATGCAAATCTGGCAACTATAACTTGGTAAACATACAAGTAATTATGTCTGACTAATGTTCATTGAATGATCATTTGTTCTCCCTCCTCAGTATGCATACTGATATAGAACATCTCAATCACTGATGTTGACAAATTATACCCCAAATGTCCAGGCCTGAGGCTCCCTCCATGTAACCAGTGCATCTGCATCATATGAGTTGAGGCAGAAATGATTGTGATGTAGTAAATAAGTGGGTACCCATTAACGATGAATACTTAACAAGGAAGAGGACTTGACATAAGTGAATTATGAAGTTTGTAAATTGTAGGATACATCACTGATATATGTTGGTAAAAAATAAAATAATAATATATATAATAATGGCAGTAATAACTACCCTTGTGGTCAGCTACTTTCAAACCCTCTTGTTCAAATTCAGGAAGCATTATCAGATTATTACTTTATTCACTCATCATACGTTTAACAATTAAGGCTTACCTGAAGCACTGGAGATGATACTAGATATTTTTCCAAGAAAGCTCGAGGACTCATGTCATGTGCTAGGCAAATTGCAAGATGCTGCAAAATTGATTCCATGGTGTGTCTTGGTTGCTGTCTGGTGATACGAAGATATTTTTGCAAGGCCCTGGCTAAGGATGGGAAAATTGACTGTGCTGCTTCATGAGGATCCATTGGAACACTTGGACCTGAAAGAATACCATACAAGGTTATGCACAGGACAGTTTTGTGAAACAAAATATAACTGGTTCTAAGAACTACTTGTGCAATGATCACTGTTATGAAGAACAAAACCTAACCTCAGGTTAATACTATTCTCTTCTTAAATTTATTTAAGATAAACACCCATTCAAGTTTTCACTCAAGAAAATTGTCCTTTTTCATTCCTAAATTTCTCAAATAAATGAGCTACATGCTTTGAAGTAAAAATATATGTATAATGAGGTTTTGAAAGCCATACTCATTATAAGGTACTTATTAACAGAAACTTCACATATTTATAGAAAAGTTCTTTACTATCTTCCTAAATTTTCTCTGTGGGTCCTGGGTTAGTTGTCAATTTAATTTTTACCGAGATTTAAATTACAGACTTACTAAATTCCTTATTTTCTACATATAAATTTTAAGAGGTATATTGATATCTTCTGTACAGGAATTATGGGAAAAAAATTCAACTCGGCAAAACAAAAGGTTTTAACAGTTAAGACAATAACATGAAATGACTGACTTCTAAAATTTTCAAGAAGATTCAGAATGGTCCATATATACAATAAAGTTTAACCATATACAACAAAGTTTAAAATGCTGAAGGCAACATTATCTGACAACACTTCCTGACACCAACACAACGCATTTCTGTAAAGTGAAATTTCAGCACATTTTACCTTGTTTAGAGCCATTAAATTGTTCTATTTAAATAAGTTAAATAAATTCAATATAAACTGCTTCACTATTTATTCCTTATCCCTTTAAATCTTTCAGCATTAAAATTAAACTGTAGAATTTCCCAGTTTTGATAAAGTGTGTATTCCTCACAATTCTATTCCCAGCTAACTTTAGGCCTACTTTTGATATGCTTGCTCAAATGGCTCTTGTCATTAACTCAAAAACAATTTTGATCTGATTTGTGAAGTTTCACTATTAAAATCATTTGGAAAAATCAAGTAACCCATGGTGAGTCATCAGAATAAGCTTTATAGTTACACAAATACATCAAACTATGAATAAAAGTTTTTAAGGCATAGTAATGAACATTACCTTGCTCCTCATGCATACGCTTTATGTGTGTGAATGCCTCTTCAGCTGCAGTGATTAGTCTTGCTTTTCGCTTTCGTACTCTTCTCTCATACTCATGTTCTTCATAAAACCTCTCGTTGTGAGCAGAATCACGTCTCCGGGCACTTGCAGTTAATACTGCTCTGGTATGACCCTGAAACAATGATTTTTTATCAATCAATACGATACGTACAACATAAATACAGTATATTAAGTCTACAATATATATACAGTACTATACTAACAGTATGTTACTCATGGAGTAGTGTACCTGTCTTTTACCAGTATCTGTAATATGAGTAAATTTATGGTGCAAAGGTAAATAATGCAATTTAATTAAGACTTCAAATTTATGAATTACCAATATTAATCCTTCTTTATCTCTATTCACTGTAAAATGGCTGCTTCTGCCTATCTTAATGCTGTATTTAACAGCATTTTAAATATACAAATTTAATATTTACCCTATCATATTCCCTATCATGAAATGAGGAGTTATTTATAAATCCACATGAGAATTTTGACCACTGATAGTTTTGATAAATACTAGGGAGAATTTTGTCCATTACCACATTTCTAAATCCATGTGAGAATTCTGACTATTAACAAGCTACTGTAAAATACCAACATCCTGAAAAACACAAGTTTTAAACTTCCATGATATCATTCATTCATTTATTTTTTTTTCTTTTTTATTCTTTGAAAAGTTATACAACAGGTTTTGTAAACTGTGTGCACTTCAACAATAACATTAATTATTTTCTTTTTATTCTTTGAAAAGTTATATAAGTTTTGTAAACCGTGTACACTTCAACCATAAAACTAATTTTTTTCTTTTTTTATTCTTTGAAAAGTTGATTCAAATTAAAAAGACTATCCTGAAAGAACATCTCAATTAGTTTTGTTGGTAAATGCATTTTTTCCTAATTAGTTCTCCCTAAGGATTTACATTTCTGAGGACATCTAACCCTAGGATGTTATAATGAATTGACATATTTAGGATTTTAATTTCTGAGAACATCTAACTCTAGAATGTAATAAAAAATGCTGAAAGATTTAGTTCAGGTTGTGGCATGTCAAATGATCTCTACTGTACAAATAACTTATATGTAAGTAGCTGTAGCTGTACAGTGCTGTTTGGTAATAACCGAAATGATGTAAGTACTACATACAGCCATTGGTACAATAACTTAAAATGTAAAACTGATGTAAATTCACTTTTAAAAGTAAATTTACTTCTCTTCTTTTTATTTTAATTTTTTTCCCTTGCCTACCAGGTTGGTCAGCTTACAGAATGTAAATTCATGTTATTTTGGTTTACCACTGTGAAAATTTCCATTCCCATGTACAATATATAATTAATATACATATACACCTTGGATTAGAAAATAAATTCTACATGCATGAGAGGAATGGCATTAAAAAAGTTACAAAAAATCACAACAGTTAATTGCATTTGCATTTGGCTTACCTCTGAATTTTCTTCATTGCCATCAACATCATAATACTTGAAAGATGAGTTTCCTGAGTGTTTCTTCTTTGATGGCACACGATCTAGGTAAGGATTATATATTGTGAAATCTTGGTAATATTTCTCCAGAACCCATGCTGCAGCTCTCTGTATACTTAACTGGCCAATGTTATACCACCTGCAAAGGAAGTGATTGGAGACATTATTCAAAGGAAGAAAACTTACATTTACAACTCACTTCCCTCAAGACTAACATCTAAATGCCTTATAACTAGTATTTTGGAGGGAAGCAAGAATTTAATTCAAATTAAACCCTTACTATCCTTCTTTATCTCAGTCTTTCAAGAGTTCTGCAATTTAATAAGTGTCATAAGGATGGCTGACTACTATAACCACTTTAAGTCAAACATACTGATTGCCTCACTTTCAACCAACGACTTATACTGGAAACAAACTTCACTAGAATCGTCAACATCTTCAGTTTATCCAGTTATTAAATTTTTAATGAGTTGCAATATGCTAAATAAGATCTATTATAAACAAGAACAAACCATTCAGGCCAGCCCTGTGAGAGTCAAGAATTTTAACTCAATGGTCTGGTTAAATCATTTACCATACTACTAATAATAGAACCACAATTTGTGACCAAAGAACAGATAAAGAAAAGGCAATATGGGGTAAAATATCTAAACAAAACATGTAAATCTATTAACATACTAAAATCTTTTACATAAAAGATGAGAATGTAGAAAGTAGTATAGAAAGAAAGAAGCAACACCCAAGAAACAAAACAATAAGCAGTGCAGTATAGTAAATACTATATAATCATACAAGCTCCATATACAGTGTACAAAAAAAAAAGTGAATTAGCAATAATGCACACCTAATCACTGAACCAAATTATGATGATATTGTGATACAGTACCATGAGACTCCAAGAATACTGAAGAACTAATGTGTCAAAATTTTGATAACCAGTACAAGAAAACCTTTACACAAGACCAGCACAAAAGATGTTTTTCCAAGAACTGGAAAAACTAATTTCTGGCAAGAGCATAAAGAATAAGAAAAATATATGACAATGATCAAAATAATTACTGTAGTGTATTTTAATTTCAGTTTTCAGGCTAAAATAGACTGAAGATGACACAGTGTCAGTGGAAACTTCTGCAAGTAATTCACTGCAAGATGAGGATGAAAAAAAATATACTTCTATTTGAATCTCAACTGAAGAATTTTCCTAATAGAAGTTTTGAAAGAAAATCAGTTACTACCTAGAGACGCAATAATAGTGCAGTTTGAAAGAAGAATGATAATAGCCAAACAAATAAATAAAATTCATGACTCTGATCTTACTTGCTCTCTCCGTCTGGTGACCTGAGGACTTTGATGCTATACTGTGGTGTGAGATGTCTGAGCTCCAGCAGGATCACAGCCAGGTAGTGAATGAAGAGAAGTGCGTCCACAAGACTCACGGCAAAGTACACAATGGAGCGATACTTAACCTGTTAGGGGTATTGCATTTTAGAAAATATGATTTACAGCACAAATTCCATCACCAATTTTAGTGTTATATCCTACAATTTCTCATCCACCAACTGACTGAAATGCACTGGTTAAAAAATTATCATAATTCATACACTGTACAGATATTCTATACTTTTTCACAAAGTACCATCTTTTTATTTGACTACAAGTTACTTTGTGGAGTTATTAACCCCTCGTTACTGTAATTCCAGTATACACTTCAAAATCCATCTGAGAAACCTGAAAATTTTGAATAAACAAAGTTTTCATTAAAAAGAACAAATTCAAATTTTATTGTCCTCAGTAACACGTGGAACTTGGTAAAGGCTTAATAACAAGTTGTTGTACGTTTCCAACTCGTATCTTTTTCCAGTTAATGGAGCTACCAAATCTTAGAATACTCAGGTACTAAATTTAAAATGCATTTTCAGCCAAATCAATGTCAGGTTCTGTAATTCAATAATTATTGTTTCCCCTGCTGGCATTAATGTATTTCTATACTACAATGGCTAAACATGTCATCTAAAAATATTTCAGCATACAGTGGTTTCTTCATACTAATCTTTACTTAACCATTTTATGTTTTTAAAATTTGTCATATCAAAAATTTGAATTTTGTGAAACTACTCTAATGAATTTTCAAATGTGAAAAAATAACCTTAAATTTTCAATTGGTCCTACATTACCATTTGTTATCATACTCCCAGTATACATATTTGAAGTGCTGACAATGGAAAAGTACAAGATTTTTCTCTATGATCTTTGAAATTTATATGAAACAGGTCTTTGGAAAAAGGGGGGAGGGAGAATGAAAAGGTGTTGGAATCTATCAGTTGCGCACTGAATTTTTCAACATCACAAGTTGAACTGGGGATCAGTTAGATACATAAAACACTGTCAACCAACTACTTCACACTGTATCAAGCACTCCTCCAACGTCAGGTATAATATCACTGATACACCTTTCTCATGGAGGAAGAAATATTAACAAAGATAATCATTTTAAAAACCTATCAAAATTAAAATAATTCTTCCTTAATTTATTTGTTTGAAGAAAAAAAAGAGACACAATCCTTACCTCATCCTTGTTCTCCAAGATGCGCACCACGTAGAAGAGCCAAAATGAAAACGTAAAGACGAATATAAGCATTGTCACTAATGCTCGGAAAATAAATATTCTGGGCATTGTGGCTTTGGGCTGCCTGCAGGTATAGAAAAAAAAGGATTAAGTCATTGTTTTAATTCATGAGATTTAAAAAACACTTAGACCCTCTGATAAAACAATATACAGAATTATTCAGACACAATGGTGAATGTGATTTTTTTATCTTTGCAGTAATAATCTCCCTTTAAAGAAATACAGTTTATATTGTAAAGCTATTTCAACTAATACTAAATAAAAGCAATTTTTTTATAGTAAGATAAGTTTTGCACATTCTAACACAAACAATTAGCTAAGTGGAGAGAGAAAAAAAAATCTTCTCACTACTAACCTAACTTGAAATGTTCATAATTACTTATAAGAATTTGAAAAGCAGACATATATTTCTCCCTCACTTACCTGAAAAAGAGAGCCCATGACCCGAGAAGCAAGATAAGCAGCTTGAAGGAAAAGCTAATAAGAAGGCCATCACATTCAGAGTCGCACTTGAGATGATCATTCTTTAGCTTGATAACGTTTAGTCGAGGAATTAATACCATTGCGATGGGGCTGAAATAGAAAGAAAGGGAACTTCACCACATAAGACAATGTTCAACGGAGAAAAACAAACACTCATTGGCTTCTTTCATGTAACTGCCACCGCCCTTTGGGGAGCTGAGAGAGAAAGGACCTTTATCTAGCCAAATCTCAACATTAAAAAACAGCAACATTCTATAGTTGGAATCCAATCAAACATTTGATAAATATAAAGAATCCAGGTTTTCATAAACATTTAAAGAGGACGAGACACCCCTGACTTCTTAATAATCTGCACTAGCTTAAACTATTCTTTTATCCTAAGTCTGAAATATCCCTCACAGGGTCCAATGAAATGGATCAGGGTTCAGAAGGTGATGATTTACCAGTGTTCACTGGATTAACGCTGATGTCTTTTATTTGATACAAGCATATACTGTACAGCATAGAAAGTTTACATATAAAGTCACAATTATGTGAATTAAATTAAAAGTATACAAAATGTATATTCCGTAAACAAATCGGACATAAATCAGGGGCGTACACTGCTCAGGGAGACGAAAGCTAATGTGTCATCATAATCATTATTATTGTATCTTGCCAGTACTTTCATTTTCACAAGTCTCCACTCACCTCCCGCCTTCTGTCTAATATTCTCATCCAACTATTTCCTGTAGAGGGGTAGTGCCGTCAGTGGCACCTCATGCAGTGCACTGTAGGCAAAGGCTCTTTGCAGCGTCCTTTCGGCCCCTAGCTGCAACCCCTTTCATTCCTTTTACTGTACCTCTGTTCATAATCTCTTTCTTCTAAGTCTCCATCCTCTCCTAATAACTGATTCATAGTGCAACTGCCGGTTTTCCTCATATTAAACCTTTTAAGCATTTTTACTGTCAATTTCAGTTCAACGCTGAATGACCTCATAGGCCTCGGCACTTGGCTTTTGACCTAAATTCCATATATTCTCATCCAACTTGTTCCGAATTTTCCAACTGTTTTCATGCCCACAAGAACCCAGCTACTGGGTAGAAGTATAAAATACACTTATTGCATAATTGTATCCCTATCAAAGATTTCGACCCTAAGAAGTTATTTTACAAATGCACCTACCTCAAGAACGCCAAAAATGCCACCAGGGCACATAAGGCTGACCCAGCATAACGTTGACAGGTAAACGTCACACCTGTCTCTTGGTCTCGTCCGATTATAGTTACATCCTGCAAACAGAATAGTTTACTTAGAAAGACCATCTGACAAATCCATGCATATTTCTGTGATATGAATGTTAAGGTATAAGATGGAGCCATTATATAATATTTTATTGCTAAATTGCACCCAAATAACATCTAAACATATACCCTTGTTTTTTAGCATCGAAACTGAAAAAACAACATTCAAAAATGACATGACGCAGATAATGTATGAAAATAAATTTATAAACAGACCTTAGCTAATTAATGTCAAATTCATGGATTATCAATATTCCACATTTTGAATGTAAAATACAGCTTTTAATTTAAGTTATCAAAAATAAAAAATTTAAAGAATGACATTTTGAAGCATAGAACCTACAATAGTATATACGATTTATTCTAAATTTGAAGCAAATGGGATGTTTTACTGTTCTTGAGGTTTTGAAGAAAACTGAGAAATGTGTTAAAAGGTCTTGGCATACTGAAGGTTTCAAGAGATACCTTATCGGTATCATTGCTAATAACTGACAGTTAACAGCTGATACAGTGAAATAAGATGTAATTCCCTTCTCGACCTTTGAAGTCACCACAAAGACAGCTTAGCAATTAACTACGACTGGCAATTGAAAGTAATGCACACCTGAACTGTAATCACTATCACTTACCTGGAATGACTCGGACCGCACTGAAGTGTTTCCGGTGATAGCAGTGGTGTTATCACCCCAGTTGTCGTCTTGGGGGAGGATCTGCACTTCGATTACCTCCCCCCCCATCCCACCGTCGCCTCCGACGCCGGCTGTCATCTCACTGACCCGCCTGAAGAAGAATGATGGCAAGGATGAATTTGCATAATGTTTGTGATGACGTAACTGCTGCAGCAAAACAAGATGAAGCTTTTGGGAGGTAATGTATAAATATGAAATACGGTTGATGTTACTATACAATGAACATAAAAGCATTCACCCACTTGGCAGGTATTACTGCCGTATATTGTACCCTCTAATGTACTGACATATAGTTTTTGAGCAGGCAGGTATTGTAAAAAGAATTAATTTTTACCTAACGTGTAAGGTAAACAAGCTGTCTTTCATAACAGTATTCCGACTATACGGTACATAGTTTTCGTTTCACGCACTATCAAGGAATTCATCTCCCACAAATGTTGTGAACCAAAATATGTTGTGGCCAGCGCGTATATATAAGCATGACAGATAAAAATATTCAATACAGTATTAAAAGAATGACTGAAACTGATAAAACCTACAACCATAAAAAAACTGTATTTCTTTACTGCATTTACTAAGAAAACTTAATGCAATATCACATGAGTCAAAACAAATTGATGTGCATCAGTAATTACTGACTTTTAAATATACTGTATACAATATATACTTAACTGAAGTTGTTTTTTAAAGCTTCACGGATTGTTCATAAGCCAATGAATTTGGTAGTATACGATCGCCATGTTTCCGTCCAGAACATTAAATTTAGTGATGTATACAAATCACAATAAAAATTCATCGGATCTAAATGACTTGTGCAAAACTTTGTTTGCGTATCCAGGTCTAAAGCTACATGACATGATTTGGAAGTTTCCTAAAACGAAGGAACACATAAAAATAGAGATTTATTTAGCTGGTACCAAGTTTTACATGGGACATCCATAATGGAAAAAATAATCTACTTTCACTCCGAAGGTGTTATAACTGATAAATACGTTAACCATAAAAAATCATTCAAAGAGGTCCTATGCATAAGAAGCTTCGTGTCTTTGGTTTATATGACTTATTTGTAGTCGTGCAAAGATGTTTCTTTCAACTGTTTTTCAAACAATTCGCGAATATATCACAAGTCAAATCAACAGCAATTCAAGTTTCATTTTTAACATAATAGGATACATTACTTACTTCTATAGTTTACATTAAATCTGAGTAAACTGTTGTTCCTACACCATTGTTATTACCTAATAACCATAGGTCTGATGCTACTATATTTCCTTCATTGCAAATGGTTCTTATATATTTTATCTTAGTTGAGAATTCATACATTTTAGTGCGAGTATAAAGCGAGAAATGCACACATTTTTATGTGGTTTTGAAGTGGGCTGCAATTGTCCGTAGAGTTTATCCTGTACCTGCCAGTAAAGTGAAATCTTATTTTACAATGAAATTACATAGAGAGAGAGAGAGAGAGAGAGAGAGAGAGAGAGAGACCCACCTTCCCCTCTTGTGGAGTGGACGAGCATTGACGTTCCTAAGGGCGACGAAGGAGCTTTTGTGTTTGGGATGAAACTGCTGGAACTGTTGCTGCTGCTGTATCGGAGTCTGGGGAGAGAATTGCCCTCCGAAGGGCAGCTGCTGCGACGGGGAGTGATGATGCTGATGAGGATGCCTCTGCAGCGACGCGTATATACTGGCGTCGGTGAATCCCGAAACGACGGAATCCTGGTCAGGTGTCCAAGCGCCCGCATACGAGGATCCCGGGGCCACCGAGAAGGACATGGACACCCGGTCCCTTCTGCGTAAAGGCTGCGGCGGCGGCGGCGGCGGCGGGTGAGCGGGGGCGGCGCAGGAGGGGGAAGAGGTGGTGGCAACGACGGGAACTCGCTGGCGTTTGCATATAGGAGGCGGAGGAAGGGGACGAGGAGGTGGGCGGTAGGGATACGCGGCAGAGGCGGACGAGACGGGGATGCTACTTTTGTAACGCACTTTGGAGGCTCCTTCTGACTCGAGGGGATCTAAGGCTCAGCCTCCCTTCCACGCTTGAGTCTCTCACTTCAGGTAGAAGGTCTACTTATTATCTGCTATCTCTTCCAAGTCACCGTAAGTCTCTTATTGCAAGTTTCCCGCTGATGAACGCCGAATACTTCCTTATTGTATTCACTGCCTGGTAGGAAGTCACTCAAAGAAGTCCACATGTATGTTTATACGCATAAATAAATTTGCAGAATACTGTTACCAGGTTTTTGCTAAGAAAATGTCAATTTAAATTCGTGTGAAATTAAATTCGTAGCGACCTCCTTTTTTTCCCCACAGCTGTCTTGCTATCGTTTTTTCCCACTGTTTTTCTTCGCCCACACAGGAAACTCGAAACAGAAGGTTTACTTTTTTGTTGTTCCAAGTTCTGTAAAATACAATCTGTTCGTTTCGTTCAGCTCAGATAAAAAATCGATAGTAATCAAGTAAACAACCTGGCCGATGAGGAACACCTGTTTTAGTCAAGTGTCAAGGGACAAGAACTGTTGGATCCAAGTGTCAAAGTGCTTGTATTTATTTACCTTTTTCTTACTTCTTCTTCACAAAGGACATTTATTTCTTTTTCAAGCGTTGCACTTCAAGAACTCACGCTGGACTTAGGGCAATATTCATGCACACAAACACGCACAAACACACTGTATCTCTTCAATCCTTATTCAGTCTCGGGTCACTTCGTACCGCCTCCTATTCCCGCAGTCACCTGAAAAATAATAAAAATTTCAACTTAGAAGGGATAACTACGCTATTATTGCATAAAAATTTTTTTCATTAGAAGTAGCATAAAATTTTCTAATCTATACTAATCTCAAGCTGCAGTTACCACACTGACCTCATCACTGCTTAAAACAGCATCAATCGTCCAACTGAATCAATTTTTTATTACAAATTTTATTTTTCATGAACTAGTATTTTATATATATTTATCTGTTTGGTAGTAATTCTGTAAAGATATTGATAAAAAAATATTATTACTACTATTATTACTTTTTGGTCTATCACAGTCATCCTATTCGACTGTTTTTTTTTTTTTTATAGTGTGGGGTTCCGGGTTGCATCCTGCCTCCTTAGGAGTCCATCACTTTTCTCATTATGTGCGCTGTTTCTAGTAGCACACTTTTCTGCATGAGTCCTGGAGCTACATCGGCATCTAGTTTTTCCAGATTCCTTTTCAGGGATCTTGGGATCGTGCCTATTGTTCCTATGATTATGGGTACAATTTCCACAGGCATATTCCATATCCTTCTTATTTCGATTTTCAACCATACTTGTTTTTTCTCTTTCTTTCTCATCTACTCTGATGTCCCATAGTGTTGCGACATCAGTGAGTGATACTTTCTTCTTGATTTTGTCAATCAACGTCACGTCTGGTCTACTGGCACGTAACACCCTATCTGTTCTGATACCATAGTCCCAGAGGATCTTTGACTGATCGTTTTCTATCACTCCATCATGTTGGTGTTCGTACCAATTATTACTACAAGCTAGCTGGTGTTTCTTGCACAGGCTCCAGCGGAGGCCTTTTATTATTATTATTATTATTATTATTATTATTATTATTATTATTATTATTATTATTATTATTATTTCCAGACAAGCATCAACCCTAGTTGAAAAGCAGAATGCTACAAGCCCAAGGGTTCCAATAGGGAAAGTAGCATAGTACAGAAAAAGAATTAGACGTAAAGAATAAACTATTAAAGAGGAATAAAAACGAATAATAAATATGGTAAATAACAATTCATATGATAAATATCCAAGCAAAATAAATGAGAAAAACAACAAATATTACGAACTAAGACTCATGTCACCCTGCTCAATGAAAAAGCTTTGGCACAAAGTTAAGAACATTTGAAGTTTCAAAGATTCAACATCTGGATTACGCAGATTATTCCAAAATTTGGTCACAACAGGAGTAAAACTGCTAGAAAACTGTTACTGAACCTCACACAGGAAAATGCAAGACTACTGGAATTGACTGCATATCAAATATCACGTAGTGGATGGTATAATTTGGAAAACCTGAATGCAAAGGATAATCAGGATTAGGAAGTACAAGTTGATGGCGCGCGCTACGCTGAGCTGGAACCCGGCGCTGCACGTCATGTCTCCCCTACCCTCCCGATCCCCTACCTACCCCGCCCCACCCAGGGCGGACAAACAGGTTTTCACGAGGGAGGATGCATGTGCCATGTCTCCCCTAACCCCCCAATCCCCTACCTACTCTGCCCCACCCGGGGCGGACAAACAAAAAAGATCCACTCAGATTTTATTATTATAGATTATGAAACATCCAGCTTATGAACACTGCGCTATCTGAACTATGGCGTCAGAGATTAATACTAAGATCAAGGATTATAAATTTGACAGTTCCCTTGTTCCAGCCCTACAATTTGAGATGCGAGTCGGATGCTGAACACCAAAAAACGGAAGAATAAAATAATTAAAATTTTTTCTCAGGATAGATGGGTTTCCAAAACGAAAAAATATTGTATACCAGACGCTATTGATAAAATCATCTGGGTGGGAGGGGGAAGATCCAATATCCTACACCTGCTGACAATCTAAAATTATTCACTGAATATATATGTCAATCAGATATATCTATCCTCTGTTAGCATAAACATACCAGCTTTACCGATTTCCACGTTTAAGAAAGAAAATACTGATATAAAGTCAATACTTAAATGCACAAAAGAAAGTACCACAGTAAAGTTATATTAGCCTGCAGAGCAGCGTCTAAACGAAAAATTATACACACACACACATATATATATTATATATATATATATATATATATATATATATATATATATATATATATATATAGATAGAGAGAGAGAGAGAGAGAGAGAGAGAGAGAGAGAGAGAGAGAGAGAGAGAGAGCGAGAGAGAGAGAGAGAGAGAGAGAGAGAGGGTTATA
Source organism: Macrobrachium rosenbergii (assembly GCF_040412425.1). Lineage (NCBI taxonomy): Eukaryota > Metazoa > Arthropoda > Malacostraca > Decapoda > Palaemonidae > Macrobrachium > Macrobrachium rosenbergii. Next base: position 43,021,379 of record NC_089756.1, on the reverse strand, counting down.
AGAAGGTTATCTTATATAGTTTATATAAGATAACCTTCTTATAGGTTCGCTCTCTCTCTCTCTCTCTCTCTCTCTCTCTCTCTCTCTCTCTATATATATATATATATATATATATATATATATATATATATATATATATATATATATATATATATATATATATATATGTATATGTGTGTGTGTGTGTGTGTGTGTGTATAATTTTTCGTTTAGACGCTGCTCTGCAGGCTACTATAATAACAATAATATTCTCTTAATAAAAACAAGAATAATAATTAATCACATCACGTGATTAGCCTATGTCTACATCAAATACAGATGTATCTGTGAATGGCGAACAAGTACAAAACGATCAAACGGAAAACGAGACATAAATACAAGAACATACTAAGTCTATTGTCTAAGCCCTTGGTGCCACACAAATGACTCGCAAAATACTCAAAGAGGTAAAAACTACATTCCATCCCGTGAGAAAACTTGCGATTTAACATAAAACATGTAAAGAATGCGCAGAAGTTTCTTCGGCGCAATCGAGTTTTCTGTACAGTGTATAATGCTGTATGAGCCGTGGCCCATGAAGTTTTCAGCCACGGCCTGGTGGTGGCTTGTCTACTGCGTTGCCAGACGCACGATCATGGCTAACTTTAACCTTGAATAAAATAAAAACTATTGAGGCTAGAGGGCTGCAATTTGATATGTTTGATGATTGAAGGGTGGGTGATCAACATGACAATTTGCAGCCTTCTAGTATCAAGAGTTCTTAGGATCTGAGATGGACATAAAAAGTGCGGACGGACAGACAAGGCCGTCACAATAGTTTTCTTCCACAGAAAAAAAAAAAAAAAAAAAAACATACTAAGTTACAAAAGAACAAAATTTGCCAAAAACAAACACACAAGCTATCCCTAGCATAACACGACAACAATAAATGATAAAAACAGCAAAACGACACCCAAGTATAAGACGACAAACCGTGCGGTAAAACAGAGAAAAAGACGCAAATATTTACCGACGTTACAATAAGGGAAAAGTAAACTGCTCTCGTTCAGGAGACAAACAAAGCAAGTAACTGGCAATCTCGCAACACTGCATTTTGTTTACTTCTTGGGCACACCTTGTGACTCGCATTACTGAAATCCTCCGGTTGGAAATAATTCTATTTTATTTTCTCTCACTTATTGCATTACGAGACGTTGGCTTAGTTCTGTGCTACGAACAATAATGAAGAAACTTTTTTTATTCGGACCATGTTCTATTTTGGTTAGTAATTGAAAACCGCTAATAAATTCTATTGTTTAAATGTCGCCCCTTTTATTGGATTCAAGTGAGGAAGCATCACCCGATAAAATAATTTCTATACTTAAAATATGAATGAACATATAAGAGATCTTGCATTCAAATTTCTTTAAGGATACATATATGCATCCACACAAAATATGGAAATACAACCACCCCAATATATCTCCTCATTTTGCTCACATTTTGGAAGAGATTCCTACTGAAAATTTTGCTAATCTGTAGAGGAAATTACAAGATTATTAAGAAATCGAAAACGCAAGCATTCAAATTTATGGCAGTCTTACTTCCACTACTACCTAATACTATTCGCCTTGCATTTTAATACATTTTCACCTATTTATTAATTTATTTTTTTCTTTTTTAATAAGTGAGATCTCTTCCTTTTGTATTTCCTTTTACCTCTTATTCTGACTTCTTCATAATGAACACCCTATCCTCTGGAAGCTTGAATTTAAATCAATGGCCCCTGTGGGCTTGTTCCATGTCAATAGGTTTCATCTTCTGAACAATAATAATAATAATAATAATAATAATAATAATAATAATAATAATAATAATAATAATAATAATAATCTTGTGACTGTGATCAACAATTTCGTTCACACAATGTTTTCTTACACACACACACACACACACACACACACACAAACACACACACACACAACTATACTTATAGTGAATATCAGTTATAGTACTCAAAAATAACCCTGCAGACCATGGAAAATATTTTTTTTACGGCTTCGTTCGCTCCGACTTCAAGCCCATTAATCACCGTGCCAATCAATTCAGTGATTGATTGATTAATCAACCAGACGTTTCGTCATCCCCAACCCCTTTTGGTCCCCTTCCAAAGTCTTACCCAAGAAAATTCTGAAAGGGGGCGAGGAAAGGGGTAAGTGCCCTCTCAATAAATTTATGTACCCTCTGAATACGACGTGATTAATTTTCTTCTACATTAGAAGGTGACTGTTCATATCGCTCAGGGATTCTCGTTGTTCGTTGAGTGGGTCTGATTGTAAATAATCGTTTGATCGTTTCGTATTTTGACAAGAAACGCCAAAAAGGAAAAGCAAAAACATCAGAAGGGTAATGAAATAAAAAGGAAATTCGTTTTAAATCTCTGCTAAATCTGAATGTCACTAGCATTGCAAAAGGATTCCTATTACAAAGATATGGCAAAAGCATCAACGAACTAATAAAAAAAATGGAATTAGAGGATCAATTCCATTCAACAGTAAAAATAGTAAAGGAAAAACAATTCATGTCGAACCTTTCATCTCACTACCAATTTCGTTATGGCGCGGCCCTTCGATATCAGCGACAATCTACAAAGGTTCTTTGTGTCATAGGCTGAGAGAGAGAGAGAGAGAGAGAGAGAGAGAGAGAGAGAGAGAGAGAGAGAGAGAGAGAGAGAGAGAGAGAGAGAGAGCACTTGCATAAAGGGTTTCGATGGTTCTAAAAACAAAATGAAAAGGAAGGAAAGAATGGCGTCATCAAATAAATTTCTTAATCATTAATCTCATTTTTTTTTCAGAGCAAAACTAAAACAGAATAAGAATAACACTATACTGTTATTAATTATAAAAAGAAAATAAATAAGTAAAATTATCTTTATGCAATATTTATAAACGACTTATTTTATTGGCAGTACTTATTACAAACATGTGTCATATTTGCTGTGCGTGTTTGTGAGGCGGGGGTTGGTTGTGTCTTATCTATTTTCCCTAAGTCTTGTCAAACTTGCAGATAATAAAAATGGAAGTCTGCATAAATGCTTTATAAAAATGTTTGCACATCTGGAAACAAAGCAAGAGAAAATCACAAATCTTATCTCACGACTTGCATCCGGGTTCGCCACACGATGAAACTGATGAAGAACAAAATAAGCAGCGATGTGGGAGAGGCCGTTTATTCAGCCACAAGATGGGCGTAAACAATGCGCTCCAAAGCCTCCTATTTATCTCACGCTGGGAATGAAAAAAAAATATCAATACTCTTTCCTTTGAATCAAACAACGATGTCCTGACCCAAACTAACCCTGTTTGTTTTGAAATGGAAAAACATCCCCTCACACCAGGGCCTTTACAAATTTCCCCTCTAGCTCCCAGTGCAGGCATCGCGATCATCTCCGCGAGGGGAAACAGATCAAAGAATCCTCTCTCCTCCTCCTCCTCCTCCTCCTCCTCCTCCTCCTCCTCCTCCTCTCTCTCTCTCTCTCTCTCTCTCTCTCTCCCTTTTGTTCTGATTCTCTCCTTCTTCTCCTCCATTCTTCTCCTTCAGAACCAGCGCCCACGTCCCGTCGACTGAAACAAGAAGGACCCCCTTCACGGAGCGAAGTCCATACGGTCGGAAGTCCTATTCGCCCCGGGCTAGAATGCAGACTTGTTGTTGATCAAGAAATAATTAAAAATCCAAAAGGACCCATAAAACGCTCCACGGAAGGCGATAATGATGTAAAGGGAAAATAGTGCTGCGTTGTCAAAATGGGGACTCAAAGCCTAAAGGGATGAAACGGTCTTTGAATATCTAGGCAATTACAGGCAACTGACGTCCTTTTTGGTACAATTAAAGTAGAAGGCAAGCCTACTACATAAAATAATAATAATAATAATAATAATAATAATAATAATAATAATAATAATAATAATAATAATAATAATAAAAACTGTAAATCATAAGGGAAGAGAGGTAGAACGGTATAAGTAAAAGAAAAATTAAAAGAAAACCCTGAAAGCAAACTCTAATTAGCAAAGGAAAAGGAACTTACATCAAAAGCAAATTCGCAAACATAAAGATATGAGAAAATACAGAAAAAATCGGATATAAATAAATACAACAGGTTACGAACGTAAAACCTTAACCAAATGAAAACAATGAAAACATCTAACTGCAAGAAATCTTTACACAAAATCCCCTTTTAAGAGAGAGAGAGAGAGAGAGGGTAACCAGAGCCAACCATCAACCAAGAAGTGATTTCGTAGCGCTCGAGCATACCACGAAGGGCCTTCAAGTACAAACACCTCTTAAGTACACTTTTATCTCTCTCTTACACACCCTTTTTGTCCCGGAGGGTCCTCGGGAAGTCACGCGGAATCCGCCGTATTACGAGAAGGAAGGGGAAAAAAAATCCACAGCCATCAGTTTGAAGAGACCTTACAAGAAGACCTGTTATTCTAGTGCCAAAATGTTAAACGTTTCTTGTTGCTTACCTGGGAACCCGACTGCTATCACCTAAAAATTCATTAACGTTTTCCTTTCTGGATAAAGTGCTATTTAAAATACTGAAAATTTAGTCGTGTTTTCGATGGAAACATTTCTGAAGGAATATTCTTGCTGAAACATTGCAAATTCAGTATCGTTTTCGAAGCAAACACATCTAAAGAATATACTTGTTTAAAAATTGAAAATTCAATATGTTTTCGAGACAAACAATTCTGTTGAAAAAAAAAAATTGCTTAAACATTATTTCAGAAACTTTTTCAAGGGAAGTTATGCTTTGGCCATCCCCATTATACTGGAAATTAATGGTACTTAGGATATTACACCTCGTATCTCCATCCTGATACACCTTATCGTCCCATCTGCGTAATTTCTATAATGAAGCAAAGAGCATTACATAGCGGACACTCACTTTGAAATTTTAGGCAAGAGGAAACTCTGAATATGTAAATTTATTCGAAACAAAGTTGTTGTTATTGCAGGCTGAGATTGATAATATATATATATATATATATATATATATATATATATATATATATATATATATATATATATATAAATTATATATATACATATATATATATGTATATAAATTATATATGTATATATATATATATATATACATACATACATATATATATATATATATATATATATATATATATATATATATATATATATATATATATATATATATATATATATATATATACAAATACTGCATATCAGCACGGGCTCTTGCTCCTGTAGCAGCTAGTAAGTAAAAAATTAGATGCATCAAGGCTTAAAAAGACTTAGTGTAGGCCTATAGTAACCTGAAAGTGCGCAAAAGTTGCGTCTTTATATTTCGCCTCTACAGCCCCTAAACGAGGACATGAATCACAGAAGACATAATAACAAAATGTACACAAGTCACAAATCTGCAGTGTCTACGAAACCCCTGAGAATCCTCACAGGACGAATATTCTTAGATCCTTAGCGCCGAACAATGTCCCAAACTACAGAAGACGATAAATATAACTCCTGATCGGATGGTACTATTATTTCGGATTAAAAAGTAATCCAAGAAACGACTCGGCAATTCCTTCAACGACAAAAGAAGTAAATAACGCCCCGGGCGAAAAGAGGGTGACGCAAACCTAAAATTTTATCAGATAGGAAACGCTCAACCGCATTCCTTTCTCCCTTTGTCAGCATACTCTTTCTATATCAGTCTGGCCCATCTGATTTCCCTAGAGTTTTATCTCCTTGTCTTCCTCTATTTGGCTTCATAAGCACCTGAATTCTGTCTCAAGTGTTTAAAAAAAATTTTGAACGTATGAAAAAGTACACTGAAATTTCTTTGCTTAAAGGATGTCTCATTTTGCCCTTTGACAGAAATGCCATTGCTTTGTATATCAGAACGCAAGAATACCTTGAACTGTCACGTAAAATGACATGTCGCAAATTATCTTCCTATTTGTGGTCATTACTTTCTGACATTTAACACAAACAACTACGATTCACGTGCGAGGAAACAAGTTTCCACCGCAGACGCAAAAAAAAAACAAAAATAAAAAAATAAAACCATGTTGCTAGCTCATTTCTGGCACGACCTCTCCTCCTTATCACCTATCGCAAGCTATAATCTCCCCCCTGCATTTCCTTCAATAATACATCTCGGGGATGACTCCACACAAAAGGAGAATGATTTTACATTTTACACAATATCAACTTCCTCTTGGGCACACACTCCAAGCCCTCGAGACATAAAGGCTTCCACTGGGACCATCCCTCGGGAAATCTTCTTAACATTACGATGGCATCTCCTGCAAGGACTCGAGTCAGGAAACCCTAGCTCTCCCAGTACAAACAACGTCCTTCAAACGCGAATGAGATGGGGCCATTGTATCCTGTTCGTGTTTCTAAGACAAAGAACGCGGTTGTTCTCCAGATTTATTTATGGTCATCAGTTCTTCACGGTTATCTCTGTCTCGACTCTTGGGATGCTAAGAAGTGTTTCTGTTAGATGTCAATTCTCGAGACAGAATGCAGCTCGTGTTACTGTTTAGTCTTCTCGATACCCTCCTCTCTTTTCCACTACTATTATCTATACCTCTTTTTGCCTTTAGAATGCACATTCTCTCTCTCTCTCTCTCTCTCTCTCTCTCTCTCTCTCTCTCTCTGCTCTCTCTCTCTCTCTCTCTCTCTCTCTCTCTCTCTCTCTCTCTCTCTCTCTCTCTGTATTCTTGATGTGAAGGGTACTGATTCGTTATAAAGAAAAAGTCACAGTAAACTAACTTCTGTAATTACTTTGAAGCTAAAAGAAGCATTCAAGAATACATCCTGCCAAACGAAGTATATATTCCCATTGCAGTATTTCTATTACTAGCCTTTCCATAACGTAAAAAATATAATCGAGGGTCAAGATGGCAAGTCCTAACCATATGGATATTATGTACAGTACTATCACAGGCTCGGACCAAGGTACCTTCCTTGTGCAAACCTATATAGCGGCCACTGGTGAGAAAGCCTATGCACCTGATTATAAAGTACCCATAGACTTTCGTTGTTACATATTGAAAAAGTAAATATATGGATATACACTACGTTTTATTATAAATAAATTAACTGTCAAAAACGCAGACTCTGAACAATACATTGACCGATAAAATACATCATTGTCGGACTAAAATTTGGTCTGCCCACTCGTGAGTTCATCATGATAGACAAATAATCTCCACTAGGGCGTTTCAGCTATCATAAAACAATAAACAAATCTATTACTTGATGCATTCCCTGAGCAGAGAGGAATAAATCAGTTACAAGCTATAAATTCACAGACGTCCCCACATTCGTGCTCAGCAACACAGATACTCCTAATCATGACTTGAATTCCTTCTTTTGCAATCAAATTAACTTTCCACTTGATCCTAATAACTGCAGGAGCTGACAGCGTTACACCTGACCCTTTTCTCGGTCCAGTGTTGTCCGATTGGTCTTTGTTCTCTCATCTACCCTTTTTCTCCTGTTAATCAATAGCCTTCAGGAGCACACTTGTTCCTGCCACTCATGCTAGTAATTATGATCTCAATCATGTCAAAACTTCACTCGAAGCTCCTACTGATTATTCACCGTATTTGTCTGAAATTAACGAGGCACAACTTGGAAAAAAAAATTGTTTTCTTTTCGCTGATGTCATAAATTCCTTCCGCGTTATTTATCATTTCTTTAAATACTGATCGTTTCATATTCAAACGCACTTTATATTAATAAAATATCTATAATATATATGTGTGTGTGTAATATAAATATATATATATATATATATATATATATATATATATATATATATATATATATATATATATATATATATATATATATATGCAAACATGCAAACAGAAAATGTATTCAAGCAAATCTAAAAATAATAATAATGATAACTTTATTCCCTCTCAGTTATATATTACTTTTAGAAATACTGAAATTTAGTTCCTCAAGTTCATTATGAATTCAAGTGCATATATATTACGTATTCAGCTAGGTCAGAAAAATCATATTGCAGAATCAGGTCTCTTTGTCTGGCTGTGAGCAAGTATGCCCTCGCACGCAATATTGCTTTTGTATCTAAAGGGCATCTTCTCCTTGCCCTAGTTTACAAAAATGAATCAGATCCCCTCCACCTTATCAATAATCGAGATCTTGCCTCAGAGACAGACTGGGGGCAAACCCAACAATATAGTTCGAGCTAGATTTGGGCTTTTGAACACATCAGTTCCTTCTCACATACACGAACAAGGGTGGATGAACATTCAACGAATGAACGGGTAAATAATCTAAAGAAAACATGAACAAATTGTTTCTCGTTCATACTAAAAAAAAAAAAAAAAAAAAAAAAAAAAAGAATCAGAATACTGCACATGATACTTAAATCAATCGCTTTCCGTCCAACTGGGAAAGCCGAAAGAGAAGATGGGCATCCGAACGACACTGAGAGGAAAGATAATTGCAGAGAAAACACACAGGTAAACGAAACCAACTGCAGCAGGAATAACACCCGTCAGGACGAGGCACTCCGAAAACAAACACGTGCAGTCCAAACATCTGCAGCGTCGCGCTCAAGCAATACGTTGCCTAACTTTCAAGAAGTAATCAATTACCTTCATTTCACTCGGCAGTTGTAGTATTTCTTCTGAACGAATTTCCCGACGCATGTGGTCGGACATAATGAAATTCCTTTGTATGCGTGTTTGTGTGCAAGTGTTTTGACTACAGAAGCAGCCAAGAACGTCTGAGAGCAATTAAGTGCTACAGCAAACGCAGCATATTTTGTTAATGGTATTCATATAGAGCTTTATATGAAAAAAAAAAATTGCTTCTTGCTTTCCAACAAAAGTAAGGAGCGATGTTAGATTTCGAATAACGATGCCAATTTAAAAGTAAGTGTGGGAAGAACTTCAGTGTGACATGTATGGCTTGCTTTAAAAAAAATTAAGTGTCTTAAGTATCCAATGAAAATAAGTGCGGACATTACCCTTCACATACTTCTTAAATAAATGTGAGCCGAGAAAAAGCATACGCGTGAAAGATCCGCATTCAAGTAAAACTTTTTTTTATACATGTTTCATTATTATATGTTTAAACGTAAAACATATGATAATATAGGATTTCGGATAAAAAAGAATGAAAGTATACAAACATCCCACGCGTTATTCTGCGACCTTTTGTGAAACGCTTCTGCCGTCACAGTAACAGCTGCAAGACGAGCAATAAAAGATATACAAGATATGCATCTTCTACTGGATGACAAGTTATAAAAAGATATGCATCTTATGTTAGATTAAAAAGATAAACATCTTCTTTGTATGCCAAATTATCAAAATATAAACAACTCCTTTTGTATGTCATATTATAAAAATATAAACATCTTCAACAAAACATGGAGCAATACCAACCTGGAATTTACTTAATTCATTTATAAAAGGCAATGAACAAAAAGAGTAAATGTCACAACAGAAAATTGTGATGAATGTTTACTGAACGTCAAAACAGAAAATTATGATGAATGTTTACTGAACGTCAAAACAGAAAATTATGATGAATGTTTACTGAACGTCACAACAATATTATGATGAATGTTTATTGAACGTCACAACAGAATAATATGATGAATGTTTACTGAACGTCACAACAGAAAATTATGATGAATGTTTACTGAACGTCATAACAGAACATTATGATGAATGTTTACTGAACGTCACAACAGAAAATTATGATGAATGTTTACTGAACGTCACAACAGAAAATTATGATGAATGTTTACTGAACGTCACAACAGAAAATTATGATGAATGTTTACTGAACGTCATAACAGAAAATTATGATGAATGTTTACTGAACGTCACAACAGAAAATTATGATGAATGTTTACTGAACGTCACAACAGAAAATTATGATGAATGTTTACTGAACGTCATAACAGAAAATTATGATGAATGTTTACTGAACGTCACAACAGAAAATTATGATGAATGTTTACTGAGCGTCACAACAGAAAATTATGATGAATGTTTACTGAACGTCACAACAGGAAATTACTGAACTCTATGAAGAACTACATTATAAGAACTATCTATCTGGAACGTTGAGTTCAAGCCCCGCTAGCCCAGCAAACGAAAACAAACAAACGAACCTACATACACTTTTTCGAAACTACGTTCAGAATTTCAACTATGACCACAAAAACCTGATAGCAACGAATGGCACTTTTATAAGAATGCGGTGCAGGCAAATAATTTAAAGCTAGATGGGGCTGGAATAAAACAATTTCCATTCAATTTCTTTTAAACATACTCAAAAACAAAATTAACTTCTTTAGAGTACATAACCACAAAAATATAAAATCGAAAGAATATTAATAACCAACTGTATAACATAAAAATAAAAATGCTAAAAATAAAATGTAGAATAATATAAAGGAAAATAAAAGATAAAAATAATAAACGTTAAGTTTCAGTGGATTCAATTTAATATTCTTTAAATGTTTGTTTCATGTTACTACATGGTTGACGCTTTGTAAAATATCAACCCTCATGCAACGTCACTGAAATGGGATATCATTAAAGTAAAAGCCAATAGTCTCTTGGAAGCCTCAGTCTACATAAAAAAAAGGGGAGAATTACATTACCTTTGAAATGCAAGATTAAAACATTACTAATTACACAGCTGTTCACGAGACCTTTCTTCAAGCTAAGAAACCCAAAAATTTAACACTCACAACTAATCAATTGGCTACATTTCTGTCAAAACGGCCAATTTCACACCTACAGGCTGTTGATATTCTTTTAGTCCGGCTGTGAACCTATAGTTTTCATTTAATGAAATTATAAGTATATTATGTTCACAAAAGTCTGCCATACTGCAGCCAGACAAGAATCTGCAGTTTTTGAGAATGCATGAAATAATGCAATTTTCACGAATGCATCCAAAACTGCAGCCCTTCCCACGAACGAATACGGATTCCTATTATAAAATTAAGCACAAAACTGAAGGAATCCACTTGCGATATTATGGGAAGACGAGAAACCACAAGTGTTTTGGGGGGTCACTGGACACAGCGCCACGCTAAAACTCACCACCAATCACACAACACAGCACTCACGGCCATACTGACACACCAAGCTCAATTCTTCTCTTCCTCCGCCTCCACCTCCTCCTTCATGCCCGTTAGTGCCACGATGCCAGTGCCAGTGCCAAGCTACCCTTCCCCCGTCCCCGAAGCCAATCAGTAACGTAGCCCACCACACGAAAAAAGCTGAAGAGTTCGGTAGCCAGCCGAGCCAGTAAGAGGGCTATCTGCGGTTGCCCAGCCAAGTTCTGTGTCTGACATGAGATAGGGGTAGGAGGGAGACGTTACGGGACCTTTCGTCAATTTTGCCCCTGTCAACTGCATAAAGTACTCTAAGGTAACTGCTGCTTCGACGTCAACTGTTAACTGTTACTATTTTTGAATATGACTGTTTCTCAGAACTGGTATTATCAACTAATTTTTATAGTACATGGTTGCTTTTATAGTGACGTTTTATTCACATCTTTTATTATACTCATGAACTCAATATAATGCAATAAAAGTACAGTAAAAACGAAATAAGATGCATTAACCAATCTTTTTCAGAAGTATTTTTTTATACTAGTATCATTATTTTCTTTCGTCTTTTTACAAACATTGATGCACGTTTCTCTCAAAATTCATTCCATCTAGATTGTACGGAGAGCACATTAAGAAATATTCCTATTTTCCACACAAAAATATTTTCAATAAACCTTTAAATATCAGAGGCAAAGGAGAATTGCTATTAAAAAGGCGGCCATTAGAGAGAGAGAGAGAGAGAGAGAGAGAGAGAGAGAGAGAGAGAGAGAGAGAGAGAGAGAGAGAGAGAGAGAGAGCTCCCTACTTGTTGATTAAAAGCAGTTTTCGTGACATCTCCATTGTTCTTGCAAGAGCCGGACAAAATGATATCATGGAGTTTAAGACTTGCACTAAAACATTAAAATGGCAACTACAAACCTTAACCATATAAGTCTATGAACGGGACCTCTTCAATAGCAGTAGAAAAATGGAAAAAACAAACCCAGAATTTAAAACAACCACGGTAGACGCAACAAGTAAAGCCGGTGCATGAGAGGAATCCAGCTGGGGGCGAGCCCGTCGTCTAGTGGTGCTTGAACACATGTAAAGAGTCCTGACTTGCAATTCGCGTCGCCCATTCAAACAAGGGCATTCTGAAAACACTCGAGGAGACAAGAACAATGCATTCACGCCTCCTGCTCTGATGCGGTACTCGGAAGGAGCAACGCTTTTGTAAGGGCCACGTCCTCGGCAGACCGTGACGTGAGCGTTTGCGTCGTGGCTCTGCCGGAGATCTTCACCCTGCGAGTAACTGACTTTCACCCTGCAAGGGACAGCAGTGGTTTGATTCACTTCTAGTTGTAGAAGTGCACTGTACTTCTATCATGATTAAATTTTCCACTTCATGAACGTCTAAAGATACAAAGGAATATATGTAAAATGATAAAGTGCATTCAACATCATTAATCTTCTTGACTAAGAATAAGCGGTTGGCTGGCTATCCTATTCTTATATTTTATATTTTGGATGTAACGTAGCTGGATTATATTTCATCCTGCTCCTCTCTTACAACTCTGCTCTCTCACTTGCAAATCCCCATAACTGACCCGGGGTTAAGCAAAATCAATTCAATAAATAACTTGTTCACTTCTCAATTCCGGCCAGTGATGTTGATTGCTTGTCAACAGCTACATGTTCCGGGTGCAAGACATTATCTCCATTGCAGGTAAAAAGAATCTAGGATTAAATTTAATTAAATACTTAAAAGAGTATACACTTAAGTCGTAGTCATAACATGGCAAAAGGTCCAAAATATATATCAGTGTAAAGTAACACAACAACAACAATCCTAACAATATTAACAACAAAAGAGGTGTTTGGTTAAGATTACTTAAAAGCTAAAATCAAGATCACACGAAGAGACCGCTCTATTTCTTCAGACACTCTTTTCAAAAGAGGAGAGTAATTTGATGTCAAGTTGGTGTCGGAGTTGAACATGGTAACCCGTGGACGCTTATTTTGTCTTTTACGTAACATGAGAACACACGAACACATGTACGCACAAACACAAACAACACACACACACACACCCTGAGTGGTTTTCAAGGATATACTTTGCTATTCTTTCCCTCAACATTTCAGCAAGATAACCGTCTCGCTGTGATTTTATTCAGTGGTGATTTCTTCTCTTCCTCCAACTTGCGAACTTCTAAAGAATGTTAAAAATAAGTCAAGGACGGAGTATCATGAAATTTTCTGGCGAGTTTGAAAGAAATTGTGCATCGAGGACAAATACCAACCTGATTTACCAGTGTACATTATCTGTTAGCAGGATTACAGAAAAAATTAGGAAGTACAAAATACAACAAACTAGTTAGAAGCAGGTTATCACAAACTTTTCTAATAAGATTGAAAATTAAATATATTATTTTTTTTTCAAGAGCAAATACTGACTTGATATATCCATTTCTTAACACTGGTAATACCATCATTTATTATCTCATATGTATCTTTAATGTGTATATTTAAACTGTTCAGATGATCCAGATCCATGGGCGGTATCATAATTCGACCCTTGTAAGCAAGTAGTTTTCTAGTAATCCTCTCTCTCTCTCTCTCTCTCTCTGACCGTGTTTGTTCAAGTTCATTTCCACCTGTTCGCTTTTCCTTATTAATTTCCCCCCTCCCTCTCCCGTATACCCACGGTCCCCTACCAAGAAGTCAACACTATTATATTAATTTCCCGTCGGACGCAGACCTGATTATCCTCGTTTCCCTTGGACCAAGGTAAAGAGCTCTTCTCCCTTTACCTTACCTTGGACAAGACTTCTCAAGATTTTGTTTTGTTTTCCTTTTCTTCTGTTCGTTTCGCGTCATCAGTTATTTCTGCTCTCTCTGTCAACTACCTTCATACATGTTTCCCCTCTCAGTTCCTTCCGTTATTTTGACCTGCACTCTACTTTCACTCTCTTTTCCTTATAATTCTGATTAGTTTCCATTTTTTTTTCTGTCATTTCTTATCTGTTTTCCTTTCAGTTTTGTTTTCCTGAAATGCTTTTATGTAATTTCCTCTTCCAGCTTTATTTATACTTCTCGTCGGTTTCCACTTTCCATTTTCTCTGCCAGGTTTTTTTCGTCCTTGCAGCAAGTACGGCCAATCCCTCCTCCACATAAAAAATGCAAGAGAAGCACAAGAGACTGAAACAAGTAAGAGAATACTTCTGAAATGGCACACACAAATGCTCGTTACTCCAATTACTGCCTCATTTGTTTTGCTTGTACATGTCCCGGGCGCTTACGAGCACTTTAGGCGTTCGCCAGTAAATGTCATGCAAAGAAAACGGGGGATCGGGTGTCGACTACGTACATAAAAACAAGAAAGTTCAGCCAAGTTCAATCCTTCAGTACAGAAAAACAAGTGATAAAATGTCAAAAAATGATAGTATTCTGTATTATAAACAACTCTTAAAAGATAACAAGAAGACTGAAGATCACACTCTCTTGTAAAACAAGCTGATCATAAACAAAGGGTCATAAAGAACACTGAATTTCTAACTTTCCGAGAAACTTAAAACGTTAAAAAACGACTGTTCCTTTTTACAAAACTCTTCTGAAATTCTTGCTATTAACAACAACGAAGAGGGTTACATTTTCAGGTCTTTTACAACTGCAGTGCCCTAAAATATGTGACGAGTTACGAGCGCCAACATCTCAAAACGTTCTAAATTCTCCTAAAATACAGAAAGTTACCAGCACTGTAATTACTAAATGTCTACCAGACGAAAAATGAAAACGATTAAAAGCATTACTGCCTCATAACGTCCACGGTTACACATACAAGAAAACAAAGACATGATGGCAGTATCATTTCAAAACGTCTCCGTAAAAAAAAAAAAGTAAAAAGAAGAAGAGGAAGAAGAAGAGGAGCAACGTTGCCAGTTACACCTGCTGAGGTGTGTCCGGGGTCAAGGATGAGCCCTCGCTTGTAAGGAATGGCTTCTTTAAGCGTTTGCTCACACCTGAGTGTGCTAGACAGCGTGTCTCGCATGCGCTTAACTACGCATGAAGGGAGGCACACGGCTCATGATCAAAAGCGTCGCCATGTGGTCGAAGACAAAAATCAGAAGGAAAAAATGAAGGAGCTCCATCGCCCGAATACCACGTTTTTCCCTTAATGCCCCAAAAATCCTAATCGCGCCCTAGAGTATCTGGCTCTTTCAGCACCTGTTCCCTACGATAAGACTCAAACCTTCTCGCTTCCTTGGGGCATACCAGACCACCATAGAAGAAGTTAGCCCTAAATATACACACACACCTACACCAGCGCGCGCACGCACATCCACATCTCCGAACGCCCGTAATGATACCTGACCCACCCAGACCGCTCGCCACCTGTACCGGATGTCTCGTACCAACTGGCAGAGGCCCGAATAATAAATACCTTCACAACAATAACGAAGTAAAGGCCGAGACATCTTGCATGCCTGAGGTAATGATCTCCATGTGTGCGGGCCACCAAAAGCTGCTGCTGTATCGCTAATTTCGAAGATAAGAGGATGCATGTAAGCTAAGAAGGGAAGCAAAAGTCGCCCTTTAATATTTAATACTTAAGAACACGCGCGTGCTATACACACACACACACACACACACTGACATACCTATTATATATGCGTGGCTCATGTACAAACACCTCTAATAAGAAGTCTTTATAATTGATATCAATTCAACGCCTCTAGAAATAACCTGGCGTTATTTACTGGCTATCACTACATTCTCTGCCTTCAATTTTGAAGTTACTGCACCTCATTCAGTAGAGAGAGAGAGAGAGAGAGAGAGAGAGAGAGAGAGAGAGAGAGAGAGAGAGAGAGAGAGAGAGAGAGAGAGTTTACGTTTATTTTCAAATACTTGTACGAGAAAAATCAAAACAGCACGTAGTGAACACCATCCTTGTGCATTTGCTCCAACCGAAGGTGCAGTCGCAAACTTACGCGAGTGTTCAAGAATGTTGAAAAGGCCACACGCCTCGCAAATTCCACTTAGGACCTGAATACTATTACCCCCGGAGTTGAGTCGTAAATTGAGTTTTGTGAATAAACATTCCGGAAAGAAACTGCATCATGAAAAAGTGAACGAACATTTGGAAAATAATTCCTCTCGTTTGCTTTTTTTCTCTTTTACTTTCCGATTGTGCCAAAATGTTTTCACACACACACACATGTGTGTGTGTGTGTGCAGCACGCGCGTGTTCTTAAATATATATATATATATATATATATATATATATATATATATATATATATATATATATATAATCATGCAGCTACAAATGTCGCTTAATATCAAATTCACGCTGCCTCGGGAATATCTCCGATGGAGAATTATCACCGAAGGGGAATTTATAAGTGATAAATGGATTGGTACTGCCGGGTCACGAATCCTCGACACAGAACTTATCCAGCAACTCCGGTCGACGTTACCACTGAGCTATAAAGAGATAAAAAATTTCATACGTATGTATATATGTGTGTATATATACACACACATATATCCATATATATTATATATGTATGTATACATATGTGTGTGTGTGGACTCATGTAAGTGCATGTTAAGTAGGTATGAATATGGACGCTTGGAGTATTAGTATGTTTGAGTTACAAAGAGTACAAAATCTGCTCCTCATGTCAGAAAGGACGCTTCTTTCAGACCATTATCTTTGGTCCTCCCTTCTTTCGTTAGAAACAAAAATAAAAAAACCATATCCCAACCCTGGTAGCCATAAAGAAGCAACCACAAGAATCTTGCCCACTTCTCTGTCAATCAAGTAACCTTTCCCCTCTCCGAAGCACTGTCTTGTTGTCTGTTGTAATATTTAACAAGAAAATTCAAATAAAATACAGAAAACGTGAATTTATACCTCAGAAATTAACTCTGCATGTAACAGATTATCAGGAGCAGAATTTTTTACTTTTGCTCAGATTACAGAAAAGAGCATGAATAAAAAAAAATTCAGTTCTACACTTTAATAACAACACGAAAAGTGGAACCTAATAAGTCTGACGCTACTGCAATTCTCGCTCTTGCATATTCTGCCACTAAAACTCGCATGCATTCCGCATAATGATGTCATTCATTTCCAGGAACGAACTTTTGTTGCAACGACGTCTCTGTTACCAAGAATCGACAATCTGTCGCGACAGTGTCGCAGACTAAGTCTAAAATTAATTTTATCTCATGCTAAGAGACTTAATGCATGCACTTAATGATATCCATTACAAGCCGACTCATCTTCTCAGAAGGGTTTGTGGGACATAATGAGAGAGAGAGAGAGAGAGAGAGAGAGAGAGAGAGAGAGAGAGAGAGAGAGAGAGAGAGAGAGAGGGGAAAATATAAATGAAATTTACTTCTTTACTGTTTTTGTCTTTCTCATTCGTACACAAAATTACTTACCTCGTCAATCGCTAGGTGTATCAAAGATTAAGCCATTGTATAAACCGGTAACGGATCTATTCTTGTCTCCTGTACTACACTTTTTATCAATCCATTTCACTCCAGTTGGTGACTGGTTTGATCCTATCTCGGTGACTGCAAAGACGACATTACCAGTGACTAACAAGACTGAAAAACCTAATACCACAGTAATCATCAAGAATCTTATAAAACTATGTAATTTGGGCAATTAAGTAGAGTACGTTTAGAAGTTTTACAGTATTCTGGTGTGTCCAGGCCTAAGGCATAAACATCTCCGGCCAGGAATTTTCATGATACCATTCCAAAAAACTGGAATATCTGAACCTATATATACTTATATTGTTGAGTTGTCTTTATAGTCCGTCTAGTGAGTCTTTGTGCCTTATTGAAATGGTGCAGATATTACTATCTTCCCCTGTTATCCCCATTCTCTCATCTTCGTAAACCTATTTTCTTCTACTTTCCTTCACTTTCTTTTGCTCTTTCGTCTTAAAAATTTTTTTATTTTATTTATTATTATTATTATTATTATTATTATTATTATTATTATTATTATTATTATTTTTTTTTTTTTTTTTTTTTGCTTTACCAATATCCCCTCCATTCGCCTTACGTTCTCTCCGAACATCTCTTCGCCTTCTCTCTTCCTCCTATCATCCTTCCATTTTTCTTCTAAAGCGACATCCTCACGTTCAACGTATTATAGTCTCCCCTCGAACATCGTCCTTTCACATCACACCCCCTCACACTTCTATTCCATTGACCCTATTCTTTCCCACTTCTATCCGCCCTCCCAACGGCATTCCTTCCTCCAATCTTCCCTTCTTCTCATCCTCGTATCCTCCGCCTCTCCAACAGCATCCTCTCTCCACCACCAACACAACCACAACATCCTCCATTAAGTTTCCTCGAGTTCTAGGGTCCCGGATGCCGGCAATTACGCCCATAAAATTCATCTTGAAAAGCCATAAAATCTTTCGGCAAATTTCCACACCAAAACTTTATTTTTTCTTTTTAGAGTTACGCACTAAATCA
Source organism: Macrobrachium rosenbergii (assembly GCF_040412425.1). Taxonomy (NCBI): domain Eukaryota; kingdom Metazoa; phylum Arthropoda; class Malacostraca; order Decapoda; family Palaemonidae; genus Macrobrachium; species Macrobrachium rosenbergii. Next base: position 43,002,745 of record NC_089756.1, on the reverse strand, counting down.
TTTCTTAAAGCAGAGGAAGTTTTAAATTTGCATGCTAATATCTCCGTATGAATGGTTACGGCAGAAAACGACGTGACATGAGTACTGAACGAAGAGTGTAAAGAACCATTTTTTATTTCAACTTGGCATAGATTTAATTCTCAGTGAAGTAGGTTTATTCATAAATTATTATTGCGAAGAAATGAAAAAAATAGAGTAAGATCATAGTAAAAACCTCACAGGCTTCTTAAGAGCATTCAGAAGACGTAAAATTCCAAGGGTGAAAGCGTTGGAAAGATGGCATGACGAGGTCTTCATCTTGGCCAGAAGACAGGACGTTTTTCTCGAGCAGTGTACCAAGACGTTTCTTGCTTGACTTGTAGAACTTTGCGGTTGTCGTTTACAAATAAAAGGAAGGAAGACTGCCTCTGCGAGAAAGGGTAAAAACCCAAATGTTTGCAGCGCACACAGAACTGGGGTAAACACACAGGAAGAGAAAGTAAGAGGTTGCAGAAGCGATACTGAAAGACAAAAAATCACTATTGTTCTTCTGAAAAATCATCAACGAACATAAAAGGAAATAATATAAAAATTACAATGTAACACCAAACTACTGGCAAACAATATCACAGAATAAAACAAAAACAATGCATGCTTTGCGACAATGACCAGCACTGGTACACGGTACCGGACTGCAACTAATGTCTATTTATTTCTTTTTTTTAGGGGGGAGGGGGGGGTGCTAGGCTGCTCCCGCTCTGGGGTCAGGGGAAATGTTCGAGGAGGGAGAACACGAAAATAATAATAACGATGTTGCTTGGGTCTCCGAAACTTTCTCCCAAATCCGATGGTATCAAGAGGTAATTCAAACCTTGAATGCCATTCTTCGTTAGCGGAATGCTTCGTGCTTTGTTGCAAGAGCAGCGTTGCAGAGCATCGATTGTGCGTTACTGCTTTCTAGAAAAAAGAAATTTTTGAAAGTAGATGACGACGACAATTACTGCTTTGAGTATTCACCGGTAACCTCTATGTTTAAATTAGGAGAATGTGGTTCTCTCTCTCTCTCTCTCTCTCTCTCTCTCTCTCTCTCTCTCTCTCTCTCTCTCTTACCTGACATGTAAGTTAGAATAATTAAACAAGTAGTTGTGAATGCATGCACGTACATACATACATACAATCAGATTTTACACACGCACAAACACACATACACATTTTTTGCTTTTCGTATAACGGCTCATTTAAAAAGCTCCAAAAAGTAAACTAAAACATTTCAATACTAATTACTTTTAAAATCGTTCTATACTCATAAACAAAAAATAATAAAGCTTAACATACGGCATCAATATACTGCAAATGATCTGAGTATCAAAAATCAGCGAGGTTAATTTTGAACGAAAAAAATTCCCGATAAAGATTATATATGTTAAAATTATTTTCACATTTCAAAAAGCTTCACACTCAGCGCGCATCCTTTCACTCTCATTCCATACTCAAAAGCGGCGTCACCTAAGGGATGGTCGTCCCACAAAAACCGCTTTCTGCTGTGTGGGTTAAAAGATCAAGAAGTAGAAAAAAAAATAATGGAAGTGATTCGAACCGACGGTGGTCGTAAAATGGAAAGAGCCACACGCCGAATATCACGTGTTCTCTCTCTCTCTCTCTCTCTCTCTCTCTCTCTCTCTCTCTCTCTGCCTCCTTATGTATATGCATGAATTTCATAAGCATAATATAGACTTTCTTTAAGGTGGAAGAAATTGGATATCACTCTCTCTCTCTCTCTCTCTCTCTCTCTCTCTCTCTCTCTCTCTCTCTCTCTCTCTCTCTCCCCTTATGTATATGCATGAATGTCGTAGGCATAATATAGACTTCCTTTAAGGTGGGAAGAATTGTCTCTCTCTCTCTCTCTCTCTCTCTCTCTGTATATGCATGAATGTCGTATGCATAATATATTTTTTAAAAGTTGGGAAGAATCGGATCTCTCTCTCTCTCTTTCTCTCTATCTCTCTCTCTCTCTCTCTCTCTCTCTCTCTCTCTCTCTCTCTCTCTCTCTCTCTCTCCTTTTGTACATGCATGAATGTCGTTTGCATAATAAGCATTTTCTCAAAGCTGGGATGACTCGGACACCCTCTCTCTCTCTCTCTCTCTCTCTCTCTCTCTCTCTCTCTCTCTCTCTCTCTCTCTCTCTCATGGCGTGATAAGACCTTACCCAGAGGTGTGAAACAAATGCTCAGGTAATCTCTCTCCGGCCGTCTCTTTCTCTCAGGGGTGTGCTAGTTTTCTGTAACTAATTGCAATCCTTGTGGATGGACCGAAGCGAAAAGCCAAAGAAGGGTCGTGTACATATATAGGTTACTTGGACCATCGACGGATGGTCTCTTGTTTGTCCATTTTTCATAAGTTGTATTTTAACGGAGATCTTCTATATTCATGAATGATCCCTGATCCCCGCTTTTCCTGCCGAGAGCAATCAGATTTGCTGAACACCAGCACCAACATGCAGCAAATATGCCTCGCTGTCGAACTTCTCAGTTCCAGAGGTCCTTTATTCCTCACACCGTTGGTCTGTGGAACGGTCTCCCTGAGGATGTCATGCAATTGGAACTTCAGAGTTCAAGCGAAGATGTAATATATTATTAACCTAATACAATCCTCCCTGCATTTTAATAATTTACCTACAGTTTAAACTATTTATATAGTAATTTGTCAATTTGTTTTTTTCTATTTTAATAAGTGATCTCTTCTTTCTGTATTTCCCGTTACCTCCTGTTATTTGTTTTAAATGAACACTATATTCTTTAGAAGCTAGTATTTCAAGTCAATGACGCCTGTGGGCTTGTTCCAAATGAACAGGGTTTATTTTCTGAATAATAATAATAATAATAATAATAATAATAATAATAATAATAATAATAATAATAATAATAATATGCATAAAATACAATTAATATATTTCGTAAGTATTAGATATTTTCTCTCTCTCTCTCTCTCTCTCTCTCTGTATATACAGTATATATACATACATATATATATAAATATATATATACGTATATATATTATATATATGTGTGTGTGCGTATGTATAGATATGTATATTTATATATAAAGTGGGGAGCGAGGGAAAAAATCAAGATCTTTGTGGAATGCAATCACGAAGCATACGGGGAGAGGGATTCTCTTGATCTTCCCATAGATTATAATCAGGGATTGGCTAAGCATCAGAAAAAGGCGGATACATCAAGGAACATCTGCAATCCCAACGTGTTCTAACGCGTTCTTCCAACGCCAACGCGTTCTGAACACGCTCCGTCTTGAATAGAAATACTTGGGGTTACAATATTGTCCGGCACGACCAGAAGGGTAATATTAACGGGGAATGCGATATCTTCTGGCACTGTTCCGGTTTTTGAGCATTCCCCTACGGCCGTGAGTGCCAACACCTGGGTGCCACCAAGGTGCTGTTAAGTACATCAAAGGGAATCAATTACACTCACTGGCTTTTACGGTGGACTTATCGAGTCGATATCATTACTGCTAACGAACAGCCTAAGCCTTTCGACCAAAGACACTACAGGGTAAAAGATACCCCAACCAACAAAAACAAGCAACACTTTCTCTATCATTTTGTAAAAATCTGTGTTTCGCTGTACCAATCGAATTACTGCGTCTTAAAAGCTACAGAAAAGCGAAGGAATCCATCGTCATAGAACTGCAGGTAAAACATTACCAGAGACTGTGTCTACACAAAAAGCCAGCGGATCAATCTTACTGCCAAGGCTACTATTAAACTACTGACTTTACTGGTCTCTTTGCAATTAGTCAACACTGCAATGTTGCCACTGCTTAGAAATGATAGCAGCATAAAAATAATTCAATAACTGGAAAAAAGGGAGATTATTGCAGACAATTCTACAGAAGAGGGAGAAAATGTCTGACGAAACTCCATTAAATTCGAACGTGAAATAGATGGGCAACAGCAACATCAAATGAAGTTAAAATTCTAACTTCTCCATTTACAGAACTTTTCAAACATGCAATAAAATAAATGTTCGATTTTATCCCCAATATTTTTCCAAGCTAAATATCTTACGGAAACTTCATTTATTTAGAATATGTAGGCTACAACATTTTAAACCTTCTCGGACATCTTTCAAATTACACGAATGGCGGAAAAACAAAGGTAATAGTTAAAATCCACAATAAATCATTCAGGAATTACAGTCACTCGACAATTACCTTATCTGACAAGATTTTACTGCACAGAATGGGCATATGGAAGACAGAGTTACAAAAAGATAGAAATAAAAATTGAGTAAAGATTAACTGAAGCGCACCCATGGGACTATATAAGTACTAAGGCAAAGTGATCATGGCGCCTCAAAATTAAAAATAAAAATAAAATAGAAAATAAACGTTACACCCGTCAAACAACAGAACGGAAAAAATAATACACTTAAAGTTTTATTCTGACCATCTCCCAGCAATCGACTCCACAGCCAAATATTGAATAAACCTCCGTCATCGACACCCTAATAGTTGAACTTACTCGACCCTTCCTCGAGTTCATGAGATGACCCAAGACAAAAACTGGCTGACGACGATTGGAAAATGGTGGTGGGGAGACACGCGGGGGGGAGAGGGAGAAGAGGGTATACTGCTGGGAGAAGGAGTGGGAAGGAGATCCAGGAAAGGAGTGTGAAGGGGTAGGGAGGGGAAGGAGGGGAAGGGAGGGGGTTGGGATCATCCCTGAAGGTATATATCCTGCTATTAGGACGACAGAGGGTAATCAAGGTCTCTCTCCATTAGGGGATTCCTTGCGACACCTCCTGCCACCAAATGACCCTCCCCCATACCCCGCTTCTCCCCACCCCTACCTCAAAGGTATGTTAATTACACAAACCTTGGCAAATCTACTTTCACAAGAGCAACCGAATCAACTATTTCTTGCCTGAAGAATGATTACCGAATGGCAGGTGCGTCGGAGGCTGAGTGACCGGGCCCTATTTCACAGTCAAATTTTCAAGCCGAAGTGGAGAACATTATTACCCTCGCCCATACAAGCCCGTTTCGAATCTGCCGACGTCGACGACGAATTACAAAAGACGCCGACAAAAGGTTGCCATGATGGAGAGAGGAAAAAATCCCACAGCCGTGGCACTCCTTCTAGGGTAAACGATTGACCTCAGGTCCGGGCGGGATTTCTGTGTGGAAATAATCTTCCTGCGTCATATACAGGCGCGACCTCAAAATGGAATTAAATACACCTGACACTTATTTCTGTCCTTCGTATTAAGGTAAAGAGCTACAAAGCAATGGGAAACATGAACCAATCAAGGAACGTTACCTATTTCGTAGCAAGTATTCCTAAACTAAAACTGCAGCTTTAGATAACTAACTTACTACAATGAACACTAACAGAATCGATGACTTGAAGAAGAAATAATAAAACATTTCACGTCACTAACGAACATATGACTGCCTAATCTCGTAGTTGGCATAAATCCCTAATTAGACATTTGCAAGTCTTAAGGTTGTTTCAGCATACAAATGACTAATAAAGCTACTGTACACAGAAGCCAGAGATTAGCTACAGATTGGTTCTACCTCTCTGGAGGTAGGCTTCCATGCCTGGACTTAAATTTTATTTTTTACAGTTATTGAAAGCAATAATGTTATTTCTGACTTCAGAATTATACCAAAGGAGAGAGAGAGAGAGAGAGAGAGAGAGAGAGAGAGAGAGAGAGAGAGAGAGAGAGAGAGAGAATACAAATCCCCGATCGCGTTACGCAAACACACACAGAGAGAGAGAGAGAGAGAGAGAGAGAGAGAGAGAGAGAGAGAGAGAGAGAGAGAGAGAGAGGACAACGTTAGTCTATGAGATCTACATGTATTCTTAAGCATTACGGGCTCACAACCGGATAGCCTTCGTGTTAGCTAGTAACTCCGGTTACTAGCTTTCAATGTTGCTCCACCTGTCTATTGTTGGCAGTGGGATTTATTACTCCACGAAAATACTAGCCAGTGTGGCCATCCTAATCTCCCAAGACTGCGGATGTGTACTGAATGGTTATCCTCCCAATAAATAAAGAGAAAGAATTGACCTAGTGAGGTGCGTGGCTAAGCCTAGGAAGGCTGAATGGCCCTGTGCGCCCTTCTGATGCTGGCTTCGCAACGCCAGGTTAATGTATATCAATATGTCAATTAGCAGCCATTGAATACTGTAGATGTTCCAATGGAAGACCATAAATCCATCGACTTGTTTAAGAGAATTTCTGGCGGGCTGTGCCCACCTTTTCTCGTCGAAAGTATGTTTAATGGAGTCGAACTCGTTCGTCCATATGCTTGAAGATTTATTTGGTTTCTTTGAAATGTACATAGGCTGAACCAGCCTATGTATATTTCTGTTCCTGGGGCGTAAGAAAAAGAAAACTGCCGACCGTAAGACATATATAATTAAATAATGACATAAAAAAATTATAAAAAATTACAGCAGCAAACCGGTATGGTGACATGCTCCATGAGTCTTCATATTGAAGCATATGCTCCTTATATACGTCTGAAGACCAAGACATATGCTTCGAATATACTTTGAATTACGATGTAAGCCACAGGATACCTAATTAGCGACAAATAGCTACAACTGTCGACCTGAAGGAACTCTGACTATAATCAAATATTATAATCAAGAACTCTTAAGAACCTTTAAAAGTTATATACTTTAAAAGCATATCATGCAAATTTCACATAAAGTTAAAGGCACTAAAAAGTCTTCATAATTTACATAAAAAAGAACAGGTATACAGCAACACAAAGGATACTAGTTTTTACAGCGTACATGAAACTCTCGTTACAGCATGCACATGTTCACATATACCCTACCCCCACCCCTACCCCAACCCCAACACACACCCCCACACGACTCTCCGTTCCAATATGCATACGTTCGTGCAAACCCACCCATCCATATGTGCGCGGACACACACATACATACACATACATGCATACACACACACGAATGGAATTCATTTACATGGATGTATATATGCTTATTATTAAGAAGTAAGTATACCTTAGTTTAACCAGACCACTGAGCTGATTAACAGCTCTCCTAGGGCTGGCCCGAAGGATTATTTATTTTACGTGGCTAAGAACCAATTGGTTACCTAGCAACGGGACCTACAGCTTATTGTGGAATCCGAACCACATTATACCGAGAAATGAATTTCTATCACCAGAAATAAATTCCTCTAATTCTTCAGTGGCCGGCCGGAGACTCGAACGCGGGCCCTGCAGAGTGCTAGCCGAGAACGGTACCGACTATATTAAGAAGTTTACTGAGATCACTCGGCTACAGTTTCAGACTCTCCTAAGGATCGTGTGGGGGATTAGTTCTTCAATGAGAGGGGAAAAATGGAGAAATATAAATTTAGAAAAGTTGGACAGATAAGGTGGGGAGAGACGAAAGAAAACGGATGAAAAGAAAAAGGCAGAAAGCAGTATGAATACTGTGCAAATCGCTGAACATTCTTTTTCACATTCACCGAAATTCTTGGCCGACAAAAGAAGCAAAAAAATATTTCAGTCCCCTTGGAGAAACCCTTAATAACCCATTCCAGTCCTGTGTATAAGATCTCGCTCACTTCTTCTATCTTGTGAGTAAGATTCCACAAACTCCAGTGACTCCTGTCATTCAAAATTTCCCTTCATCTCCGCACAAAGCGTCCGAGAAGCTTAAGAGTTAATTCAGACGCTAACGGTGACTCACCAAGCTTCAATGAATTTGCTTTCTCATCAGCGAGGCAAGTGTAACTTGCGTTTAATCATCATTAAGATGCCACTATTACCTGCATGTAATTACCACCGGTTTCAATCTCAAAGTTTTTGTGCATCTTCCAGGAAATGAAACAGAGTAGTTACTACTTCTATTCTCAAAGCGACTTGAAAGTCATTCAACATTTTACCTCGATCCAAATAATAATCAAGAGTGATTTTCATTCGGTCATTTATGTGCCTCAACGAAGGTTGGACTGCCTGTAAATAATTCACTTACAGTTCGAGATGAAATACTGCCCATTCGAGCAAACATTAAAATATACTAAAAAACATGAAAATTAAATTTCTAGAGCTATAAATTAAGCGGTTTTATGATACTCCCCGAAAATCTCTCTCTCTCTCTCTCTCTCTCTCTCTCTCTCTCTCTCTCTCTCTCTCTCTCTCTCTCTCTCTCTCTCTCTCTCTTTAAAACTACTAACACGAAAGCGATTCGCTGCATGCATAACAGGATCAGGTATGAGCAGAGGAATAAAATAACAATACTTCAGTCAAGTAAGCACATGATCATGAAGTAATGCTTTTTAATCCGCAGCGATTTCAGAACCAACGGAGGTTTTACGGCAAACCCTTGAGATCGCGTGAAACCAACAAGCCAGGGCCGTCTGGAGACGGACAAATGAATGAATTTCAAGAACCTTGGTTAACAAACGGAAAAAACCTGAAAGGTCTGAATGAGATTCAGTCGACTGAAGATACGAAAGGTTAACATTCTCAGCGAAGAGGTTCAAACGGACTCTTAAGCAACCAACAAACTAATTCAAAATATTGAAAAGAGATGGGTCACGGAATGAACGTGTTAGCAGTCCTCACCAAAAAAAAAATATTCTGATATATGAATAATTAAAAGTGAATTTTTAAAAGTGCATTTTAAAAGAAAAACAAAAATATTCCCCAAAATTTGAAATATTTAAATGGCTGTAAAAATCCAAAGTCTTTTCCCTATATTCATATATATCTGATATTAATCCCGAAAAATGCTGGCTACTGATTTCGAATGAATGAACACGTAATGTGGAAAAAGAAATACCAGAGAATTTTAGAAGTTTTAGACAGATCTACATTCTATGCAAATGATTTGGCTGACAGCTAATTAACAAAAAGCCAAAACAGATTCGAAACATTCCTATAATCAATTATCTACTTCATAACATTCCCCAACAGAGTCAGATTCTGTATAACCTACTTAACAAAATATTCAGCAGATACAAATGAAAAAAATAGCAAATTGCCCTTCGCAAACCTGGAGAAGTTACAAAACTGGACCAAATGAACAACATTAGAGAGCCACGAGAAATACAAAACCGGATTTTATATAATGCAAGCTAAATTAGCGCATTCCTCACAAACAAAGAAGCCCTCAACGGATCGAGAGAGAGAGAGAGAGAGAGAGAGAGAGAGCTTCTCCAACAAGCGTATGAGATTCTCCAACGAGGTATGAGAGAGAGAGAGAGAGAGAGAGAGAGAGAGAGAGAGAGAGAGAGAGAGAGAATTATTTTCAAAAAACGTGTTTGCGTATGAGAGATATAACGTGTCTTGAACGAGCCATGCACGTGTGTGAATGTATATGAGAGAGAGAGAGAGAGAGAGAGAGAGAGAGAGAGAGAGAGAGAGAGAGAGAGCTCCAACAAGCGTATGAGATTCTCCAACAAAGTGAGAGAGAGAGAGAGAGAGAGAGAGAGAGAGAGAGAGAGAGAGAGAGAGAGAGAGAGAGAGAGAGAGAGAGAGAGAATTATTTAAAAAAAAACGTGTTTGCGTATAGAGAGATAACGTGCTTCAACGAGCCATGCACGTGTGTGAATGTATATGAGAGAGAGAGAGAGAGAGAGAGAGAGAGAGAGAGAGGATCACATACCCTTCTAAGTGTCCCTTAATCAACCTCATTATGCTGTTGAACAGCAGCCCAGCATTAACGGCCGGTTATCGATCCAAACATAGTTTCGTCCAAAACAAAACGGGCACACGTTCCCGAGTCCGTGGATTGCCACTCCTTATTAGAAAACATGACGGGCTATTTATGAGCGCTATTGTTCTATTAATGACCTGTCAGGCCGCTTGCTAACTCCATTATTAAGGGCTGCGTTCGCGAGAGGCCAATTGCTTATTTCGACCTGAGATTTCCGACTCTTATGGAAACAAGTCGTTTATTTCTTGTCGCGGCGGACAAAACGGCGACTCCGCTCGACGTAAATTGGGACCAGGGAGATGTTTTTCTCTTTAATGCACTTCATCTTTGGGCTGACAAGTATTTGCCCATTTAATTTGGGCTCATACACATCTAATATACAATATGAATTTCAACTAAGGAGGCGAAGTGCAAGAACACTGTTCCCTCTTTATAAGGCAGTAGTGCATTTGAATTTTTTCCTGAGGGAAAAGCATTCCAAAATGCATTATATTCTCACAGGAGTGATGTTAGTGTTTATGGCTTTAAATTGCATGACAGTTAAACTTGACTTGTAGATATAAAACTCCCAGCCTTCACAAAATAATTTGGTGTGCCAGTTTTCTTTTTAAGCTTTAAATTGGGACGTTTCAATTTTGACATTACTCCGAGGTCATCAAAATCTTTGGTAAAGATTTTATCAAAATTAACTTATTAATAGTAATAATCTAAGGACATTAGTAATTCAGAGCTAATATAATAATAAAAAAATACTGCAACAAAACCTTTCTAAAAACATAAAACTATCATTACTCAATTAAAATCGAAAGTGAAATTAAAATATATCCTACTCACTGCTATACTCGAGACACCATGATGATGTGGCTATGCTTTATACCTGCAATAGAAAAATAAAAACTTTAATAAAAAAATCATACCAAATATCATAGGTATACATAAGGTCCATAAAACAAATTGATATAAAACTTAATTTTACAATAAAAACCAAATACAGTAAGGAAAGATAAAATCATTCAAATAGCGATAAAATTTATGCGATAATAATAATAATAATAATAATAATAATAATAATAATAATAATAATAATAATACAAAGTTAGACAACACGCACGGGATGACAATGACAAGTCATAAAACGACTTATGTGAGCGAACATCTTCTGTTGCAGAAAAAATAGTTTTAAAAAGGAAAAGAAAAAGAACTTAAAACTTACAAAAGAAAATGATGGGGGAAAACAAACAATGGGGTACAGATGGGGATAAGTAGAGGCGGATAATAAAGATTAATCACCAATTAATTCTGTTCTCCCAAACACGAAAAAAAGGTATGCAGTAAATGAAAAATAAATGTTTCGTACCCTCGGTTAATATTTCACGAGAGAGAGAGAGAGAGAGAGAGAGAGAGAGAGAGAGAGAGAGAGAGAGAGAGAGAGAGAGAGAGAGAGTCTTTCTACACATACATGCTAAGATATCTTAATAAAATCCCCTAAACGCTAAACTAAACATTGCCTCTTTAGAATCCTTGTACCCAGACCAGCAGACGTCTTGTGATACAGTGATGACATCAGCCACTCCTCACTCATACCTGAGCTCATCAACAATTAACCGAATTCACAATCACCTTCGGCAGGACAGTAACTTACTCCTCCAAACGTTCAGAACATTATATACATTTCACGCGCCATGCACCATTAATATCCATTTCCAGCATCATGCAACCCTGGCGCCCCGTTCGCCTTCCTGCAGAATGGGATGCTGGTGATGTTATTACGGAGTCTTTAAGCGTAACGCTAATTTCTCGCTATTGTGGAAGCGACGCCGGGGTCCCTGTTTAATGGAGCAAACTCTCCCCAGGGAGCAATTACGAAGAGCTGAAGATTAATGAGAACAGAACATGCAATTCAGTGAACTTATTTACCTCACCCGAAGCGAGGTAAATAAATTTTCAATAATGAGGATGGTGCTTTTAAGGATAAAAATATGTGCCAAGTTATAGTTTCAATTTGGATTTAAACTAAAATTAATTTCTATTCTGACCTTGTTATCATTCCCAAATGGCATGGACTAGGTAGGGCACTTCGACCTTTACTTTTGAATATCTAAATCAGCAAATACGTCGATCGTTGCTTTTGTCGGACATGAAAAATAGATTTCTTGACTAAAGCGTTACAGTTACAAATATGACAGATATATCTAGTCTGACTCATTCTCTAGCGGAATAAGAAGTCGTCGCAAAAACAAATGCCAAGGATTTAAAAATGTATGAGTAAAACTAAATACACAAATTCATGGTTTCCCAAACAGGAACCTTCGTTCCCATAAAGCGACGCAGACGCCCGGTACATAAACTTGAAAAAAACACCGAATCTCCGCAGTTCACGTCACATTTTAAAGGAAGAAGCCTATTCGAGATCCGCGATATGAGTAAGTTCCTTGTCGCATCTAGCTGAGAGAGTCATTTGTTTTTCTTTTTATATATAATTGCGTACAGGCGCATGTCGGTAACTAGTACTTACTTTTGACAGGTCAGCGCATATGTCTCAGTAACAGCCAGTCACTTTTGTCAAGTCAGCGAATTATGTTTCAGCAAATAACACTTACTTTTGTCAAGTCAGCGCATTATGTTTCAGCAAATGACACTTACTTTTGTTAAGTTAATGTATTACGTTTCAGTAACTAACACTTATTTTTGTTAGATTATCTTAACTATACGTGTACAGTAATATACAATCGGAATGTTTCAATGGCTGACACCTGTTCTATTCTAGATCGAGAAAGGATAATATTTCACTGTCAAATAACTACAGGAACGATGTATCTTAGGCTAGATAATAAATAACTACAGGAACGATGTATCTAAGGCCGGATAATAAAGTACAAGGACGTACTGTACGTAGGCGTTGGTGTAGGCGAAGGTCAATTACATTACTTACATTCCCCACCGAAGTTTTTTTAACCGGGAGGCCTAGATGAGTATATCAGAGATATCATTTCAATCTCTTTTCCACCCCTCACACTCTACTGAATAACAGAGAGAGAGAGAGAGAGAGAGAGAGAGAGAGAGAGAGAGAGAGAGAGAGAGAGAGAGAGAGAGTAATGCTATGTAACTGATTAAAACTCATGAAATGAGATTTTTAGCAATATTCACCACAACAAATAACAGACGATATTCTCCACAACACATTTAATGTGGGTTTGAGTGTCGTTTGAGATTTAAAGCGCAGTTGCTCTAGGGGACACGTAAAAGCATCTGTGCAGAACAAACTTACTTTCAACACAATTATATACAAACAATCAACAACGGTTTACAGCAGTGCATGACATTAACTACACTTGTTATGAGAAGGGGCTGTTCTTAAAAAAAAAAAAAAAAAGTCAGAAAAGTTAATGCTTCATCCATCATTCATATGATGAAAAATCACCCTACGAAAAATTATGTACAAAAATTATGTAAATATATATATATATATATATATATATATATATATATATATATATATATATATATATATATATATATATATATATATATATATATATATAATTTCATTGACAAAAATGCCTTCTTAACTTCACTGGTATATATAAAAGTGACCAGTAATATATATATATACATATATATATGTATATATATATATATATACACACATATATATACATATATATATATATATATATATATATATATATACATATATATATATATATATATATATATATATATATATATATATATATATATAGTTACTTAAGTTCGAGTCAAAGTGTGTGAAACTTCTGATCAACCAGTGACTCCAATTACGCCTAGCCTAAATGGTTCTAAGTCAACAAACACTAGGTAAAACGTACGAGGTCAACCTCATAAAAAAAATCGAATCAAAGACTAAGCTATTGATGCCACTTCAGTACGTACGGGAATCTTACTGGAGACATGTTAACTGCTGAGAAAGAGAAAAAAAAACGCTTAACGTTAAAACATGGACATCACCAATAGAAGAATGTTTTCCGTCCGCTACTGCTGTAGCGATGGACAGCTGCTTCAAAACAATGCCTTTTCTTTAACGTCCCTTAGAAAAACAAACCTCCCCCTCCCACGCTCGCTCTCACTTCAACGAATACAATAAAACTAATCTTATGACTTCAGTCTCTGATGGGTTGGCAAGGTCATAAAAGTCGTAAGAAAATAAATGCTGGTAGTCTCTGCCTTTTTCTCTTATGCGTTTTTAGTTTTTTTATCAGAGGGATCTGCAATGTGTGATTATAAAAACATACTGCAAATATATACTTGTTACTTCCATTATAAATTTATCCTAGATGTGCGCATGATTGGTATACGATTATATATATATGTACATATATATATATATATATATATATATATATATATATATATATATATATATATCCTATAGATCTATGTATGATTTATATACGTTTATATATATATATATATATATATATATATATATATATATATATATATATATATATATATATATATACATACACATACACACATATATATATAATGTGTATGTATGTATATACATATACATATATATATGTATGTATAATGTATATATATGTATATATATATTTATATATATTTATTTATCTAAGCAATCTACTCCACCCATATCAAGTAAGACAGAAAGAAGAAAGAAAGCCAGCGGGAGCGATAACCTCCAGGCAATATACCCATGCATCGTGGGATCTGCTGTCCTAGGAGGGAACGGCGCGCTTCCCTGCAGTTTTGCTTAAGACAACATTCCCCGCATAGTAACGGCTGATGCTAGGCATTGCATTCTGAATGTCTTACACCGAAGGAAAAAGTTTATTTCCGTCCAAACATCCTGCTCTTTGAAACAAAATCGTCCGCTTTTAAATTGGAAAAATAACCTACCTGGGCTTCTAGCAGGACTGACAGCGGACTAGAGGAGCCGAGACCCGGGGGACCCGTTAATACTGAAGTGACTGCACAATGCAAAGGAGAAAACGCCCCTGAGGATCAATTGTTGTATCCGGGTATTGCCCCGATTGCAGAGACTGAAGGTCAATAGGAATGATCCGTTAACTCCAGGTGTTAATCCACCACACCGATTAAGAAAGCCAATAATAGACTACCTGAGGATCTGGCATCGAAATCAAAGGAGACACAGGAGAGGCACTACTTGGCACTCCATCGTCTGTACCTAATAGTCTCCTCGCTAAAGCAACACCCACCAACAAGGAGGAGGAGGAGGAGGAGGAGGAGGAGGAGGAGGAGGAGGAGGAGGGAGCCTTGGCTTTTGGGGTGGACACCTCAAATCAGGTATGAAGACGAGGAGGGAGGGAGGGAAGGAGAGAGGGATTGGGAGGAAGTTAGGTGGGAGAGGCAAGATTTAATTTGATAGCTTCCGGGATATTGCATTTCAGTTCGGTAACCAAGTACGAGCTGGAGTTGGTTTACAGAAATTCGAGCTCCCCAGACTTACTGTTCGACAGTAAAGTGTGCGAAAAAAAAAATCTAACTTTTCATGAAACGAAAACAATCTCAGCTGGTTTGAGAGAGAAAAAACTTGGATAAACCCGAGGACACTGGTAACAGCCAAAACTACGCCGAGATAATTTTGGACGCCTAGACGTCCCAAGGTGCTTTTCCAAAAAATACACGAAGAAAACCTCTAAAGCAAACTCCTAAAAATCACACCTCAGGACGTGGGAATTGACATAGCCACCTGGGTACATCTCTCGCAAGTGACGCGCTTTTTGCTAGGGACCTGTCAGGCACACTTCTTCAAACATTTACCTAACTATGTTTGCTGTAAGAGAATATTCAATAATATTAGTAGGACCTGTATACAAACCTCACCTCTCCTAAAATAAACGCCCAGGCTTCCCGGGGTAGTCGGATAAAAACACTGGGGACGTGACTGAATTAATGCATGTATATTTCGGAGGATTTCATGACGGCTGGAGAAGTGACGCACTTACGAAGATAAAAGCAAAACTCTCTCTCTCTCTCTCTCTCAACGAAGGGCCTCGACGAGGTAACCCAATTCTCATTGGCCTTGTGTAACCACCCAACTCCATAGAGATGGTACATTCTACAGGAAATATAGAATAGACACAAAATCAACTGTTCCTGATTTAAATAGAAGTATATTTTGTATATTTTTCATAATCACACAGCATCGATTACACAGAATCGACACCCTTTCAGACAAAAAGAGCAAAATGTATGCTCTCTCTCTCTCTCTCTCTCTCTCTCTCTCTCTCTCTCTCTCTCTCTACTGTTTGACAATATAGCCCCCTTTAGAGTAACTCAAGGATTACGAGCTTATCCCCATGGGATCTCTGCACCAAGTCTAGATCTCTAGACCTTGCTCAGTACCGTACGTAGAGGACGATCGTCTGAATCACTGGAATAGAAGTCATAAAAAAAACCCTGGCACGAGAGTATAAGTTTTCACCCTGATCGGATAGCAAAAGGGGCATTATTATTCCTATATAATCCACCGCGATGTATTTTTTCAGGAGGAAAAGGCAATGGGACTGCATCCTAATGCCCTTCTCTAGCCCAGGCTAGAAAGAAAACAGGAAAATGAATATGCCCCTTAAGGAGGTCGGGTTATAAGTCAGATAAAACTTACGCTCACTTTGTAAATCTACCAATCGCCCGCTGCCAGCATACCTACCTGCGAACACATGTTACTGTCCGTTATTTCTAAGAGCAGACTTAATTCTAGAAGGTACACTGAGTTTTCGTGAATTTTCCAAATGCTAACGGTTACTATGACATACTAGAAAAAAAATACACGTATCTTCAATAGTTAATAATCAACTTTTCACTGTATACAAAATATTACAATTTACGCCCGGTTCGTTGATTCACTCTATATCATTTTCGGAGTCAAAATGGTCAGATAAGAGATTTCGACTTTTAAACAAAAAGGTAAGAAGAGTTAAAACAAATCAGGCGAACAGAGCAACACAAAATCGTCTTCTCGAGGTTACAGGTGACTTCTAAGAGGGGCTAATCTCCGACAAGGTTCTTTAATTCGAAGCCCAGGTAGAATTCTAATCGCCAGCTTCTCGTTAGACTCGCGTGCCTCTACAGCATCCACTCCGTGTGTCTATTCGCTGCAGACTCTGCCTAAACTGTAAACAATGACTGGGAGATCTTGACGATTTCTTCTCGGGAAATTCGAAGTGAATGGTACCGAGGTAACGGGCGGGACACAATTACATCTCCAAGGTTTCTTTCAGAGATAATCGAAATGCAAGATGCTGAAGTCATGCACTGCACAGTCCACACTGATTACCAGATCTTTACAGACGCCTTTGAAACATTCGACATTAAATCTGGTGAAGAACTGTAATCCTCAAAAATGTTGATAGAGGACACACTAAAATTTTTTTTTTTTTTTTTTTTTTTTGTCTTTTGATTAAAAATGGCAGAAAATTCGGTAAATTAATTCATTGGTCTTTTTTATTCTGTTACATGCACACTTAACAAACTCATCGGTTCAGATAAATATAAAAAAAAAAAAATAGAAGACCTTCTGAAGATACTAAACACCAATTTTCTTCTTGAGAGCTGGAAGGTGAGAGCCATTCACCTAGCATTCTAAAGTCTAAACATTAACCAAACACATTAATTCATGTAATTAACATGAGCATATATGAATACATAACGCAGCAGTTGTAGTTTCCACTGGTAATGGCAGAAACGCTACCGAATACATAGAAAGAAAGTCTATTAAATAAAAAAGGAATAAGTGTGCAATACTACCCCTGAAGTAAAAAGTAAAAGATCTTAATCTGTTGCACTTAAAAACTTACGACTACACAAATACAAAATGACGCGAAAGAGCAAAATAAATAAAACTATGAAAAAAGATATCTGGTATAGTAGAAATCTGGAAATGGAAGAAATATACACTATCCGGAAGTGAGTATGCATGTGAGAGAGAGAGAGAGAGAGAGAGAGAGAGAGAGAGAGAGAGAGAGAGAGAGAGAGAGAGAGAGAGAGAGAGAGGGTGTCAAAGTTACGTGAGGGTGCAGCAAATTCAGACCAACTTCAAGCCAAACATTTTCAGAACAATGACATCAACAAAAGGAACAAAGGGATAAACAGCACTACAAACGCCAACATCACCACCATCACCAGCAACAACAACAACAACAACAAGACCTGCAACAGGAAGAAGACAATGCGAAAATAACTTGATGATGAGAATAACCGCCGAAACAGTGACTTCCATCTATCTGTCCACCTACTTAGCTACCTGTCTATATGTACATACTTACCAATATATACATAAATACATAAACATATATATATATATATATATATATATATATATATATATATATATATATATATATATATATATATATATATATATATATATATATATATATATATATATATATATATATATATATATATATATTCATGTATATATACACACACACAAACATATATATACAAATATATTGCACGACCGCTATGCAATATATTAACCACTATAATGAAAAAGTAAGTCACCAACCTCTGTCTTACATTCCTCAAAACAAAGAGACAACAAATTAGAAATTCAAGTAATTCATATGCATATGCTGAAGCCCCAGAATCCGAAAAATTTCATGTTTCCCAAATGAGTGAAATTAAGTCAGTGACCAAACACTAGTGTTTTTAGCATTCAAAAATGCTAAAAAAAATTAAATTTTCATTACATATAGTGACTTGACGCTGAAAATTTACAAAGTAAAAAAAAAACAGAAATTTACGTAATTAAATACACTGTATTTTGCTAAACTTAACGATGACGCTTCACCTCACAATATTAAAAAAAATTAAGTTAGAAAAAATCTCAGAATTTTGCTTCCAACGTCACACTTTAAAAAGTAAATAATAATGATAAAAAAATTACAGTTCTCGTTCAGAACACGTTGCAGATCACTTTCAAAACAAGCTGCGACCCTCTTTCAACGCAAGTGGCAGTTCTCTTTCAGAACAGATTGTTGTTGCTCCTTCAAAACAAACGAGGGTCGAAAACTGAAATCCCCTGCGAGCGAACCCTCGATAAAAGAATGCCGGGAATGCCAGGCAAGAGAGTGGCACTGATTACGGAAGCGGTCCGTTTCAAGTCATTTAATTATCTGTCAGTCTCGCCCAAACTTCGCCTTAATGACGCGCCAAGTTACCAATGGCGAGGAGCGCGTTCACTTCCTGGAAGGGACTTCAGAGAGAGAGAGAGAGAGAGAGAGAGAGAGAGAGAGAGAGAGAGAGAGAGAGAGAGAGAGAGATTTCCTGGTTTCTTATTCATCTTTACACAATGACTAGGGATACGATTACGTTCCAAATCGACATGTGAAGATGATACATTGGCGAAAATAACTGCAGAATAATAAATAACTACTAATATATGGAAAATAATAATAATAATAATAATAATAATAATAATAATAATAATAATAATAATAATAATAATGCAGAGAACAAAGGAATGGAAAAAGACGATAACACTACAATCTGAACGATAATGATAATAATAATCTTCGGAGTATCTGAAAGACAAGAAAGAGAGAGAGAAAATAAATCCCGGCCGGGGGAAAAATGATACTTTCCTCGCAAGGTAAAAAAACGATATACAGCAGTAGTCCCTCATTCTCCGCCTACTACAGAAACTCGAAGAGACTTTTAATGGAGTTGAAGATAATTCAGAGATTATTCCAGCTGCTGCTGCTGTGGGATGTTACCGATGCAGCTGTTGTTTTTATTGTAACTTTATTACTATCATTATTATTTTACTTTTATCATTATTACATTTAATCTATAACAGCCTGGTGAAAATATTAGCGCCAGTGAAAAGATATCACGATGCTTTGAAATGGTTTGGTCATGTGGAGAGAAGAGAGACTGCAAGTTAGAAAGGATGCGCAAAGGAAAGGAACACCTGGACGGGGTGTCGACGCGCTGCTGATGACCCTTTTTTGCCTCGATATGAAGTGGCTAATGGCATAGTAGTTTTCTGCACAGGGGGTCGGCCTTTGATTCTGCCTGCCGTATATACTGTATCTATGTGTGAATATATATATATATGTATATATATATATATATATATATATATATATATATATATATATATATATATATATATATATATATATGAATGTGTGTGTGTGTGTGTGTGTGTGTGTGTGTGTGTGTGTTGTGTGTGTTTCCTTCAACAATGATAATGATAATAATAATAACAATCATCAATTATCACCATTAAGCTGAAGAAGCACCAAATAAATTGCCGGAAAGGTTCTTGGTACTTCCAACTTAACAGCTAATACATCGGTAATACAACTGGAGTTTTAATACCCAATTATTATTATTATATTATTATTATTTTAATCAGACCACCGAGTCTTAAACCAAACTCTTCAGGGAGCTTGACATTACGACTGAGACAGACATTAAAACAGACGGTTTCACATACACAGAGATGGATCTCTCGAGCTTACACACAAGGGTTTTCCCATAAATCCCAGTTCTCACTAAATCTAGGAGACAATCCGTGGATTTAAGTCGATCTTCATTAAATTGGGCGACGCAAGATTGGCCCTGGTTTGGACGAGACAGCTGAGAAATCTGTTAGCACCTTATTCCTTTTTTTTATTTATTTATTTACTCTGTCAGTTAGGTGAATTTAACTTAGTTTTGTATCTTTTCCTTTTTTCAGTGCATAGACTTTGGTATTAAATTGCTGCGTGAGTATAATTCACCAATTTTCTAGATTTACAAAAGTTTTATTCAATATCTAGTATATCAAAATAGATTTTCATTTAACACTTTACTAAAACATATAAAGTTTTCTCGCTTTCATAATAACTGCAGCTTTATGTGTTTCCTTTCACTGTATCCGTTTGGTGATAAGGAAGTCTCTTCTTTATTTTGTAAGATTACATAACATCTACCTTTCCAGGGACGTTTTCCGTATTTTATGATTTTTTTCATTAGAATATAGCATTAGTTTTCTTGATAACAACTTTTTCTTCAATATTTACTAATCATTATCTCACTTATTTGTAAGTTGAGCGACATCTTATTTTCAAGACAGCCTTATCTTACTAAAATGTCTATTAACTAAAAAAAAAAAAAGGGGTAGATAAGCACCCTAATGTCTCTAACAACATGAAAATAAATTTATGGAAAATATCAATACCCAAGTAACGGAAATGTTCATTTATTTCCAAAACCTGCCACTATTATAAGGTGTACGCTTGTATAGTATACGACTGAGAGTGAGAGAGCCACACAACTAAATTATAAACGAAAGGAGAAAAAATATATAAAATGAGAAAAACACACGCAATAAAACTGAAAAGAAGCAAGACTTTAAAGTGAAAATTCTGATAAAACAGGAATAAACAGCACAATAAC
The DNA here is from genome assembly GCF_040412425.1 of Macrobrachium rosenbergii. Classification (NCBI taxonomy): domain Eukaryota; kingdom Metazoa; phylum Arthropoda; class Malacostraca; order Decapoda; family Palaemonidae; genus Macrobrachium; species Macrobrachium rosenbergii. Next base: position 42,981,615 of record NC_089756.1, on the reverse strand, counting down.
AAGCGAAACAAAGGAGGCAGGAGGAGGAGCTGCAGTCTTGAAAGAAATGTCTTTGGGATTTCAGTCGACGTCACAACCATTCTCTCGACCCTACATTTCAAAGATGGAGGAAGGGGAGGAGGAGGAGGAGGATGGGAGGGGTAGGGGGGGGTAGAGGTGGAGGCATCGCTTAAGGGGCATCACGCACTATAGAAAATTCTCTTCCCCCTTTTCTCAGAAAAGAAAAGAGAGAGAGAGAGAGAGAGAGAGAGAGAGAGAGAGAGAGAGAGAGAGAGAGAGAGAGAGAAACGGGTAAGTTAGATATATAAAAAATATTGGAGAAATGAGTGAGAGAAAGGGCAGAACAAGTAGGGAAGGTGAGATGTAAAAACGAGAGAGAGAGAGAGAGAGAGAGAGAGAGAGAGAGAGAGAGAGAGAGAGAGACGGGTAGGTTAGATGTGAAAAATATTGGAGAAATGAGTGAAAGGGCAAAACGAGTAAGGAAGGTGAGATGTAAAAACGAGAGAGAGAGAGAGAGAGAGAGAGAGAGAGAGAGAGAGAGAGAGAGAGAGAGAACGGGTAGGTTAGACATTAAAAATATTGGAGAAATGAGTGAGAGAAAGGGCAGAACGAGTAGGGAAGGTGAGATGTAAAAACGAGAGAGAGAGAAAGTAGTTAATTTGTCCTCTCTGACTTACGGTTTAATGCTTGGCTGAACCCATACACAAACATTCAACATCATTCGTCATGACTATAGATTACATGTGGAGAAGTGCTCGGGCGTTAATAATTCGAAAGACAATGTGTCTCTGTTTATGGGAGTGCGCAGGCGCACAAATACAATGCAGCACATAAGGCGCTACAGTTAGATACTTAGTAATCACATCTGCGGAGATACACTCATTATACTAGCACAAATGTATACAAGAGAAAGGGAGTGCAATGTATATTCAAATCATATTTTTATACATATATACATACATACATACGTAAACACATACCGGGGTCTAAGCGATGTCAGGCAGGGCAGCCGATCGAGACTACGGTCTACCCCAGAGCCAAATCAAAAGTCCTTCAAAAGAAGGCATCGTGCTTACCCCATACAAAAATGGGAATAAAGCACGTTAAAGGGAGAAGAAGAAGAAGATACATACGTAAACACATAACAGTAACTGACGCACATGTACACGCTATAAATACACAAACACAAACACACACAAGACATAATAAACAAGAATGGGAAACAGACCAATTAAAATGTCAATTACAGCCCCAATAAAACAGGCCATAAAACGGCTATAAGAAGCCTACCGAAGTAGAATCTAAGCCAGTCCAGAGCTGCCAAGAGTCCCCCCCTAGCCCCCCAACATCCCAGGGACACCCCTCAACCCAAAATCCATGGTTAGAAGCTCGTTTGTCTGAATGTTAGACACAGGGAGGCCGTTGTAGAAAAGTAAATACCCATCCTTTGCGATAACATTGGGTGCGCAGGTATGGCTAACAGTCAGTTAGTCGCCGTAACCATCAGCGAGTCGCCGTAACCATCTGCCGTATGGTTCATGTGGGTCATAACGAGAACCATTAGCACCCGCGTCTACAACCTAATTGGCTTAATGCTCATCCGTTTGTTTATATTGGTGGCATAAGACTAGGTGTTGTCATCTTGGGCATCACGGGTGTGTCGCATACCCTCTAAATCCTCGAGGGATGGGGCACGGATTCGAACGCCACATCAACGTCGTCCGGATTGCCATATCCCCTTCACCTAATGGACACAATTTCTGTTCAATACGAAGACAAATGGAACGGGTTGATGAGTGCCCTTATCTAGCCCGGGGTCGAAAAATATTTAAAAAAGGAGAGTTGAAGGGTTGGGGGTTGACCGCCAACAGAGGTGATGGACCTGCCTCCTAAGAAGAAGAAGAAGAATAAGAAGAAGAAGAAGGAGTACTTGTAAGTTATGAAAAACAGAAGCACGACGAAAACACCGAAGCTTGACAGCCTTAGAGGGAAAGCCGCAGGCTCTAAAGCTGCAATACCAAGATTACCGATTTCGGTTGCCTAGTCCGCTCTTCGATGCATTCCAAACGGTTTACCCCGACATCCTGCCAAGTCCGCCCAAGATCAATCCTTAGAAGAAACGACAGCTTTCCTTAAGATCAAGTGAAATTAAAGGGAGGGAAAATGGTCTAAGGAAAGATCAAGTGAAATTAAAGGGAAGGAAAATGGTCGTAAATGGCTCAAGTACCAGAGACCACTCTGCACGCCTTCATTCACTCCGTCCACTTCCTCCCGAACAGGTGCGTAGGAAATGCCTTTCTCGAAAAACCAACGGCAATTACGTTAACATGTGGGTTTTACTTGGCTAAATCCAATAATGCTTTTTGCATTCCAGTTCTTAATAGGTTATCTAACTACCCTTTCATAGGTAAACTTTATAGTCTAGAACCTACCCACAATCAGGGAAAATTCATATTGAAAGAAAAGCTACATTATTGAATTGGTATCAAAACAGATTTTATTCGCGTTTATTTGTTACTGATAATCAGAGCCTCAGGTCCAATCCAATCCTAGTCGATGGCAGCAGAAGCAATCACAGCAGTCTACAGATCTCACCTAAGTTGGAAATGAGCGCTGGACTGACAACCTCATCCCAAAATTCTTACTGTGAACCGGAAGGCCAATTCCTCTATGGGGAATAGACGTGTGTGTGCGTGTGTGTATATAAGCGCACAAACACACACACAAATATATATATATAAATATATATATATATATATATATATATATATATATATATATATATATATATATATATATATATATATGTACTGTATATAATGTGTGTGTGTGTGTGTGTGTGTGTGTGTGTGTGTGTACTTTTGCTCGCACGCAAATTATACAGTGCTAAAAGGCCACAAAATAACTAAAGGTATGCTGCTAATAAAAAAACGAAGAGGGAACTGCTGAACTTTGTGAAAATTAAAAATAACAGAGACGCCGGACGTGGAAGAAGTATCAACTCTGCAACATCACCAACTTCCCAAGACTGACAGCAGCAGGAGCCAAGGTTTCTTCCAGGCTAACCGAACCATCTAGGGCTTTGTTATCCATCTAAGCAAATACTTCGCAAAGATAAAAAGAAATCGCTTGATGTATTAGCCTCTGCGCATCCTACGAATAAACCTAACTGATGGGACATTGTGTCCATCGTGTCCGACAAAATCTAAAGATTTTGGTGTCCATAAAAGCAATCGCACAAAAGATCTGTGTACACAGCGAAACTCCAGACTATGAAAACAAGGCGTTTGTGTTGCCTGGCAACTGTAACCTGGAGTTGGTAAAGCATACAGACCGCCTGTGTCTTGACAAGTTCACAATAAAAAAAAGAATTATAAACAATATTTTGTTTTCATGCACAGATAAAGACGTCACTTGAAAAGTTACCGACGCGTAACAATGCTGAGTTCATGAAGACATTATAATTAAGGAACTTTACGTAAACTCATTCCATTTATAAGGAGCCAAATGAAATAGGAACAAATCTTCAGTATAATATATATATATATATATATATATATATATATATATATATATATATATATATATATATATATATATATATATATCTGACAACTCTTATTTACTCTGGTATTTATTGTTAATCTTACAACTTTGTTTTTGGTATTTATTGTTAATCTTATTTTCGTTAAATTTTACTCATTCCTGTTGCATTTTATTTTCTTCTACGATTCTCGTAATTATTTTCTTCTAAGACTCTCAGTTTAACTTAATGAATCCTGCTGTACCCTACGATTGTGAATAAGTCGTCATTACTAATAACATTACTAACAACAACAATAAACACGTGATGACAGTGATTTTCAATGGCAAAAGTTTTTATCCTTCCTTTCACAAAAGGCCCACTTGTCACCACTGAAGGGCGATCCTTAATAACCTTGCTTTCATTCATTATGAAAACAAAGATATTCACCTTTTTTACCAGCGATTAGTAACCGCCCACAGATAGCAGATTGTAACTGAAAATAATAAAACAATAAAACCGTATAGAAACGTACAAATATTGAGTTTAAATATTACATACAAACAGTTAACTTCACACTCCTAATAATTTTCATGAATACTTTTTGCTCTGTTAATAAATGGAGGCTGTTCTACTATGGATTCCCTTCGCAGAAATTTTAAGCAGGACTACGTGGACAACCATCCTCTACCTGAGAGTTAAATGCAAGTTACTAGAAAATAAATACTTAAATTCTTTACTTTACAGAGATAACACATTAGCAGCACTCTTCAGATCCAAGATGCTACTCAGTTAAACCAACACCCCACTAGCAAACATTACTCAATTAAACCAATACTCGATTGCCAACATGTCACTAGATCCCGAATGCTTCTCACCTAAACCAATACCCCGTTAACAAGAAGTTACCATATCCCTAATGTTTCTCAGTTTCAGCGTTACCCAATCAGCAGCACGTCACCAGATCATGAATAGTGTGCACCATTTGGTGCAAGGAAGATCTTATGGAGAGAACGACCAAATACCCTGACTTAACCCTGGCCTATAAAAATAAGAGAACCGCGTAAATGGTTCAAAAGGAGAAAAAAAAATAGCGGAAAGATTCCAAATATACCAACAATGGAGAGCGAGAGGCAATCACCGAAAAGAACATGGAGTTTGTGCCTTCTCGTGATCCAAATTCAAAATGTTGATTTTTAACAATTCTGCCAGTCCATTACTCAACAAACACACACACACGCATAGAAATATACATAAACACGTTCACATACATGCGTTAAAGAAAAAACTGCAAAGTCAATGCTTGCATTCATTCACTACACATAAATATAAATATATATATATATATATATATATATATATATATATATATATATATATATATATATATATATATATATATATATAATGTGTGGATGTATATTCACACAAACACACATAAGCTACCAACTCTTGAGAGCAGGCTGACGTTAGAGAGACAAGCGACCGGCAGCAGTTTTAATTTATGATTATGCGTTCAGGATAAACAAGACAGGTGGCAAGTGGGTGAGTTTGCAACCCTTTGGAGATTGCAATCCATGTCGGGAGGGGTGGGGGGAAGTTACGGGATGGGAAGGATGATGTAGGAAGGAGGAGTTAGACCAGGGGCCCCTGACAGAACAGGGTCATTATGGGTGAGGATGACCCATGAAGGAGAGCGAAAGGGGGTGAAAATGAGCAATAAGAAAAAGGGTACGTTAATAATAATAATAATAATAATAATAATAATAATAATAATAATAATAATAATGGAAAGAGAAACACACAACATTCCTGTGTATAACTTGTTTACTTGTAAATATTTACATATTACTTGAATCTCGAGTACTTTCAGGTCCTAACTTTGACCCTTTTTCAATAATAATAATAATAATAATAATAATAATATGAAGGTCAGGTCGAGAAAGCATAAAGTATCAGGTAATCATTATAAAAACCCACAAGAAGAATGTGAGTAATAATAATAATAATAATAATAATAATAATAATAATAATAATAATAATAATAATAATAATAATAATAATAATACCAAGAGTTATAACTACAAAATAATGATAATGACAATAAAAAGAGTAGCAGTAGTAGAGCATACAATCCAGACGAAAACGACAGGCGACAAATGGAAGACGCTTAATTGCAATGGTTACCATAAAAACAAGTTCTATTGATACTTTCTTTCCTATGCTGCTCTATCGGTCAGGCAGCATCTGCTCAACACATTTAGTAACAACTAGGTCGCGATGGTCATACATTAACATACGATACGTAAAGAACAAACTCATCGGTATAAATAAAATGAAATTTTATTTTTCACAAGATCAAGAAAATCTAAAAACTAACAGTCGTCAATCAAACAAATTACAATGGACTAAAACTTTCCCTAATAAGTTACCCAAAGAAATATATAAAATACTTTAGACAAAGGATTCTACCAATTAACACAAACTGACCTTTAATTTCTTATGGGTAATAAATAAGTATATTAAATAAATAAATATATATAAATAAAGAATATAACTCTTCATCACCGAATAATTTCCAACAATAGTTTCCCAGTCATAACATGATATTATGACCATATGTATAAAATAAAAAAAATCTTAAAAAATAAAAGGGTAAAACTTGTACAAAAGACATGGAAAAAAATTAAATACACTATCGTCATTATTAATTCTCGACAATGACGCTAAAGATGGAAAAATCACTATCAACAGGACTCGTGTCAAAATTGGTTCAATTATACAAAACCTACTGACCACTGGAGCTTGTGCTTTACCTCAGGTCTCGTACAAGTTGAAAATGCTACACTTAATCCAGCAATACACCTTGCGATGGGGCTTTCAGAAGTATAACGGTTAAATCTCTCTCTCTCTCTCTCTCTCTCTCTCTCTCTCTCTCTCTCTCTCTCTCTCTCTCTCTCCAAACATACACACACAGACAAGAAAGTATTTACAGTAACTAAAAAAAAAAAAACACTATTTACTGGGGATTAGTTCATATCTCTTCTTATGCTGAAAGACTATTAAATAATGTTACACAAGTTCTCTCTCTCTCTCTCTCTCTCTCTCTCTCTCTCTCTCTCTCTCTCTCTCTCTCTCTCTCTCTCATTTTCAACTGCTATCAACAAAAGAATATACACAGAACTTAAAGTAACTCGAGCTCCCCTCTCTCTCTCTCTCTCTCTCTCTCTCTCTCTCTCTCTCTCTCTCTCTCTCTCGTTTTACATTGCTATTCAATAAAAGAATATACACAGATTTCGATACAGATGTACACGAGTCTCTCTCTCTCTCTCTCTCTCTCTCTCTCTCTCTCTCTCTCTCTCTCTCTCTCTCACGTTGCCGGAATGGAAGAAAATTTAGACAAAGCACAGAGGTCAACAAGGAATAAAATGAACGTATAAATCACAAAAGACAAAAAAGGAAAAAAAAAACGTAAAAATTAAAGGTTCCGACTCTTCCTGAAGCTCCATTCGCACCCCAAACCCCCTTCAGTGATCCCTCACACAACCAACTGGGTCCACCACGACCATCTCGCCACCACCAGGGAATTATGGGAGGGGACGACGAAGGGGGTGGGAAGGGGAGGAGGAGGAGGGGATACGCAGAGAGGGGGGGGAGGAGGAGGAGGAGACGAGGAAGGATGAGGGGGAAGAAGGACCGTTCGAGGGGTGACTGAACGAGACTGGACTCATGGCCTGGAAGATGATTATGATCATCGCCTCGAGAAAAATGAGTGCATGGAAAGATGTCTGCCTCTCAGCCTGACCGCTAGCTGGGGGGGGGGGATGGAAGTGAGGAAAGGGGAGGGGAAGACGCGTGCATACAAGGGAATGGCGAGTGCATAAATCTCTGCATAAATTTCTATCCCAGAATGAAATGTGTGCGTGATGAAACGTGGGACTTTGCTGAATGTGTGTGAAACCGGGCGAAGGAGAGAGATGAAAGTTTGCATCATGAATATATAACGGTTGGGACTTGTGCATAATGATCTAGTAAAAAAGAGAGAGAGAGAGAGAGAGAGAGAGAGAGAGAGAGAGAGAGAGAGAGAGAGAGAGAGAGAGAGATTGCTCCTTTGAGGTTTTCTTGTTTTGATGGTATACGTTTTTAACAGCTAGAACACTCAAAGAACACTCAGGTCTAGTTTTACCTCTTCTCTCCCTACCATACTTGTGACCCGCAACAGTTGGCTAACAACTAGATAATAATTCACAACTTAAATCAACAGAGAGAGAGAGAGAGAGAGAGAGAGAGAGAGAGAGAGAGAGAGAGAGAGAGAGAGAGAAATGTACACATTACATACCCTGCATCCCTTCGACAGTAGGACCACATGCAAACGCACACAAACAAACAAACAAACAAGCAAGCTCACACGACGATAAAAACGTAGTGCTCAGAATACGAGAGAAGGCAACAAAAGAACACAGGACCTGAGCCAAGGGAGACAGCGCACAAGCAGAATGCACTCGCTTGACCGCATGCGTGCAAGATGCACTTAAACTCAGAAAACAAAAACAATAAAAATGTCATTAACAAGACTGAGGGAGATCTGGGCGCGTAGGTCAGATCGGATGGCTATCAGTACTCTAAAAGGATCAAATACTCTTTCTGGCTACGGAGGAATATATCTGACGAATTCAGTGCTCAAGACGGCACAGGAACGAGGAGAGAGAGAGAGAGAGAGAGAGAGAGAGAGAGAGAGAGAGAGAGAGAGAGAGAGAGAGAGAGAGAGAGATTACCTTTTAATCGTTTTTACCCCTCCGGGAGCAGGAGATTACCTCATCGACGACCTTCCGTGTCAACTTTGGCTTTATTTAGTGCAATTATTGAAAGCAATAATGTTATATAATTATAATAATTAGGAGATAGAGAGAGAGAAGCACCTGAAGATCGGTTTCATCTTTCTCGGGGTGGGATATTACCTCATCGAAGCCCTCCCCTGAGACGATTTGATATCAGTTCTTGCAGTTATTGAAAGCAATGATGTTAAAATATGAGAGAGAGAGAGAGAGAGAGAGAGAGAGAGAGAGAGATTGCTCCTTTGGGGTTTTCCTGTTTTGATGGTATACATTTTTGGCAGCTATGAACACTCAGGTCTAGTTTTACCTCTCTCTACCATACCTGTGACCCCCAACAGTTGGCTAACAACTAGACAATAATTCACAACTTAAATCAACAGAGGAAAACTGCATATTTTGGGCACGTGCCCATCTGTGCCTCTTCAGGAGAGAGAAGGAGGGGAGGAGGAGGGGGAGCAAGAGCAAAGCAAAAAAAGGACAGAAGTTATGCAAAACAAACAATGCAATTATAGAATGAATGAGACACGCAACCATCCAAGCAAGATAATGACACTGATATACAAATAAGGCTGGCGACTTGACGCTGCGCCTGCGCGCTGCAAACACAACACACACACACACACACACACACAGACGCGCGAGAAAAAGAGATGTAGAAAGTCAAAGCACATGACGAAAGACTCCATCAAATCGCAGACAACTGCTTTCACCTGGTTGCAGACACGCATGCGCGCGTGCGCAAGAAAACACACCTCGAGACGAATTCCAGTTTACTGGCCAACTTTCTTTTGATATGGTTTACAGCGAAGGCACAATATCTATGCCCACCTGGCATCTACCTAAGGGGAAAATTCACCTCTATTGCTACTGAAATTCATCACTATTGCTAATACAAGAAAAAAAAATATTACTACTGTTATAACTTTTAAAATTCAATATTACTCTTACTACTTCTACAGTTCAGATGGAATCACATCAATTTTTTCTATGATTTAAATGGCAAATAATCAAATATATCTTTCCATCGTTAATGCATTATTGATTACAGAAAACAATCAAGAACATTAGTGACGTCATACCGAATAATAATAATAATAATAATAATAATAATAATAATAATAATAATAAGTCTCACTAAAAACCACAAACAGTAAAACACCAGTGTCGTCAGCAACAACATAATAATACTGACAATAACAACAATCATAATATCGCCCATCCCGAGGCATAACTCCTATTAACAAGAGACGCCGAAATCACATCTAACATTTTTTATTGGGGGGTGTGGGGGGGGGGGGATCCAAGTATCTCACCCGTCCCAGTGGAAAACAGAAATGACATAATAATGACCCTTGACATGATAATGACAGACATCACCATAAAAAACGGCGAGTAAAAAAACCAAGTTCTGAAAAGGACAATGGACCGGCAAATTCTGCTCCTACAACCCTCCCTCACCCGTACAAACCCACTCCCTTCTCTCTCTCTCTCTCTCTCTCTCTCTCTCTCTCTCTCTCTCTCTCTCTCTCTCTCTCTCTCTCTCTCTCTCTCTCTCTCTCTCTCCAGGAGAAAAAAATTAATAAAATAATGATAGCCATCGAGGCAGTTATTTATATAAAAAAAAGTCTAGGAGCATGAACATATCTTGGTTGGTAGGTCCAGGTCTAGAGGTCTACACCAAAAATGTTAAACCCTTTCATACCTTATCAAACTTACAGGGTCCGTGCTGGCATAAGGCCGTTTCAGTCTGAACCATCCAATCATCTCCGGTAACCAATGAAAGAACGATAATGAAGTTTATTGAGGCTGAAGATACTCCTTCAGTGTGTTTATGAAAATGAAATTCATGAAATATAATGATCTTACAAAAATTACGTCAAACTCTGACATGACCGAGTGAATACCTCCTGAATTTCAATTTTCTGAGAGAGAGAGAGAGAGAGAGAGAGAGAGAGAGAGAGAGAGAGAGAGAGAGAGAGAGAGAGAGTCCTCAAGGGTCTATCCAATTCAACCATTAAGCTACCAGGCACCGTCCTTGCACGCCTACCCTTTCAAGAATAAAAAAAGAAAAAATTCGCGATATCAATCAAAACCTCTGAGCTCTTTACAAGATTTATACATTACTTAATCAGTCACCTTTACATACTCTGAAAAATCATCCAATAAAAAAGAATACCGGAAAAAAAAGTTTCCTAGAAGAAATTAAAAATAAACACACGACCTATCAAACAGGTAAGATCCACCTGCTAAATGTACATAAAACTCGTTTAAGGGACCCTCGGTTTCCCAGTCTCCCCACACCCCCACCGCCCCCCAACTCAAGTAGGCTATTTAGATAAGCAGTTTGGGCCACATCTCGGATAAGAGCGATAAACGTCAGTCTCCCCCAATTTCCAGAGGGTTTTGCCTCTTTACGTAATGGCCGGTCTAACAGACAGACATTCATGAATAATTACAGAATGCTCGGTGAATTATTCTACTTTCTCGGAGAGTGTTCAACGACATAAAATACTTGATGTTTGCTGTATGTTTTTCTAGGGGTGATTCTATGCTATTTGCATATAAGTATTCTATATACCTCAATGAAGTTGATTCGGTATGTGTAGTACGTATGCAATTTGCATATAAAGTATTTAATATAATCTAATGATGTCGATGTTTTACGGTCGGTGAATATTCAATTTGCAGTTTAAATATTCTATCTAATGCAGGTGACTTTCTCTGGCTGATACATATGAAATTAGTAATAAAGAAAAAAAAAATTTTATACACTTTCATGAAGGTAATTTTATATAGGAAATATATTTGAGCTTGCAAATAAAATATTCCACGCGCCCGAGTAAAAGTGACTTTCTGTTCGGGACATATAAACAATCTAAAAATAAAATTTTGTTCACAGCGTGATGCAGCCGATTTTCCGTGGCTGGTTTATGCGCAATTTGCAGATACGATATACTATTTTCTTTTCAGCAGTGGATTTTCTATGGGCCAAAAATTGCATCGTATGTATGGAGCTAAATGAGAACAGCTGCTGTTTGTTCCGCTGAATGACATATCCTATCCTTATAAGAAAGTAAAAGTGGAGTTTAAAAGGCTATCTGTTTAAACTTGAGGAGCCCAGAATAAAAGGAAACGAGTTTTAAACAATGGGGTAAGTCGTCTGCAATGAATCATCTAACCTATGCTGTGAGAGACGGGTTTGTTGTTACTTGCAAGTGTTCTTTAACACGAAAAGAATTTTAGAGGGTAGATAGTCCGAAAAGGAAATATGGAAGGAAACGAGAGAAATTATATTATAAACATGTAAATCAGTCTGTATGTCTGTAAGTTTATTCCCTTATGAGTTGGCATGACTCTTACTCCCTTTCGTTTTGAACTGTAAATTTATATAACCGTCAATCTGGCTTTTGCAAGAAAGCACTCTCTCTCTCTCTCTCTCTCTCTCTCTCTCTCTCTCTCTCTCTCTCTCTCTCTCTCTCTCTCTCAAAAGAGTGGCTCAGCAGAAAAAAACACCCCAGCAGTTGATGCCACATCACCCAAAATTCTTAAACTAACAAGAAACTGGTAAAAAAAAAAAAATTCATTCACAGTTTTCAAGATCAAACGTCTTCCATAACACCACTTCCATAACACCACTAAGATGGCTGCTAACATCTTGCAAGTATTCATACTATCCTTTAAATTTAAAACCCATAAATTACTAAACTTTCGCCACCTCTACTGATCCAACAACATCTTGATCTCCAAAACCATGTAATATACATATATACTCTTTACATCGAACCTATGATGTACGAATCCAAACCATCTCTGTTTTCAAGCATATATTGTCACCGAATCATATATTCCTATTTTCATCCTTCAAAAAATCTTACTATAGGTATATGAGCTACATATAGCAAATACGTCATTCATACAGCTTCAACAAAACCCGTCATGCACATTACAAACAAATATTTGGGATACTTTAACAATTATCTTTGTTAGCTGACATAACTCAACTACGTCGCTGGTTTTCTTGCCTGCTTTGGAAGTTTCCACATTTGTCATGCCTCTTTCTTGTACTCTTAAGAACATAGTCACAGTTAATAGCTCTGACAAATATTTCGCTTCCATTTCACTACCATGCATTTCCTCTAAGCTGATTTGTCATTAATAAAAATATTTGTACCATATGGTTTGAACGCTCATGTAAAAATGCTTCTTGTATCAAACACAAAAATAACTTTCTTAAATGAAAATTAAATGGGTAAAGAAATAGCTTGAACCTGTTTCTTAACACATTAATCAAATGTAAGTTTTAACTACAGCCAGCAAGAAACTAAATCTAAGACTAACATGTTATAATTGTAAAACACAAGAAAATACCAGATAATCCAAATTCTCGCCAGTTTTTACAAACACAGTATGCATTGTGTGTGTGTGTGTGTGTGTGAGAGAGAGAGAGAGAGAGAGAGAGAGAGAGAGAGAGAGAGAGAGAGAGAGAGAGGCTGCCTCGCCTGATTGAGTGACAGAATAACCTCCAGCCTCCTCCACCTTCGAATATCATGTTTTGCAGGATCCTGTGGGACCTTAATCCTACTATGTCAGTGGTAGAGGATTGAAATGGAGGGGAAGGGTCGTGAGGAGAGAGATCTCCCCCCGCCCTTCCCCATTCCCCATCCCCATGCCACGTAATGATGGTCCTGTCAGTGTTGCCCTGAGGTCCTACCGACCTCTCCTTCACAGACGAAAGAAATTACAGATGTGGAACAAGGGGGTTCTGCAATCTCTTCTAACCAACCAATTCTGCCGATTGCATTTCTCAGGAGGAATCCTTTTCTGAGGTCTTTTGAGACGGGTACACTTGGGTGTTTTCAAAGTGTATACAACATGCAGCACAAACACTTGATGCAAGCTTCGTATGCCTCTGTGCATGAACGTCAGTCTTTGTTTTCCTATGTAAACAAATTTCAAACACCACCAGACACACTGATACATACATACATATATATATATATATATATATATATATATATATATATATATATATATATATATATATATATATATATATATATATAGATAGATAGATAGATAGATAGATAGATAGATATATAGACAGACAGACAGATAGACAGATAGACAGAGACAGGTAGGCAGCTAGACACATCCTATACGCTTTTCCTCTTAGAACAGGTGACTCCAAGTCTTACAACATTTTCCGGTATTTAGCAAGAGTTCTGGGATGAACTTATTGGCCCCATCTCTTATCCACCTTCGTTGCAATGCTACTGTCACCTACCTACGCAAGTTCATATATAGGAGCAAACACTTTAACATCCCTTATATGACTGCCCATAACTGTTCCTACGTAGGACAGGCAATCTACCATAACTATTTCCATATCGACAAAGGAAATACCAAGAAGCACGTTGCATCCGTCTTCCCCTTTGGCTACAGCATCCGTCACATTCACCCAACAGCCAGGAGCACGCGCGCACGTACACACATACATACGCACGCACACGTAGTAAAGGCCTTGCCTAGCTTACAGCTACCGGCGGCGTTTCCTTTGCCCACTGAGAAAGGCTCGAGTTACCAGGCGCCCTAAGGAAAGAACCTGATAATCCACGTCTAAAATTCACGTCTTGAAGCCGGACCTACTGTACGTCATTTTAGATTTCATAATGAATGATCTTGCCCCGCTGGTAAACGTTATAAACTGGTTTCGCAACAGCAAGTGGAAAATAATACATTGTTTCATAAAAACAAAAATATACAAAAAAAAGATATATATACACATATATATTATATATATATATATATATATATATATATATATATATATATATATATATATATATATATATATATATATATATATATATATATATATAATTTTGAATCAAATAAACAACCTACCACATCGTAACATTCAGACGAACCACAAGAGCACAAGAGCACATAAATCTAAACTCATCTCATAAATCAGTTCCACAATCCCTCCCAAGAAAGCAAATTTCTCATTAGGGAAGAAATAAAAAAATAATAGTAATGGCTTGTTTCTTTTTCTCTCTGCGCATTTCACTTTCGGCGGCTCTTATCAAGGCATGCGTGACTGAGGCTTTAAATCAGGTCGAACAACAAGAGCTCTTGAATGCCCAGCCTCTTCACCATGCCCTTAAACTGCCACCCCTACCTACCCTTGCCCTTCCTTCTCCGCCCTCAGGAAGCCGCTCAGTCTTCGTGTAAGAGGTCAGGCACTTTCCTAACCGAAGGTTACAGGCGGAAACCCGTCAAAAAAAAAAAAAAAAAAAGTAGCGAAAGACTAATCGGGAATGACTGAAGCTGAGGGGTAAACATCACGGGTTGGGAGGTCACGAGGTCGGGTATGATGACTCTGAGAGAGAGAGAGAGAGAGAGAGAGAGAGAGAGAGAGAGAGAGAGAGAGAGAGAGAATGATGTCATACATGTGGGGGGTGTTACTTCATCGAGGATCTCCCGCACGTTTTTATATGATGCCATACATTTTGATTCAGGACTAACCATTCTTCTTTTTCATTTTCTCTCCATCCCAGCTGCGACCTAAAAAAGTCAACTAACTCCCAAGCACTAATACACTGCTTAGACCAACAGGCATAGCTGATGAGAGAGAGAGAGAGAGAGAGAGAGATGAAAGGGCGGGGTAATGAAAAAGATATAAAAGTTTGGATGTAAATCGAGAGAAGACGATATAAACTTTGGCTACCTGGACCAGCGGCAAACACTCGAGCAAATCAATTTCCCTTTTTTTGAGAGGACTTGAAGGTTGATCATTACACCATCCAGGAAGAATCAGTCAGTCATTAAACCTGGTGAAGAGTCATTATACCTCTTTAGGAAGTTTTCGCTCCTTAAATAATTTTCATAAAGTAACATCCACTCTTTCCTCGTGAATTTTCAGACACTGCAAAATACATTTTTCTTATAATTACATAACTTTACAAGGAATTCATATCAGCACACTCTATATTA
>NC_089756.1:42951261-42961261 GCF_040412425.1 Macrobrachium rosenbergii | reverse complement strand
AGAGAGATTAGGTTAAATAGGGAAGGAACAATGTGCGTAATATGTAAATACACACAAACATATGTTCGTAGGTTAACCTATTACAACTTAAAATATTTTTCGCATATCTGATAACATTCAGACAAGTGTTTTGTACGTAAATGATGATGATGTATTATTTCTCGAAGTAAACAAAACAACAATGTGTAATATAAAGGTGACAGATCTTTGTATGTGAGTATTCTGACTTAAGGCCAAGCAACATTCACAAATAGTGGTCCAATAATGGCATCATATAAAATAAAAGTGGAATTTTAGAGGAACAACGGCTTTATCATCTCCCCCACTAGCAAAAAATACATAAATAAAAAGTAGGTTCGATGACAGACTTATTTGCAAACACTTTGGAACATGCAACAGTATTACCACAGTTCATTTCATTCATTAATAGAATAGCACCTGTCTATACAACTGATTTTTCAAAGTCTTCGGCTCACAAAATAAATCCTGCAACGTTCACCAACAGTGATGCTTTTGGAAATGACGCAACAAATGATAATACCTCTCTAATCCCAATCATTTCCATTATCAGTTCATGTTTTCAATCGAATAAAAAAAGACATAAAATCAGATAAAATCTTACCATCTAACTTCTTTCAATGACCGTATGATCAAGAAGTGATTTAGGAAATAATTCAGTACACTGATTTTACACAATTTCTTCGTTCACTCCATTTCTTTATTCAATTCAGTCATAGTGTCCAGTTGCCTTAACATCCAAATCCAAAATTAACTTTCAGGAAACCGCTTCAAGGAATTCTTGACTTCAAAAAACATTTGTACAATATATTATCTAAAAATTCTAACCATTATTTACATCGATGAAATTAGATAAACAAAAAATCCAATGTTCACAAACAATTTCCCAACAACACCAACCAACACTACAATAACACAAACGAATTAATATAAAAAACTCAAACATTCACCACAATTCCCCTTCCACACCAACCACATGACAGATCATCAGAACGATAAAACAAACAAACGAATAAAAAAAACTCCAACATTCACCACCAATTTCCCCTTCAACACCGCCACCATCACCACGGTCTCCCTAATCCCCTACCCACCCCAAAACAACCTGTAACAGGAGGAACCAAGGAGTTGGTCTGCAGAAAAACCTGACCGAGGCACCCACTAAAAGTCCGCGTTACAAAGTAGCCAGAGACAGGAGACGAGGTTGTAACCCGCCGAAAGTATCGGCCGATGGAGGGTGAAAGGTCGTCAAGTTAGGGTGAACAAGTATGCCACTTTCATCGAGAGAGAGAGAGAGAGAGAGAGAGAGAGAGAGAGAGAGAGAGAGAGAGAGAGAGAGAGAGAGACCATTTACCATATATGATGTTTCTAATCATAAAGGAAATATTATTACAAAAGAATCAGAGAGACAGACAGACAGACAGAGCGAGAGAGAGAGGTCATTACCACATATGATGTGTCTAATCATAAAGGAGTTATTATTACAAAAAGAATCAAGAGAGAGAGAGAGAGAGAGAGAGAGAGAGAGAGAGAGAGAGAGAGAGAGAGAGAGAGGTCATTACCACATATGATGTGTCTAATCATAAAGGAGTTATTATTACAAAAGAATCAAAAGAGAGAGAGAGAGAGAGAGAGAGAGAGAGAGAGAGAGAGAGAGAGAGAGAGAGAGAGAGAGAGAGAGAGAGAGAAACTATAATCATTCATACTCTAGTGAAAACAAAGAGAGATATGTTGTACAAGGTATGAAAAAATTTACATGGTACAATACTTGAAAGGAATAAAAAATTGTAAGTGAAAGAAATAAAATTTCAAAGTCATTTGTAATTGACAGCTAGTGTTCACTTTTCATTAATGGAAACATGTTACTTCAGAACATAAGCCAAACCTCAAAATGACGTCTCAGCCTCAACAAAAATATGACTATCTCGAAGATATAAAATTTCAGTGCCTTATTTCTATAAACAATTTTTAACTAATTGCACAAAAAAAAATATCAAACTGAAGACAAAAGCCTCAATTTATTAACTCTTTTAACAGTCTGACAAACAGCTCCATCATTCACCCAAAAAGGGGAAAGCAAATAAGAACAACGTTAGTCATCTTGAAATAACGATCCTCCCTTGGATGAGAAAATGAACAAGCAAGTGAAGTCACACACACACATCGCAAAGCTGTGGATGTAAACATGTAAATGTAAACATGAAAATGTAAACATAAGCTACATGGAGAGTAGTGCAATGACTGCTCAATCTTCGAAACAAACTACGCTCAAGGGGAAATAGTTATGCGATGAAAAAATACACAGACGTGCGTATATTATACAAATAATTGACCTCTACGAGCAGACATTCACAAAAAACCAGAGGAAAACAGAAAAACCACTCCCTGCGTGGCACATATGTTTTTCCTCTTGAATCTAACAACACAGCGGTCTCGTCTGAAATAATCTTAATGAGCAAAATCAATCAAGCTGCTTTCAACCATTACCGACATTCTTGTCACTTAAAAGATTTTCGTTTTTATTTAAGGGAAATAATATTCTCTCTTTTTTTAAAAGCAGGAAAGGCTACGCCAAATACCGGACAAAGGAGGGAGGAGGAAGACTTCACAGTGTACACACACAAATATACAAAATCAAAGCCCTTGCACTGCCATCCATCTTTCCCCAAAATGAAAAACGCGACGGACGCCGTTTCCCTCGAGAGCTCCAGCATTTAAAGTTTGTTGAGCATCCCGACGGGCGGACGAGAACATCGGCGAGCTGCTAAATTACCAAGGCATAATAAATCACACGGACCTCCGAATCAGATACAGGACGTCTTAAAACTTTTTTAATGGCTCTAAAAGGGCCATAACACTGCGGAGACTGACTTGCACATGCATACGCGAGAGAGAGAGAGAGAGAGAGAGAGAGAGAGAGAGAGAGAGAGAGAGAGAGAGAGAGAGAGAGAGAATTTTTATTTGCATGTTGAAAGTATGAATGGGGCAGTGGCCACTGTGTTGTTCTTTGTCTGGAGCCAACCTTTGTTATGGAAAACTGTTTAATGTTGTGTACATGTACACACACACATATGTGTATGTATGTATGTATGTATGTATGTATGTATATACACGCACATGCACACACAGAATGGCCAGATGAAAAGTAAGTCTTAATTACATTACCATATAAACTGTCTCTCTCTTTCCATAACTTCGTAATTTAATCATCGTTAGGACCGATCATACTTCACAGACCCGACCATCCTCGCAGTGCGTGCGTCCTCCTGAATGCAATCCATGCTCATCGGCAACAAGAGAAGATGAGAAGGACTTCCTTCACAACATCCAATATTCATCACTTGTATACATTACCCTAGGAATCCAACGCGGCGGCATCGTACTGGCGTGTGCATGTGTGTGTGTGTGTGGGGGCAGGGAAGGGGTCTGGATTCCGCTGACAAGGTATTTGGGGGATAGGTAGGGTGGGGAGGGAGGGCGACTCCCGAGCAACGCTTTGCAATTATTGTCAACGCTGCTCCCATAAAAAGTGAATTAAACAAGAACGAGACTGTGGTCCAAAGAGAACGCTACTATGTGATCCGGTTGTTCTGGAGAGCAGTTAGTATTCAAAGCCTATGCTGATCCGCTGATCTTAAGAGGGCCTTAATATTCCAATCCGGGATCACGTTAAAAATTTAAATCCACGACCTGAAGGACTAACAACATTAATGATTTCAAGAAAATGCGTAAACCCGTTGCCGCCCATAAACTCAGCTACGTCAGCAAATATCCCGTGAATTAGAATCCGCAATCAGAGAATTCCTCTTTGTAAAATAGCAACTTCTGAGCACCAACTTTACTCCTAATTCTTTCAATTCAAGATTTCTTATTTCTCAAGATTACATTTCCCAGAATTCATGAATAACATTCGAGAGTAATTACGTTAAAGGAGTGGGAGAGGGTCCAGCGCCCATTCCGGAAAGGGCAAAGTCAGGGGCTACTGGGCTTTTGAAGTTAAATAAGGAAAAGAAGGAGAGAGGGTCTTCAAGAGTTGGGGGAAAGGGGGGGACGGAGGGGGGGTCATGACGAGAAATACTGAAGGGAGATGACACAGGAGGAGATGGGAAGCCAGGAAGGTGAGGTGCTGTGGCGCGGGGGGAGGGGTGGGTGGGAGGGGTAGGGGAAGGAGCGAGCAAGGTGGATGATGAGTTAGCGAGTGCAGGAAGAGGCAACCTGATGATGAGTGGAAGAGGTTCGAAAGGGAGATAAAGGAGAAGGGCGGATTGATGCCGAGGGTTGAGGTACGGCAGCAGTGGGAGGTGCTGGACGGACGGGGAGAGGGATTGCTGCAACTGACAAGTTATCCTGCAAACTGGCAGTGAACCCTAAAGAAGCAGAACAGGTAATAAGCAAGGCTCGGCGGAGGAAGAATAAGATGGATGCTTTCTGCGAGAAGAAAATGAGGTGGGGCACAGAAGGTTTAATGGAAATGTGACGAAGACAGAAATCTTTTTTTATGACTGAGAGAGAGAGAGAGAGAGAGAGAGAGAGAGAGAGAGAGAGAGAGAGAGAGAGAGAGAGCGTGCGTTTGCTTTTAGTGGAGTAAGGTACAAAAACCTCATGAAGCAAAGAATTCTTTTTAAACGTTGAATTTAAATCAACTAGAATATCCTCGCTTGTCTCGTCCAAGAACAGATTCCTCGCCAATTTACAGTTAAAAAAGATATTTCGGTTCAATGCACGAAAGAAGACACGCCGTCTCTCAATCGTCCTACCAAACATCAAGCAATTTTAAAAGCCTACACAAACAACACGCACGCAAGTGTATGTATACGTAATATGTATGTATATATATATATATATATATATATATATATATATATATATATATATGTAGGGACCGCCTGTTTTATTTTTCCCAACCATATAGAGAGATATGTCAGAGAGAGAGAGAGAGAGAGAGAGAGAGAGAGAGAGAGAGAGAGAGAGAGAGAGTCTCAGAGAAATGTTATGAAATGATCTTTTGAAGATTCATTTATTCTTCTATTTTTATATATATATATATATATATATATATATATATATATATATATATATATATATATATATATATACATATATACACACATATATATATATATATATGAAAATAGAACAAGTCAATAAATCTTCAATAGATCATTTCATAACATTTCTATGAGACACACACACACTCTCTCTCTCTCTCTCTCTCTCTCTCTCTCTCTCTCTCTCTCTCTCTCTCTCGCCGTGTGTGGGAAAAAATAAAACAGGCGGTCCCTGACAGCTGGACAGGTTGATGGAGTCGTGACAGGACATGCATGAGATGGAGCCTCGAATCGATTCTCATGCCGAGACAGACGTTAAAATATCAAATTAAGGAAAGAATGAAAATCACAGGGACAGGGAACGAATCAGAAGAGTAAATGGGAAAAATTAATATTGATTAAATTCCGGGAGAGGACATTTCACAGTACATAATCAAAATAATATAATTGCTGGTCACTTTAAGTTTTTTAACGAAAAATATCAGCAACGGAAGCTAGATGATACAGGTAATTAATGAAATGAAATGATCATCAACTACCTGAAGACTTTTATAAAGGCCTTAATCTCATCTATTTAAAGTAAGAAGGAAATGTAGAGAACCGAGAATAAAATTAGGTTTAACTTTTAGGAAGTCATGAAATCATGCAAATTTCATGACTCAAGAACACAAATTTCGTGGGGGTTATTTGTTACCAAATCCTGACATAAATAGCAAAAACCAGTACTAAAGTAGAGATACAGTAAAAACGGAATGAACTAAAAACAGGAAAAGGTGAATCCCCGACACGTTCGTATTTCCAAAGTTAATAAAAGCCGGTTTAACCGAGCATTTACTGACAGGCACCAACGCTACCGTTAAATCGAATCACAGCCGAACCCAACGGCAACCAGTTGGTCGAATTGCGCCCAGGAAAACAGAAAATTCGCACCTGATCCTCGTTGGCGATTTGAACCCATGATCTGGCCTAACAATATTGAAATTTACGAGACTCGCCATCGCTTACAGAACTCCTTTGGACGGCCTCTAGGTCTATACCACACTCTAGATCTTAAGGACGTCCCATACACACACACATGGAAAACTTTATCTTTACAACGACAAATGAAAGGATATTAAGTAGGCTTTGCTGTCGGACTACGCTACCAAGCGAATCAAATACCATACGGAAATATACGGGACGTGGACGGAGTTAAAGACATCCAGTATAGACAAATGAACGACAGATAACAAATTGGATTTCCAAATCTAAAAGAAGAAAGACATTACAGCAGGTCTTGTGGCAAGACTACAACAGGGGTGTCTAACCCATGACCCGCGGGCCAAATGCGGCCAAGGGATTGGTTATAATTGACCGAAAGATGACTTTAAGACTGACCAGTCTGTGACGTTCATATCTAGGGTTCTTCAATTTGGAAGTTCTTATATTAATCCTGGATGGATTGGTTATAATTGACCGAAAGATGACGGAAAGACTGACCAGCCTGTGAAGTTCAGGTCTAGGGTTGTTCAATTTGGAAGTTCTTATATTTGTGAACAGCCATTATTTCTGTTGAACACTTAACCGCCTTACCCTCAACTTAGAATATTTCATTTGCAGCCAAACATATATAAGCTCGCAGAACAAACACTTTCAGTGCCGTGGAAAATGACGCCAAATTTATGGGCGACGTAATAGATTTTGTTAAAACTTAAATCTAAATTTTATACTAGATAACAGCGCTAGATTAAAGCACACGCATACACTTTTTCATAATTATTATGTATACAAGTAAAATCATGACTGAATTACAAAAGCATTGCAAACATAAGACCCAGAATGACAAATCAGATGCTTAAAATAGCGAAAAAAAACTGATACCAGCTTATCCTTTGAAATGTCGTAGCGCTACCTTAGCGCTATAAACCCAACATACCGATGACGTTCCTTGTAACGTAACTTAGCAAAGACATTTACGTCTTTATATTTGTCACTGATAACAACATTCATTTCAGGTACACAAAGAAACAATGAGAAATAAAAGAAAGAAAAAAGGATCGGTTACCACATCTGAAATGCTTAAGTAACCATCACACTATTTTAAACCATTGTTAAAAAAAAAAAAATAGGCCTACGCCAGCTGGGCCTCCTTCAAAACCAGGTGCCTAAAACTTCTTGCATTCTTCAGACACCGCGTTAAGATGTTCTGTTACTTAGGAAGACTTAAGAAAGGTGTCCAAAAATATTTTGGCATTTAAAAGCCTTGTTAATGCAAGAGAAGAACATAAGCCTATATGCATCTACATGAGAGAGAGAGAGAGAGAGAGAGAGAGAGAGAGAGAGAGAGAGAGAGAGAGAGAGAGAGAGAGAGAGAGAGAGAGAGAGCATTATTTTGCTCTTCCTGTAATTTACCATAGAAAAAGTTTGGTCAATTTGTCTCAAAATGAAGGACAAGAATTCAATGACATCATTTCAAAGAGATTTGTACAAGTAACCCAAAGCCAATAAAAAAAGGGCTAATATTACTACATCTGCTACTATTGCAGATAATAATCACCATGATACTAATATCAGTCCGACAAAAGCCACTACTTCCATTATCATTATGACTGTTATCAGTAAACCGGATGATGGGCTTCGTCACACCTAATAAGAGGTCGCAGAGTCCTCATTCTCTTCTTGACAGGACAGAAATAACTACTTCAAGAAAATTAGTTCCGTATTATATTTTCAGAAGAGTCTTATGTTGAAGTTTAAATAATAATAAAGGTCACAAAAAAATCCGATACGTATTTTGTTTTCAAAAGTGTTATGGTAAGGCATGGATCGTAATAATTTCCATAAATGACCACAGTCACTAAGGTTAACTAGTTCCTCGTTGGGAGAGTCGGTAGAGTTCTCGGCTAGCACTCTGCTAGGCCCGAGTTCGAGTCTCCGGCCGGCCAATGAAGAATTAGAGGAATTTATTTCTGGTGACAGAAATTCCTTTCTCGCTATAATGTGGTTCGGATTCCACAATAAGCTGTAGGTCCTGTTGCTAGGTAACCAACTGGTTCTTAGCCACGTAAAATAAGTCTAATCCTTCGGGCCAGCCCTAGGAGAGCTGTTAATCAGCTCAGTGGTCTAGTTAAATTAAGGTATACTTAACTTAACTAAGGTTAACTATCATTCCGCGTAATATGAACACGTGAGGAAGAACAGCTACAAATATCTAATAAAGGATTACATAATAACTTGTACCAGTGGACAGCACTACAGCGCAATATCTGAACAGAGAACTGATGTCATAATTCAAAATACAATCGTCTGGAATTTCTTCCTAGAAATTATAAAACGAAATGCTAAAATTAACGAAGGATGGAACTGGTATGTGTACAACACCCGGCTACATAAGCAAAGCAAATGAAAAAAAGAATTAAAGTCTCATAATAAAACATGAAGTAACTAGAAATGTCCTTGATGAAAAATTATCAAAAACCAAATTCGATCATTTCTTTGCATGACTACACAAAAATTTCTGTAAAAAAAACATTGATAAAGTATTTAAAAAAACAATGACATTCCCACACTATTAAGTCAGTCATTCGGAATTTCCTACTCAGAGTCACACGTTCCTTAATATCCATCTATCTGGAATCTCCTCGTCGGAATTACGCATTCCCGAGGCGAACTGACCATCCGGAATGCGCACCGTACTCAAGAAGGAGAGGAAATTGAGTATTTGTCGTCCTCAAATAAGATTTCTCCGAAGGTGCCTCGTCTCCGGCAGCAACTCAATTCGTCTTTAAATTGACAAATTCGTACTGAACGTACCCAACGACTGTTTATCTGTTTTGGAAGTGCCTGAATATGAATAGTCAGAACAACTTTTTTTTTTTTTTTGTACTATTGTGCTCTCTTCTGGCGTTTTTTTCTTTTGAAGAATGTTACCCTTTTCTTCAATTTAATTTCAATATCTAGTCATGCTTATTTTAAAGAAAAGTTTTATAAACACGCAAATATATATATGTTTTATATGTATGTATGTATCTCTGTATGTATGTGTGTATATATATATATATATATATATATATATATATATATATATATATATATATATATATATATATATATATATAAAGGCAAATGCCACGAAGGAAAAGTGAAACAACGGGTGGTTGCTAGGCCTTTCGGCACATGGTCCTTTACTAGAGGACGGTGTGTCTAAAGGCCTAGCAACCACTCCGTTGTTTCACTTTTCCTTCATGGCATTTGCTTTTATTTATACACATTCATCATGTTCCATATCTTCGTGAATCAGCTATGCATACATAAATACATACATACATATATATACATACATACATACATACATACATACATATATATATATATATATATATATATATATATATATATATATATATATATATATATATATATATATATATATATACATACATATATTTCAGTAAAGAACTGAAATTAGGACACACATATTTCCACTAAATTAAGGACAATTCTAAAGCTTCCTAGCCTTAAAGTTTTCACAAAAGAGCATTTATTTTTTTTACTTCTCCAATTAACTAATAAATATAAACAAAGGTGGAAACCGAAGCCAAAACGTAAGTAAAAATTTCTTTGTTTCGAGGAACAAACAGAACACAAAACAGATCGCCAAAATCCTTTCCATTCTTTGTTCAAAGCAAACTCTTTAGCATTCCGCTGCTCGAATTGACATTTATGACTGATTTATAGACAACGAGCGCGTGTCTTTCATACATAAAATTCCTGATTTCCTGATGGACAAATTTTTAGTTCATCACTGCCCCAAAATTATCTTACGATGTCATTTAATTACATAACAAATTACTTAGGTCTAAAAACAACAGAATTAAAATTACAAATTTATTGGTGTAATAAACTGGGGTTATTTAATATTAAAATCAAATCAAATCTAATAAAAAATAACTTAC
>NC_089756.1:42936261-42941261 GCF_040412425.1 Macrobrachium rosenbergii | reverse complement strand
CCATGATGATGTGATTAAAAATCATGAAACGCTGAAATAAATGGTTACTGTGTCGTCTGCTTCTGTGTTCCTGCTCTTGATCTGGCTGCATATATATACATACATACATACATATATATATATATATATATATATATATATATATATATATATATATATATATATATATATATATATATATATATATATATATATATATATATATTGTAAACGTAAACGACCGTAGCAAAACCTTTCCTGAAACGCTGGTCGTCTGACCTATGAAGTTAAGCAATTTTTGGGTCTGGTCAGTCCTTGGATGGTGACCGATAAGAAAATCTTATGACGCCGTTAGCAAGCATGCCCCTTGAACATCCAATGGGCAACGTGTGGGGCTAGCACAGTCATCCCGTATGTACTTGACGAAAACCTTATAATAACGCAATTATTTAAGTTTAAGGAATCCATAAACGTAAAAATCAAAATATATGTATTATAATGAAATATATACTAATAAGTAGAAACCACACTGTAAATCTCCTGCTTTCCTGATTCCTGTAGACGGAATGGATCAACGCCAATTTGCTACAGCAAGAAATACAGAAAAACCGCTACAGAAAAAACCTTTCGGTTCCTTTCATTAAAGTTACAAGACTCAGCACAAACACGATCCGCCTTCATGGAAGACCTCCAAAAAGCGTTGTCTTATAAATTCCACAAAACTCCCACCAAAACGGAGGAGCAAGAAAATATTAACTGGAAAAACGGCTCTCTGAAGAGACTCAGAACTCTCTCCTGGAAATAAAATGGGATTCGGAGATGGCCCGCGCGCGTGCGTACCGCTCACGACTTCATTTTCTTTTCCGTATTGCCGGCGCAAGAGTTGTTCCAGTCCCTCATACATGTTAACATATTTTTTCTCATAATCATCTACAGACAAACTAGAGCACCCTTGCGCTAAGCAGACGAAAATTCTTCTCGGTTTTGCCTATTCAAAACTACTACCCCAAACATACGCACACAAGCACGTATAACGAAACAAAACAGAAAATATTCAAAATACATAAATACGCGCCAGGAAACAGAACAAATAAGCTATATATTTCAAAGATATAAACACGTAGAAGGAAACAAAACAAATAAGCTATTTCAAAAACATAAACCCGTACAAAGAAACAGAACATAGAAACTATTAAAAAAACACAAACATATAGAAGTAAACAGAACAAATAAGTTATTTCAAAAACATAAACACGTACAAAGAAACAGAACATAGAAACTATTAAAAAAACACAAACATGTAGCAGTAATCAAAACAAATAAGCTATTTCAAAAACATAAACACGTACAAAGAAACAAAACATAGAAACTATTCAAAAACATAAACACGTAGAAAAAAACAAAACAAATAAGCTATTAAAAACCACAAACGCGTACAAAGAAACAAAACACAGAACTATTAAAGAAACACAAATACGCAGAAGGAAACAAATTAAATAAGCTATTTCAAAAACACAAACACGTACAAACAGACCCAGAAGGAAACAAAATAAATAAGCTATTTCAAAAACACAAACACGTACAAGCAGACCAAACATATAAACTATTTCAAAACTCCCACTGTAGCAAATAATAAAAAAAAACGACACTTGAGATTCACCCTTAGCAAGCAAAGGAGCCAACGCATGCTCTTTAGTGGAAACGAAAACAATGACAATGGCGTTATAATGATGCCGGGCGTCATCAACGGACGATCGATTAGAATAACTCTCCATATTGTTTCCTTGCACCCTACATCGTTCCCTGTATGGGAGTCGGTTAGGGGGTTGGAGGAGGGAAGGGGAGGAGAGGCTTCTTTACAATGACTCATCCTCGAAGGTTTGTGTCCTGCTGTCCACGAAGGGTCGCAAGAGAGAGAGAGAGAGAGAGAGAGAGAGAGAGAGAGAGAGAGAGAGAGAGAGAGAGAGAGAGAGAGCACAGAAATGCAAAATTAACAATTAAAAATCCTAAAAACGAGAAAATCTTTTCATTCTATAAAAAGTGGGTCAACTACTATATATAGAAAATGCCATCCTTCTTTCAAAACAATATAACACAATACATGGAAAACCTTCAGTGTACACAATATAAGCATTATTAGGCAATCATAAAAAAGGGAATCACAACGAAAACAAACACACACACATATCTGTCTATCTATCTATCTATATATATATATATATATATATATATATATATATATATATATATATACACATACACAGTGGTTCGGATTCCAATATAAGCTGTAGGTCCCGTTGCTAGGTAACCAGTTGGTTCTTAGCCACGTAAAATAAATCTAATCCTTCGGGCCAGCCCTAGGAGAGCTGTTAACCAGCTCAGTGGTCTGGTTAAAATAAGATATACTTTTCTTAGTATATACATAATCATCACCAGCAATAGGAGAATTGATTAAAACTTAAAAACGTGATTTTTGGCCTATTATTTCATCAACCAGCAATTAAGAGAGCACACATTACTTCGCGAGACTCTCGCCTCTCGGTAAAATGATGCATTAGGACACACCCTTCCAATAAACCTACATGACACCACGCCCACTAATGACTATCACGAAAACAGAACACCGCTTCCATCCCTCCCCACCAATAAAAACGGGTGATTCATTTTATCAGTAATCTCCTGATTGCCTAGTTCGGTAAGTGTTTCGTTTCCGCCCCTGCCCAGCTACGGAAATCACGCCGTTTCAATTTTCCGTGATATTTACGATCTGCATTTACTCAGAGGTTCAATAAATGTCTTTTCTAACCTGTCACGCCCTGGAATTCACTTCCCTATCCTGGGTTCCCCGATATCTATTTTCTTGCGTCATTTACGACAGGGCTCTCCCTCACTTTCTTGGGACTTGGAGCCCACCTTGCACTCTCTACCATCTTTCTTTTGTCCTATTTTCTCCCGAAATTAGCTAAATAAGGGAATTCAGGTTGCCTGCCTCGTCGACTTTTCATTATAAAAAAAAATCGTGGAAAACACCTGCCTATGAACAAAGAATAACATCGATAACGAGAACAAAATTATTATCAAATTTTAGTTAAAATGAGTCAAAATGTCACTAATGCATACCCACGATGACTTCAAGGTATATTACAGTAATCAACTTGTTCAGAGAGAGAGAGAGAGAGAGAGAGAGAGAGAGAGAGAGAGAGAGAGAGCAATTATTTTACAATTCATAACTGTCGTAACGGTATAACGAAAACCGCCAAGAAACCTGACGACACCTTCCCGTGAGAGACAACAAACAAATAATGCGTCGAGAATGACAGGTCACTCGACAAGTACACTCTGTGAAAAGTGAGGCGTTTTTGTCGTTTCTTTTAAAAGTGACAACTCAACTGCTCCGACATGAACACATGGAGAGCGGGGTTCAGGCACTCAAGACCTGAAGAAGGAAGTAACAAAGAAAGAAAAATTACACAGACACATAATATATATAAATATATATGTATATGTATATTTATATGTATAAAGTGAAACAACGGAGTGGTTGCTAGGCCTTTCGACAAACGGTCCTTTACTTAGCTTCGTAGCAGTTGCCTTTATTTATACATTCATCACATTCCACATCTTCTTGATTCAGTTATACATATATTATATACATATACACACATATACAGTATGTATATAATATATATATATATATATATATATATATATATATATATATATATATATATATATATATATATATATATATATATATATATATATATATATATATATATATATTGAACACAATCTTTTTCATACATTTATTGAATAATAAGAGCGAAAAACGGTGTGTGTTGTGGAAAAAATATGAATGCACGATCTGGTATATAATTGGGAGCAAGTGTATTCTCCATAATGCATGCATGGGCAGGCATATACGTAACAAGAAATATGTCAAATATGCACTGTGCATGAATGCATGAACATAATCACAGAACAATATTATCTAAAGGTATCTACAAAGCATACGAAAAACATAAAATCTCTGGAGCAGGCAAAAACTTGAAACCAATGCCGCAAAACGCATTTAACCCAAAACAAGTTATTTTTGAACACCAATAATGATTTCCTTGTTTGTCATGTGAACACAAAGTCTAAAATAACAGCGAAGAAACATCAGAAGGAAAATATCATCTTCCTCGAAAGTGAAGACTTTCAACGAGAGAAAAAAAAAAAAAAACTGACAGACAAAAGTGACTTTGGCAAACACAATGTAGAGCTTATTATCTGATGCGGGGCGTTTGCAACAGCAGCAACAGCAGCAGCAACATTTGTCATTCGTCAGTGATGTTGGTGCGGCCATCAGTACACGTCTCGTGACCTGACAACACCTGGCACGAGCTCGTCATGACGTAGAACAAGACGAAGAAACAGCCAAGTGACAGGTTACGGAGACGGCGCAAATCAAACTGCCAGAAACTTGAAGGACCAGTAAAACAAAGGTGTTGACGAGAGAGAGAGAGAGAGAGAGAGAGAGAGAGAGAGAGAGAGAGAGAGAGAGAGAGAGAGAGAGAGATTTATCTTTGTATTAAAGCAGGTAGAATCACGCTAGGACATTTGTATAATAATAATAATAATAATAATAATAATAATAATAATAATATCATAAAGACCTCTACTTATTTTGGATAAACCTCTTGTTTATAATAATATTTTAATAATAATAATAATAATAATAATAATAATAATAATAATAATAATGTCACAAAGACCTCTTGTTTATCTCTTTACCTATTTTGGATTAATAATAATAATAATAATAATAATAATAATAATAATAATAATAATAATAATAATAATAATAATAATAATAATAAACTCGAGTAGTCTCTTGACTTTCAGCATTATCAACCCCATCAAAAATTATATCAGTAATATTATCGAAAGATTCACAACGCCAAGGCTGATAACAGCCATAAAAGATCCTGATATTATCGCTATCACAGGAGCATGGCCGATGCTCAAGCCCCTCGGAG
>NC_089756.1:42906261-42928761 GCF_040412425.1 Macrobrachium rosenbergii | reverse complement strand
CAAGGGAACGAGCAGTGCCTGACGTGTGAGATCAACTTCTTTTACAGCTCTCGAAATGGTTCTGTTATCATAATGACATCCGCGATTACGAGTACAACCCATCCCTTGTCTTACGGGGATATTAGTCTGTTATCCACCATCTGCCCTTGTTTATCCTTCCATCAAGGTTCTCCAAGTTTGAAACCGGTCATCAGACTCTCGACTTTCAAGGGTGAAACCTTTATCAATAAGTTGCCTTCCGGTAAATGAAAAATACTGACCCAGCCTTCAAGGCTCAGTAACCCTTTATCAGTTCATTCTCCTTCCATGATTAAAACCCCTTTCATCAATCCTGGTCCTTCAAGAATTAAACCCTTTACCAGCGAGAGCTATCCTATGTCCCTTCGAGTTCTAAAACCCAAAGATGAAGAGGCTCCCCCAATTTAGTTTTCATGCAGAAGCAACAGCGAATACCTCAGTGGTGCGGCATCGCAGCAGCACCTGAAATAGCCCTTCGGTTCCAGTGAGGAAATGAAGATTACCTGGAAGCCACCGAAGGCCCATGTAAATGACACCGCTGTCCCGCCGTTGTCCGGTGGACGAAGAGAGCCTGTGATTTGCACGTGGAATCACGTTATTAGTTGATGAATATCTCGGTTTAATATATATGGCAGATGAATATGGACATACCTGTGATGTGTTATTAGTTTGTACACACGCACACACATATATATGTATACAGTATATACCTACACATGAATTGTTGTTACTCACCGTGACATTTTTTTGTGAATACTGTATATCAAACCACAAACGTAGTTTAATATTCTGTTCATTACACCTCGGGAATAATTGTCAATTTACACCCCGTAGGTGTAAGTTATTCCTGAGCTATAGTTATCTGGATGTTGAACGACATTTGTGGCTTAATATTTATGGAGATATATATATATATATATATATATATATATATATATATATATATATATATATATATATATATATTATACATACATACATATATATATATTTATATATATATATATATATATATATATATATATATATATATCACACATTACCACAGGTGAAAAATAAGAAAGCAGTGGGTGTAGGTCTGACCGATTTTTTTCGACTTTATTTCCAAGCCATTGACGAAGGACTGATACAGAGTGTGAGAAGTCACAAATATATATACTACAAGAACAGTAGTATCAGTCCTTCGTCAATGGCTTTTGAAATAAAGTCGAAACCGGTCAGACCTACACCCTGTTTCTTATTTTTCACCTGTGGTAATGTGTGATAAATGAATCACGTACAAAAGTGATAATAATCATATATACTGTATATATATATATATATATATATATATATATATATATATATATATATATATATATATATATATACACATACATAAGCGCGTATGCGTTTCGTGTGTATTTAGTGAACAGCAGTCAAACAGGAGGTAAGGGACCAAGGTCTATAGCTCGTCCGCCATACAGCAGGATATCAATTTCAGGATCGCTGTCGCGCAGCGATACAATACTGACTTCCCTTCATCCATGTAGAAAGCCCCCTTCTTCCTTCCTGGTAATTTGGGGAGTCCTACTACATCCTGTATGTGGTGACAGGATTTCCTTCTCAGTGTCGCCGTAGACTAAAAAAAAAAAAAAAAAAAAAAAAACGTTGTGACTTGACCTACTGTGCTTTCTTTCCTTCTGAATTTCAGTTCTTCCAAGTATCTTCCCTTCCATTCATTCAGTCACTCATTCTTTTCCCCTCTACGTATTCTATTCTTCAAAGTAAAGTCTGAGACCCGATGCCTGTAGCAACATAAACCTCCAGTGGTGGGAACGAGAGACTCGAGCTGCTAAACCCGTTTAATCTTTTCCCACCTTCCTAAGGTCTCGTCAATTCTGACCCAGCCAAAGCTTCCTCCGAACGATAAATAACCAGAATGATTCTCTCTTTCTCTCTCTCTCTCTCTCTCTCTCTCTCTCTCTCTCTCTCTCTCTCTCTCTCTCTCTCTCTCACGCACACACACACATATATGTATATATATATATATATATATATATATATATATATATATATATGTATAATATATGTATATATGGAACATATAAATGTATGTATAAAACTGAATCACGAAGATATGGAACAATGGAGTGCTGATAAATATATAAATAAAGACAAAATCCACGAAGGAATGAGAAACAATGGAGTGCTACAAGGCCTTTCCTTCGTGGATATTTGTGTATATATATATATATATATATATATATATATATATATATATGTATATATATATAATATATATATATATATATATATATATATATATATATATATATATATATATATATATAATGTATACAGTATATGTGTGTGTTCCAAGAAGATAGCTTTTGCGTTTTAGCATCTTATTTGTCAGCAACTAATGAAATAACGTATAGTACAACTTGAACAGCATCTTAATATCATTGTTCCGTGTCCTACTCATGAAACAATTGAGCAAAAATGAATTACTCTTCATAAGACACTGGTGAAAGCCTCGGATACACCAGTTACTAATAATAAGTAATTACGTCACGCAAGGTATTGGCCAATCTCAAAGATATGTAGAGGGGTCTTTCTACACTGCAGAATATATTGCCTTGAGATTCAATGGATTAAATAACTCTCAAAATAAATCATTAACAATATTCCCAGCATCAGCATCATCGGAGCATCTCTGGATACATGCACGAGTGTGACTTTTTAAACATAATTAATTTCAGTTGGTGCAATGCAATAAAGGTAACATTATCCAAAACCATTTACATTTCGTATAATGCAATAAAGGTAGCATCATCCAAAAACATTTACATTTCGTATAATGCAATGAAGGTAACACTATCCAAAAACATTTACATTTCGTATAATGCAATGAAGGTAACATTATCCAAAAAACATTCACATTTAATATAATGCAATAAAGGTAACATTATCCAAAAACATTAAAACTTCGTGTAATGCAATAAAGGTAACATTATCCAAAAACATTTACATTTCGTATAATGCAATAAAGGAAACCTTATCCAAAAATATTAACACTTCGTATAATGCAATAAAGGTAACATAATCCCAAAACATTAATACTTCGTATAATGCAATAAACGTTACATTATCCAAAAGCATTAACACTTCGTATAATGCAATAAAGGTAACATTATCCAAAAACATTAACACTTCGTATAATGTAAAAAAAGATAACATCATCCAAACACATTAACACTTCCTATAATGCAGTAAAGGTAACATAATCCAGAAACATTAACACTTCGTATAATGCAATATAGAGGTAATATTATCCAAAACCATTTAAATTTCGTATAATGCAATAAAGGCAACATTATCCAAAAACATTTACATTTCTTAATGCAATAAAGATAACATAACCCAAAAGATTTAAAGCTTGGAATACAATAATACGGCAGATGCAATTACAAGGGTACTGTGTTAGTATTTTCCCTCTCCCACGGTTAGTAATGGGTCCGCAAAACAAAAACCGAGTGTTGAGTTTCCCACTCTAAAATAACCAAGATCTAAAGATCTTTAGATCTTGAAAATAACCATTCCTTTTACGTATAGGTCTCCAGGGCTTTCGTACCTTTGCTGATGCTTTTACACTAGTGAATCATCTGGTTTGTTAACGACCGCTTTTAAACAAAGACTGGCTATAATTTCCCACAAGCTCCAAATGACATTGTACTCTAGGCTTGTAAAAGAGCCATTAAAAACAATTGCAAACTTCAAGTTTAAGAATATCAAAAGCGGCTTCCGAATTTGTGTCTATATCATTTAAAATTATCATTTTCGCTTGGCTACAGACAGAATTTAATGAAAAATTAGAAAAATTAATCCGATTTCTCGAACAGAACGCCAATGCCCTAAACCTGTTGACTTACATTTTTCAAAAACAAACAAAACAATGTAAAACGTGATTAATTCCATAACACACCAAAAATTACCTTCGAAATTCGCGCAAGGGTTTAAAAACTGCGTTTAACGTTAACCAAACCCACACGAACAAACGACCCTTAGACAAACAAACTAACCAGGCAGGATACAGCATCTTTGGCGAAACCTTTACCTAAACATATTTTCGTTCCTCCGCAAAACTTTTCTCATCCGAGAAAAAAAATTCTCCAGAGTCAACAAACGAGAACGAGCAAAGGTAAACACTGCCTTCATTAGTATGCAGCGGTGAGCGCTTTGGCCGTCATACTCATAATCCCTTATATCATCTTGCACGGAGAGAGAGAGAGAGAGAGAGAGAGAGAGAGAGAGAGAGAGAGAGAGAGAGAGAGAGAGCACTTTTATTGTCACAAACAAGTGAATCATCATGCCAGAGAGGGAGAGACAGAGAGTGAGAGAGAACGCTTCCTTTGCCACAAAATAGTAAATCATCTTGAGAGAGAGAGAGAGAGAGAGAGAGAGAGAGAGAGAGAGAGAGAGAGAGAGAGAGAGAGAGAGAGAACATTTTTATTGTCACAATATAGTAAATCAGAACGCTTCCACTGCCACAATATAGTAAATCATCTTGAGAGAGAGAGAGAGAGAGAGAGAGAGAGAGAGAGAGAGAGAGAGAGAGAGAGAGAGAGAGATCACTTTTATCGACACAAAATATTAAATCATCTTAGAGAGAGAGAGAGAGAGAGAGAGAGAGAGAGAGAGAGAGAGAGAGAGAGAGCTTTAAATTTATAGCTCGAACATTGCATGCTCGCGTGTTCCACCGAGTTCATTCACATGACTAAATGCTCCGACTGTCCCTCTTCACGTGTTAATCATACGCATTTTCTCAGCACCGTTAACCCAAACGATTTCCGACGCGTCTTCTGCACCTTTTCACTGAATCATTAGGGGAAATAGACAAATGATTAGACGCAAAGAGGGGTGCAAAACACTTAAGGGTCGACGGATGTACTCTTTATACACTCACAATTAAACCCCGGGTCTTTAATAGTCAAATTCTATTTCTGTTCCACCCGAAAGAGACATTTCTAAGGATTCTGCTTACTTTAATTGTTCTAAATAGGAAGACGATGAATATATGAAAATTTGGTCTTCAATTGAATCTGTTGACAAAATCTGTATATCTCCCTAAGTTTGTTTGTATGTGTGAGTGCTTGTATCTTCGTGTGTGTGGTGTGTGTACGTTTCGATAGAAAGGACATCAGAAAAAGAGTAAAACAAAAAAAATCTGAAACCTGAATGAGATCATAGATCATACATCGTAGATACAGTATTTGAGGAACAACACAAAGCAGTAACAAAAAAATACAGATAAAAGTGTGAAAATTAACGCGCCAGAGATGTCGTTACCCTTCCGGTCCATTGTCTGGGTGGGCTGGTCGAACTGGTAAAGTTCGAATGTTTGCGCCCATCATTCGAATACTAAAATGAATAATGAGAAGGAATAAATACTGCTACTACTCAATCAGTCAAACTACAATAATGGATGCTGCTTGTAGGCTGTATTTGATTTCAACCATTAAAGCGTTTTGACAACATTCAACTTCACCCAAAAGTGTCTTACAAACGACACACTATGAATTTTCATCAGAGCAATACTACTGAGCAATCACCCTATGCGTATAATCCGACGATATCAGTTAACGCAAGCACAACTATTGAGCCGGCTAATGAATTTTAATCATGCAAAAGAAAAGCATTAAGCTTTCGAGCAATGAATTTAATTAACTTGACAGGCTCGCTGGCCATTTCGTGATCACTTCCAAATGAAAGTTCTCTATAATTAAATTTTTCAAATGACATATCTAAACTGTCGACGCTTTTCAAAGCGATCAAATGAGCCGAAATGAATAAATTATCTATCATGTGATATTAATATCAATAATGATAACATGTTTACGTAAATGAATTGCTTTGAAGGTAAGGAAGCTATTTACACACGGGGTTTGTACCGGAAGCAATAATGCAGTATATTTTACCATGATTTTATAAGAAAAAAAAATCCTGAACAGCAGCATCTACTAACAATAATAATATGTTTCTCTTACAAAATAAGTTCATACAAAGACCAACATTTCAAGAGCTGAACACGGCGCAGCAGCCACCCCCGATGACAACTGTTGAAATATCTCACCGGTGAACTATTTCCCACGATGTCATGAAACTGGTTCAAGACTAGACCGAGAACTCTGGATTCGGAATTACCCACCCCTCAACCTCGTCCCTACCCATTCCCCATGACCTATACACAACAGCACCCCGACTCCATTCCCTACAACCCAGCCTCTGCCTGATTCGTTCTGCCTGTAATTCATTTACAGATATGATAAAATTACATGGTCAAGTTTGAACACAGGCTATAAGGGAAATGCTACGTTTCTCTTGACTTTTTGTTTTTCGAGTTCACAATGGAATTGCAAAGCAAGATTGGGTCCATGAACTTGGTCGTCTCTTTTTATGACCACCTTACGCATGGGAAGGTTCTTTGCACCTGCTTAGTTTGGGCAAAAACATTTAGCACTACTGGTAACTTGATGTCATGC
Source organism: Macrobrachium rosenbergii (assembly GCF_040412425.1). Lineage (NCBI taxonomy): Eukaryota > Metazoa > Arthropoda > Malacostraca > Decapoda > Palaemonidae > Macrobrachium > Macrobrachium rosenbergii. The sequence goes on along the minus strand of NC_089756.1, from coordinate 42,922,219 downwards.
AATGACTTTCAGAAACCTTAATAGTACGATCATAGGCCGTATCTTATTTTCCGTTTTTATTTATTGTGTCAATACCGATGGAAAATACTCTCAAACTTTTCTTATATCAATGTCGGAAATAAACTGCCATTCAGAAACCTGCAGCGATTTTTTTTTTTTACCTAACTCTGCAAGCAAATGCAGAGGTGCTAACTTCAGGAGCTCATTGCTATGCAAGCGAATCTGCAACAGTGCACATCCTGCAAAGCTTCTGCAATTTTCATTGAGCCATATGGCCATTCCCTTGCAATACAATGAGAACACCCAACCTCGCAAAATCTTTACAAGTAGAACTGCAATAAACCGCAATCGCCTTGCCATGCACGTATTTTGCCGTTGCAAACTCAGGCTAAAATTGACATGCACCACTGAAAGCATTGCAATTGCCTACCAGTACAAAAAAAAAAAAAAATCCACCATAATGCTGAACCCGGTGGAATCTTCAGACTTCCTCCTTCCCGTGAATTCTAGTAAAAAAATTTGGAAAAATAGTAAGAGATAAGAAATTAGCTTAATTTTACATTCAACATAAAATTCTTACCTGCATCACAGGAACGTGTCAAACGAGGCTTTGAGGTTACCATTATTACCACTTACGACAATGGAAAAAAGGTCAGCAAGGAAGAAAGAGGTGGTCAACAGGCACTCGGTGATAAAAAAAAAAATGATCAAGAATGAATGGACACGATAAAGGTGGAAGAGATGATAAAGGAAAGATGACGGCAAAACAGCAGGGAACGACAGAGAGGGGGGCGATTACGAGGAAGGCGGCATTCAGAGGGAAGAAAAGATGTAGAAGGGTGAGGGAGAAATGCTAATGAAGCGAGAGGGGAGAAGAAAAGGAGTTCCTACAGAATCAGAGACAGCTACGAACAAGGTCCAGAAGACGTGGGAATGATAACGGCGGTGGATCTGAAGAGGGACGCGGAAGTTACTAACGCTCACCGTCCTCCGGCAGGTATTGCTCGGCACCAGATGTCAGCGATCACCTGTTCCCATACTTTGCCTGTCTGAAAACTTATCTCAGCGACTATTAAGCTGAACGATCCCCCTAATCCATCACCAAGACGAACCTACAGCACCCCCTTACCACCATTCCCCATGTATATTTAGTGTCTTTGGTTAGGCCTACCTGATACATACTAAAACTGATTCTTTCTCAATAACTCACGCATAGTAGGCCTCTGTCAGAATCTGGTAACGATAGGTTTACCTGTAAAAAAAAAAGAAGAAAAATAGATTAGAGCGACTCGAATTCCTAACCATTTGTATACAGCAAACTTAAAAGGCTTATATGCCTATATACATTTCTAACTGTGTGTGTGTGGGGGGGGGGGAATCCAAACAAAAACACATAAAGTAAAAAACTGAGCATATTGAATTTATATATTTCATATCCTCCACGAGAGAGAGAGAGAGAGAGAGAGAGAGAGAGAGAGAGAGAGAGAGAGAGAGAGAGAGAGAATGAATGTACATGACTTGGGCAATATCGAAGTTCCTGACATATGCAGTAACTCAGCACACAGATGAACATTTGACTAAGTATCTAAGTCCAACACAAAAAGGAGTGGCAGAGAGAGAGAGAGAGAGAGAGAGAGAGAGAGAGAGAGAGAGAGAGAGAGAGAGAGAGAGAGAGAGAGAGAGCTGTCAACGTTCACAATCGTGAATAGTCATGCCCACAAAAAAGAACAGAAAGACGAATGACCCTTATAATGACACGAGAAGACTTTCAAGTAATTAAAGTGTAGACAGATGGAAAGCCACTTCAGAAAAAATGCGCGAGAAGAGGAGGATCCTACACAAAAGAGAAGAGGAATAAAAGGAATAAGAGGAGGAGGAGGAGGAAAGACGGAAGTGGAGAAGACAATAAGTTTCATAGAGTTAAATGACAAGAAAGGAAAAAAACCTGTCAGGTATTTATCTGTTTATCCATGACAGACAGGAACTTTTTTGTCGGTTTTGTTTTTTTTTATCCAATACCGCTCTTTAATAGCTGTTCCTCAATGACTCGAAGACTAAAGCTACTTCAATGTCTACTTACTGCCGGAGTTCCGAGTTCTCCTGAGGGGCATTTAACCCGATTGGTGTCAATCAAGTCTTTCTGTTTTGTGTTATTTGCTTGGTTACCTAAACGGAACAATAGGCATTTGACTGCTTCACTGGTTTTTAGAATGTTAATCAAGCTGGATTTGATGTTTGTGAAGTTAAGAAGATAAAGTCATGGATCAAAAAAGCTCCTAAACAATTCGAGTGACACGAGTTCAATCTCACCAAAGGGGGGAGAGGGACCTTGTGCCTGTTTTCCTGAAAAATCCACTGTGCTTCTGTTGAACTAAGCAATGAATTATGTACCCGGTCACAGCGAGAGTTAAAAAAATAAAAAGACAGACCTAGTATCTACATAAAAAAAATTGATTAAAACACCTCTAAGGAGGAAAAGGCGTCTGGCGGTTGGGGTGGCATCTGGACGGCAAGATAAGGGATAGGGCTCGAAACCCGCCGACAGGAAGACTTGGTGAGTACCAGAGAGCGATATACTTCATGTGCCAACCCCTCCCAGGGCAAAATGCTGTATGGTATGGTGAGATATAGATATATATATATATATATATATATATATATATATATATATATATATATATATATATATATATATATATATATATATATATATATATATATATATATATAATGAGCTGTTGTCTTTATTGACACACTTTTGTGAGTCACAATTAGCATAAAGATGAAAACTATGTATTATTTACAGTAAGTTATGATCAGTAGCCTTTCTTTGCAGAATATTTTACAAATAATCTTATTCACATGCAACCCAATGGCACAACTTTGAGAGAGAGAGAGAGAGAGAGAGAGAGAGAGAGAGAGAGAGAGAGAGAGAGAGAGTATCAGCCTCTTTCAGTCATATGATTATACAACTTGAAACTTCAAACCCCATTTCATAAATAAGGAAAAAGAAAAGCAACATAACGAAATGGTATAAAAGTATAAACAAGTCGACGAAGTCAGATAAAAAAAGGATATTTCTTCTCCTCGAACGTCAAGGATTTAGGACCCAATCCCGGAAAGGAATTGCCGCTGAGGGGGGAATGGAAATTCTATTTACAAGACGCAGTAACTCGAATTACTTACCATTCGAGGAATTCCTGCTTGTCCCCTTTCCTCCGCCTCCTCGTCCTCCTCCCACCCCCTTTCCCCAGCCACTTCTTTCCTATTAAATTTTCCTGCCATCTTTTCATCTTACGTCTTCTCCACCGGCTGTCTTATTGCTAACTCATTCTTCTTTCTCCTCTCTTCCTTCAGTTATTCTTCCAATTTCTCTTCCTCGTTTTCTGTTTACGTCTTTCGCTGCTATTCTACTATCTTGTCCTCTTTCAAATTCTTCTTGCCATTTCTCAGTCTCTTCTGTTACTTCTCCCTACTCCTCCTTCGCTGTCCCACCTCGTCCTTGCTTCTTTCTCACCCCTCCTCATTCAATTCTTCTTCTTCCCCTTTCTCCGTCTCCCCTTCCGATTTTTTTCTCCTTCACAATTTTGAGGTGCAGAAGCAATTTCACAAGATCGAGGGAGAGACGCAATTTCCCAACCAACCGTGAAAATGCCCTAACTGATCCCCGGCACCCTACCCTCCCCGCCATCCCCAACACCCCCTTCATCTTTGCAATCCCCTTATAGTCTGCTGAAGAAGTCCTCGAGGATTCCACGTAATCCTAAAGGATACCGGGAAGCAAATATGATTTATCTTTGCTCGTAAGTTGGGAGAAAAGTTGGTGGTCCTGTGAAACAGTTAAAACATGAGAAATGACTATAAAAGAATTTTTTTAATATACCTTTAAGCTGACTTGCTATGATTGTGACTTTACAATTTCTTTGCAAAGCTTGCTGTGTTTATATATATATATATATATATATATATATATATATATATATATATATATATATATATATATATATATATATATATATATATATATATATATCATAAAAGCTTGTTGTGTTTTATATATATATATATATATATATATATATATATATATATATATATATATATATATATATACTAGGTGACCAACCCTGCGCTGCCCAGGAAAACTCTAAATGACAACCGGTAAACTCTCTCTCAATCTTTCCCTCTTTCTCCTCCCCAACAGCCCCTCTACTCTCTCTTTCACTTCCTCTCCCTCTCTCACTCCCCCCCTCTCTCTCTCTCTCTCTCTCTCTCTCTCTCTCTCTCTCTCTCTCGCATCCTCTCCCTCTCTCTTTCCCTCTTTCTCCCTCCCTACCACCCCCTCTACTCTCTCTCTCTCACTTCCTCTCCTCTCTCTCTCTCTCTCTGTCTCTGTCTCTCTCTCTCTCCTAAGATAGTTGATGCAGTTACATGGCCCAACATTTTTGAAATTTTATATTTCACCCCTTCTCACCCCTCAATCATATCGGGGCTGAACTTGGACTTAAAGGGCATCAAGAGTGTTATTATTCATCTCAGCAACCTCAAAAACTATGGATAAGACACTAATATCTGTCATTTTCGGTTATTTTTGCATGTCACCCCCTTTCGCGCCAGTGCTGTCTTAAACCCCCCCTCCCCACATTATTATTTTCCAGATAGTAAGTCATAAGTATACCAAATTTGGTTGAAATTGCTCAATGCGTTCCAGAGTTGTGCTGGAACACACACACAAATACATCCATTTTTAATATATATATATATATATATATATATATATATATATATATATATAATGTATATATACAGTATGGCTTATGAGGGATGAAGGTAGTAGGTCCATGCCCTTTTCTTAACCCAAGCTGATAATAGTACCATTTCACAACGGGGAGGCAGGTAGTAATCAGATGCAAGCCCAGTGATTGATTTCTTTCTGTAAATTTAACCATTTCCCTTCGAAAAAAACCTTCAACGATAGCATTTAATGTCTTTTTTCCTTTTTTTTTTTTTTGAGGTCATCAAAATCTCTACTTTTCATGATCAACGTCACTGTCAACAGTCTCGTTTACATGGTTCAAATGGCTATTTAATTTCCGATTTTTAATAGCTGTAATAAATAGATTTACTTGAATAATAATTAAAAGATATTCTGAGCAGACAGGTAAAAAAAAAATAGCCTTTACACAGAAGAATAAAAAAATGTGCACGAAGCATGCTCTTCGAAGCGGTAAGTACTAAGACCAGGCAGTAAATGATATTACCTGCCTGACTTCGAAACCTGTCTGGAAGAAATCCTAAATCAGCCTATTCCTTACAGAGGTCACGTCAGGGAAAGAGAAAACAAACTACTTCACTTGAATCAAAGCTTTCAAACACGAGTTGGGACCACCATCCCAAAGCTTACAGAAACGGAGGAGGCAAAAATAAGAAAAGATTTCACGTCTGGCTTTAGTGAAGGAAACTCCATTAGGGGCGTGTGCCAATTAGCAACTTCGTGTGTGCTTAATTTCCCACCAGCCATTTACATGCCCGTGTGTCAAGTGCAAATATGTTTACTTGGTGCGTTTTCTTTAAAACACACACACACACAGACCGATAGAAGAGGTTTCTTACGATTTTGAAGTACGTCGAAGCTGAAATCAAACTACCACACTACCTATGAGAATTTGGCTTTAAAACACACCTATAAAGAAAAGAAAAAAAATACTCGCTATTAGGTTAAAGTATAGGATTGCACCTATCAGTGCACGTTTTGCCTTACAGGTAAAATAGTTTTAGTAACTAGAAATCGTCCTATATTTATATTCCATTATGCAGCATTATATACCAATAATAAATAAGTAATGCATCAGTGTTTAGATAATTATCTACCAGAAATTTAATATATTTCCTTACTTTACGTAAGACGAGGCTTCAGAGGTCAACGACTCTGATCATGACCTTTCGATTGACTCATTCACACCCAAAAATAAAGGGGCACTTAAAATTTGGGCAAAATCCGACAAAGGGTGGGAGTTGAAGTTTCTAGCAATCCTCTTTACCCTGAAGATTTACAAATTTAAATAATTTTTCATTTATACATGGTTTTCTTCAGACATAAAAATAAGAATTTATTTTAACTTATCTGTAATTCAAACATTTCTTATACCTAACGGAGCCCGACAGACAGAAGAATTTCAGTGTATCTAAATTTTTGGCATAAAACATTCCTCATATTTCAACTTTCGGTGTTAAATTCCGGTTTTGCATTATAGTAAATTCCCAAACACAACTTATGCACGCTGTAAAGCCACATGGCCATTAACGAACAAACACACTTACCTAGGCCATAACTTTCGCGGTATCTTCACTTATCCGAACTGTAATTAACCAATTCATCCAATTTACAGTTTCGATCTTTTCCTTATCAATACATTACTTCCTAATATCTTATCCGGAATCCAAACTGTCAGTATATGTTGACTTCAAGCTGATAGAGGTCTTTATAGTTGCTGAGGCAAAGACAGGTGGAAACTACTGAGAAGTTACCCATCTTATGAAAGGAAATTTGTTGCTGGCTAAATACATAAGGTGTTTAGTAGCCGGATCAACACTTCCGAGTTTGTCTGTACACTTACACTAGAAACATACCAGGACTTAAGTTGATGGCTTAATACCTCATGATTTCCCATATTCCTAGCTTCACATTTAACATTTCCTAACTGTCAAGGCTTGAAAGACTTACACTATGGCTTACAGCCCTACACCTTTTTGGGCCAATTCTTACGCACGTTCAAAACTGTGCGTAAGAAAAAGACCCCATTAATAATTAGACTGGAAAAAATCATAACAAACTTTTAAACGTCTTGGAAACTCATCTTTCCTTCAGAGAGATGGAGTTTCCAAAAGCCTTACGAGTTTGTTACGAATTTTTCCGGCCCAATTTCAATTTATACGTGAAATATCCAGATAAAGGTCGTTACGTAGTGTCAAAATTTGCAACCTGACACTGAAATATATTTACAGTCCATGCAACAGCGTAACTGTTTACGTAAAACTATTGTAAAGGGGTCATTCTTCAATTGAGTGGAATGCATTGACAAAATGCCATAGTATTTCCAAGGAAGTAAAGTTACACTGCTAGGACATCCTGTGCATAAGGAAATGCCGATTATAAATGAGAAAAATCCCATTTAATTAACAAAAGCTGTACAAAAATGAAGAGTAATAAATGCATTAATTTCTACGACGTTACAAACAATGCATGAATTAATTAACTGACCAGCAAAAAGTTCTAATCACAGACAGAACAAAGATGACTTTAAATAGCCTAAGCAGCTACAAATAAAAAAAAAAAGTTCAAGCAAGTATTAACATACAATTTAATAATAGAACCACAACAAAGAGGACTAACATAAAATGTAATAATAAAACCACAACAAAGAAGACTACCTTAGAATGTCATAATAAAACCACGACAAAGACAACTTTAAAAAACATAAAAATCCATGCAACCCTGAAAATTAAAAAAAAAAAAGGTAAAACTACAATGAGTTAAAATCTAAAATGTCATCTTAACGCCAACTAAAACAAACATGAAAATACAAACAAACAAACATAACAAAGATAAAATGAAAATACAAACAAAAAACAAACAAAACAAAGATAACACGAAAATACAAACAAAAAAAAAAAACAAACAAAGATGTTGAAAAAGAACACAAAACATAAAAATATAACTTGGAAAAAGACCCATCACTAACACCCACTCGCACTAAACCATCCATATCCAACAGAAAAAAAAAAATCTTCCGAGCAACGGAGCACTACCTACGAATCAATTATTCCGGGGAATAAAAAGCCATGAAATTCAATGACCCTGGAGGAGGTTATGGATCGAACAGAGGCTGTATGGGGAACCCCAAGACGCGGCCCGTCCGCTTCGGCGGAGGAAGCGGTGGTTCGTCCTGAGGAAATTTACGGCCTCTGGATAACATGAATAGAGAGAGAGAGAGAGAGAGAGAGAGAGAGAGAGAGATGATGAATGGTCGGTGGGTATGGGCCAAAAGATAAGAGGCTTGCAGTAAACGTTAACGGTATGGGAATATAGAAAAATCATTCTCTCTCTCTCTCTCTCTCTCTCTCTCTATATATATATATATATATATATATATATATATATATATATATATATATATATATATCTTCTTCTTCTTCGTTTTTTTAACGTGCATTTTTTCCCATTATTAAAGATGCCTTCTTTAAAGGACTTGGATTTGGCGGTGGGGAGGGATCGGCTGCCCTGCCTGACATCGCTTAGACCCCGGTGCGAATGTGTAAACCTACCAAATCCCCAGCCCCTTTTCTCCCAGCAGCGAGGAGAACTGGGCGAGTAGGTTGACAGTTCGAGACGTGTGAGGTGTCTGTTATGTTTTAGAAAGTGGCTTTATGTATTAGTCTGTAACACCCATTTGCTTTCTCTCTATCCGTTGATTACATACGTAATCCCGGGGTGTCTACACGGATAGCAAAGTGTCCACCTCTCTGACCGGTCGGCTGCAGGGATTGAACCCTCGCCATCGACTTCTATGAAGTCTGATATATATATATATATATATATATATATATATATATATATATATATATATATATATATATATATATATTTTATATTTATATATACAATATAACGTGTATAAGGGATACAGCACATTCACTCATACTAGACAGTGAATGATTGAGGTATACATCTTCAGAAGATGTTTATAATGTAATTACACGCTTAGGAAAGACTTTTCCCCTACCTTAATTTATGTTACTTGTGACATAAACTTGTCTGTGACAAGAGAAAAACTAAATGTTCTCCTTAGAAGGAAAATGAAACAAAAGTAAAGGAATACAGACTAAGAGTTGAAGTCTAATAACGAATATAATCCACAGAATTTATTTCATTTAATTTTTGGGTGGGTATGATTTATCAGGTATGCGATGACTGTCATTTGGTTTTTTTGGGAAATTCATGCGTAGTCTCAACATCCCAAGGCAGTGCAAGTTAACGAGAGACTTCATCAGGCCACAGCTGTCGGCATCGCCCGAGTTTCTGCAGCAACTGTGGCAATCCGAGTTACCCTTTCATTGCCAGTTGCGAAGACAATGGACATCAATGAGGAAGTATACGAGAAAGTTGGACAATTTGGAATGTTGACGTAAAACAGTGTTAATGAAAAATTGCGTAGGTCATAATATGATATTAAATTCAGACTTGGTATCCTCTTGTGTATTCCTATTAACAAGACCAGTTTCGTTAGATTGACCATAAATTTGAAAATCACATCACACGCATACATACATACACAATATGATATGATATATATATATATATATATATATATATATATATATATATATATATATATATATATATATATATATATATATATATATATATATATATATGGTAGAGTACATATAATCCATACAATCATATAAACTGGCCGATTAAATGCGCAAAATCATCTCAAAACTTACGAGAGAGAGAGAGAGAGAGAGAGAGAGAGAGAGAGAGAGAGAGAGAGAGAGAGAGAGAGAGGTGATTGGCCTTCCTATTACCAAGAGTTCTGCGTCAATCAGGCTGACTTCCACTTTGCCGATGTTCCAAGGGGACGGTGACAATGGCAGAGGCGACACCCATGGGATAGAGGCAGCCCTCAACTTGAAAAGAAATGGGAGGAAGATGTAAAAAAGCTCAAAACAGAAAAAGAGAGAGAGAGAGAGAGAGAGAGAGAGAGAGAGAGAGAGAGAGAGAGAGAGAGAGAGAGAGGCCTATTTTAGCCAATCAATCATGTAGTTGTAGAAGACTGAGATGTTCTTACAAATTTTTGGATGAATGAAGCTTTCAGTTGCACTGTAAGCCTGATCTGGAGATGAGGAACTGAGCTTTCATTACCTGAGTCACTGGCAGCGGCAGACTGCTACAGAACAGAATGTCTATTGTAGAAATTGAATAAAAATCTACTTTTCCATAAGGAGTAAAAATAACCAGTATATTGTTTGGTCGTAGTTATTTCAAATACAGCTGTGTAATTTTTTTTACATTAACCAAATTTACATCGTACATGTTGTAGCTATGGTGCGCTCCAGGAATAAGAGCCCGTGCTGACATAAGACCTACTTAACTTAAAACAACTACAGTATTCTGTATATCTATTATATGGCTTGGAGTTCGTTACTTCGTGACGTTACATCAAGATGATTAGTAGACTCTAACAATTTTCAGAATATTAGGAAACTCATCTCGTACCCCCTCCATTAAATCAAGCGTAACTTCAGCTGAGAGAGAGAGAGAGAGAGAGAGAGAGAGAGAGAGAGAGAGAGAGAGAGAGAGAGAGATAATCAAGCATTGATTCTTCATTATACAGCAATATCTTAATAATCATCTGACTAAACAAAAGGGGGTTACCCTACAGTTTCAAGCAGCGACAATTAAAACTGAGAATGATGAAGAAAAAGGCGATCTTATTCCCCAACACCGTAATCCCTTCAATCAACACTTGGGACACACAAGAAGCCATTCATCCCGATCATTCCTTTTGTACTAATGAGGTTTTCAACAGGTCCTGAAGAGGAGGAAGGAAAGGTCTAGCTATAACCATCCTCTGTCGGATCACTAATTCACCCTCATAGGCCAAAGTGAGGGGATGGACGAGGGGAAGCTGAGTAAATAACGGAGGGGAGGGCTGAAAGTAGACAGGAAAGGAACAGGAGAGATGATTGGCCGAGTGATGGGCCAAAAAGCCGTGAGCTGTGGACAGCTATGTACCAGGCGGAAGGAGGGGAGTTGGACTTCAAAAGCTTTGTATGTAGAGTGTGTTATTTGTAGCCACCAGACACGAGGTTGAGTTACGTTGGTTAATATTCCTTCAGCAAATTCGTTCTTTGTTTGAATGTTACGATAAGTAGATTACAAAGTACTCAAGTTTATAAAAAGTGGTTTTCTTTCATTTACTCTTCTCCAGACGGTTATGAAGAGATTACTGAATACGAGTAAAATATTTTTCAGTAATTGTACAGAAATATGAGACTTTTCAGTAACTTCACAGAAATAAGATTTAAATTTTTATCTAACTGAAAATGTGTAGTTATCTGTTGCTCCATACCACTTTGTGCTTCCTACTGACCCTCTAAAGGGGAAATTAAAAAAATTTGATAGAATAGCATGAATTTTGCATAACTTCTCAAAAAATGGACAAAAATAAAACAAAAATAACTACTCTGAGCTGAAACAACTTTACTACAAGACCGAAGTTCTTGTTCCAATGACCCCATAAATTCTGATCCTGAACAATAAATAGCCGAAAGTAACGAGAAAATGTTTATCTTGCACCCCTCTGATATCAAAGGGGGAGGCAATTTCACTTTCTACAAAGAATTTCCATTGTCCCATTCCCAGAACTTTGAGAGTTTTTAACAATAAAAAGCTGAAGTTAAAAGTTTCGCTCAGCTTTTTAGGCCCTGCGCGAGTATCGATACGGTCTCTTTCCAAACTTAATTTTCCCTCAAGGGAGTCAGCCCTCAGTACATGAACTTGGAAAAGGTTTTCGCAGGAATATACTCTATTTAAAACGACTGAAAGTTAAATGTTCGGGTCGCGTCTTGTTCTCTTTCCCTTCTTTTACTTTCTTCTATTATTCAAAGATTCTCTAGGACGCGCTGAGTCGAGAGAGGTAGCTATGCAAGACAAAGATCGGTGAGACACTGAAGAAAATAATCTCAGAAAAATTATCCTCCAGCCGGTACGCGATTCAAAGTAGGCTATGCCTTTATCCGTCATGTCTCAACCCACGAAAAAGTAAAATTCAAGGATCGTGTATGATTCCTGTGTTAATAGCAACACAAGACGCCTATTGGCACACCCTTTGCGAAGGAAGAGGATTGGTATAATAATTTCGCAGATTTGTTCAATGTCGTGGTTGGGATATGCAGATATTTAAAACTATTCCAGTTTTAGTTTTCTGTAAAAGAAAACTATTGAGATGGCTTTTTGTCTGTCCATCCGCCCTCAGATCTTAAAAACTACTGAGGCTGGAGGGCTGCAAATTAGTATGTTGATCATCCACACTCCAATCATCAAACATACCAAATTACAGCCATCTAGCCTCACTAGTTTTGATTTTATTTAAAGGTTAAAGTCAGCCATGATTGTGCGTCTGGCACCGCTTTAGGTGCCAACAACACAGACCACCACCGGGCTGTGGCTGAAAGTTTCATGGGCCGTGGCTGAGTTTCATTCAGCATTGTACGCTGTACAGAAATTTCGATTGCGTCGAAAAAACTTCGGCGCATTTTTTATTTGTTTTCTTTTACTTTTACTGTGTCCAAACCAACAAGGATGGATTGCTTTAAGGGTCACTGAAACAACCCCAAGTCGGGCTCAAGGAAAAGATGGACGATGTCGCGTTTAGTCATGGCAATATAATTCAAGGGGATGTACGGTTAGCTTAGCAACCCCCGGATTTTTTCCTGTTAAAATTACCGATTTCACAGTGGCCTGACCTGTACCAAGACTTCTGTCATTTTCAGTGACTTGTCAAACGTTATCCAGACCAGGGAGAGGGCCCTCTTTCAATTCAATTCAGAGGGGGAGAGAGCCAATCTACCAGTTTTAAGGCTACAAAAAGAAACGTTACTTGGATCAAGGAACAACAACTATACGCCTACGGAGATAACATCCAGAGAAAGGCGGACTATATAGGCCTATCCGGTTAAATTTCTTACCTGGAAACTTTCCACAGTCGTTCTACAGGAAACCTATAGGCCCAGCTTCTCTCTCTCTCTCTCTCTCTAACATTTTGTTCATTCATAGTCTGTACACAATATGGTGGTCCACTTAAACATTATCAGTGTGTACAAACAACATACACCCCAGAAAACAAGCATAATTAATAAACAAATTAACAATTAATTGATTTTTACAAGCAGAAATTAACTCCTCAAACGCAAAAGCGTCAAGTAATAAAATTCTCTTCTAATAGGATGTTTAAAGTTTCCTTTTTATAACCGAATTCTGTAATTTCCGTCACGGTTTTGAAAGCAGCTGGAGTAAAACTTTCCAAATTGATATAAAACAAAAATACACCCAAATTTTTGGAGAGGATTTTGCTGCATTACTATGACTAAATAAACCAGAGTGAGTAAAGGTGAGTATTTTAACTTAACATATGACTTGCCGAATTTTTACGTGTGACTTTTTACCATCATTGCAAGCATCACTTCGCTCGATGACCAACACATTCACATTTGACCTGAGAAACTCTCCCAAGCGCTTGCAACACCGCCATCTCGTCTTGCTTTCCTTTGCCGCCACAACTTTCTCTTTCGCTGATTCATTCATTCTCTTAACATGGACAGCAGTCTCTCTCTCTCTCTCTCTCTCTCTCTCTCTCTCTCTCTCTCTCTCTCTCAAATTAAAAATTTTTCTCTATTCTCTCTCTCTCTCTCTCTCTCTCAATTTATTTCTCTCAAATTTAAAATTTTTCAGGTTAATCTAGGTTAACTGGTTTTTAAAAATAAATCTTCTTCAGGTCAGCCCTAGGAGAGCTGTTAATCAGCTCAGTGGTCTCTCTCTAACTTAATTTTTCTCTCTCTAAAATTTAACATTTTCTCTCTCTCTCTCATTCTCTCTCTCTCTCTCTCTCTCAATTTATTTCTGGTGATAAAAATTCATTTCTCGTTATAATGTGGTTCGGATTCCACAATAAGCTGTAGGTCCCGTTGTTAGGTAACCAACTGGTTCTTAGCCACGTAAAATAAATCTAATCCTTCGGGCCAGTCCTAGGAGAGCTGTTAATCAGCTCAGTGGTCTGGTTAAACTAAGGTATACTTAAATTAATTTTTCTCTCTCTCTATAAAATTTAACATTTTTCAGGTTAATCTACCAACTAGTCTACAGCTATTCCTCTCTCTCTCTCTCTCTCTCTCTCTCTCTCTCTCTCTCTCTCTCTCTCTCTCTCTCTCTCTCTCTCTCTCTGATTTAAATAAAACGCACGCCAATTCTGCCTCCAAAACATTATTCCTCCTCTGAGTGAAGAAAATAATCACCAAGGAAAATATCCTAGCCACTGGTTAAGTAAGGCTTCAGTTGATCAACTAATAATGTGTTACTTCATTAGGTATAAAGCTTGAAAAACCACATAATGAGTATGCTGTCAAGAGGAGAGAGAGAAGGAGAAATTGTATTTTAAAAAGTCGCTGTCAAAGCCTGAGTGCTTCACATGCAATTTGTTCAGGCTGAGAGAGCAGGAGTCGGTGACCATCCATTCAGCAGTGATTTTTCTTGTTTATTGAAATGACTCCTCGTCTGCTCCAGTCCTTCCAAAGGTTTCTGATAAAGCCACAGCCACCATAAGATTCGGACACTTCCGCCGTAAACAACAAAACACAGAAAGGAACTGCTTCCTAAAGGACGCCATAACGAAGAGTTACCTCCCTACAGTCCTACAGAAACAGTTGAAAGCCAGAACAGAAAGCTCACAAACACACATACTATAAATATATATATATATATATATATATATATATATATATATATATATATATATATATATATATATATATATATATTTATTTATTTATTATATATATATATATATATATATATATATATATATATATATATAATATATATACATATATATTGTGTGAGCGTGCGCGCTTTTACATATGCATAAATTAAACAATAAACATTTACGTTTCTTTCTTTTATAGCCATTATAAAACGCGAGCTTGCTATTGTATGAAAGCATGAAATCCTTCTCAAATCGATTACCGTAACAAAAACTAATCGAAATAATAGCAAGTGATAAATAATCATCAAGGAGCTTCCTCGCATAAACTCATAACCAAGAGAATAACGATTGCACAAAATCTAAAATACAAAATAATACAATTACAATACTAACCAGCAAAAAAAAACTTGCAAAAGCACAACGAAGGAACGCCAAACAAAACAATTTAGAAGACAACCTCACAAATGAATAAACAAATAAAAACAGGTTGCCTTGACCTTAAGCGGTTCACACCCTTTTCTGGGCGCTACGCGTAAGCACGCCCGTCATTATCAAGAAAGGACAGGATGTACCTGAATTAATCCAAGAGGTCATTCACCAAGCAGATGCGGCTGTGTATGCCAACAGATGAGAGAGAGAGAGAGAGAGAGAGAGAGTAGTAGTAGTAGTAGTAGTAGTAGTAGTAGTAGTAGTAGTAGTAGCAATACAAAACCCAAAAAATGCATATTACAAAAGAAATGAAGAAAATAAGAGGAAAAAAATGTTTCTTGCAGTGACTAATATGCAATACCAAAGAGACCCGCGGTGAAATGAAGGAGCAGGTAACGTAAGAGCAGTGAGCGAAGAAGAGATAGCAGCAGCCACCTTTCAGATTCCCAAGGGCCACGCCCACCGGAGCAGGATTCCTCCCGACCTGAAGTTGCTCCTATAAGAGTGGAGGCATGAACATGGGAGACATCGTGACGCCTGTAGCACTTTCTCCTTCTCAGGGCGGAGAGAGAGAGAGAGAGAGAGAGAGAGAGAGAGAGAGAGAGAGAGTGTATATTTACACGGCCGACGGGGCAAGCAACCCAATGGCCTCATCTAGCCGAAAGAAGTTTGTGATAACGTGACATCCTTCATAAACCTCAAATAAGAAAATCTAAACTGGAAGAACATGAGGAAAACCTAGGCCCAATACCGATGAAAGCTCCTGACGCACTTGAATATCAAAATAAGAGAGTTTACAGAATTCTGCAAAACCAGAAGCTGGGAAGAATTCCATAGCTTGTTTTAAAGTAGACGGGGAGGACCAGTCACCAAAACAAAATGTTAATTTTTCACGCTCTATATACTAATACCTTCCATAAAAGACTTGAAAATTCCAACTGCAAACCTCACATTTTAAACTTCTCTTAACTTTTTAACCCACGCAA